>NC_134895.1:13091539-13119039 GCF_041734735.1 Babylonia areolata
GGCCAACGCCGTGGGTCACTTCTTCAAAGACCACAGCAAGACTCCACGCACGCGCTACATCGGCACCGTCAAGTCCAACTTTGGCCACCTGGAGTCGGCCGCTGGGGCCGTGGGCATGATCAAGGTGTTGCTGATGATGAGGCACTCAGTCATTGTCCCCTCCCTCCACTTCTCCACCGACAATCCCAACCCCCGCATCGACTTTGAGGCCTTGCAGCTGCAGGTCCCCACTGAAGTGAGTTTTGGTGACTGCTGGTTTGTTTTTTGTTGTTGTTTTTTGGGTTTTTGTGTGTGTGTGTGTGGGTGTGTGTGTTTTGTTTTTTGTTGTTGTTGTTTATTGGGGGGAGGGGAGGGAGGAGGGAGGGTGCGTGCCGGTGGGGGTGGTGGATAACAGGAGATGTCGAGGTTCTTGGAAAGGATGAGGCTATTGTAACTGATGTAGATTAGCAAGGACAGACTGGAAGAATGGGACATTGCCTAAAAATCCTTGAATAAAAAACACGTTTTGAGTTCTGAAACGTTTTTGAGGGATAAGATACTATTTTTGGTCAGCTGATTTACTTGTTGGTGTTGTTGTTGTTGTTATATATATATATATATATATATATATATATATATATATAGAGAGAGAGAGAGAGAGAGAGAGAGAGAGAGAGAGAGAGAGAGATCTTGAATCTTACATGCGTGAATCTGTCTGTCCATGAAGTTGTCAGTTACTAAAGGCGGCTGTTGTGTGCGATGTTCAGGTGATAGAATGGCCCACCAAGAACAAAGTGGCCTGCGCCAGCTGCTTCGGCTTCGGAGGGACCAACAGCCACGCGGTGATGATGGAATACACCAAGCCCTCCACCTCCACCACCACCATCACCACCACCACGGGCGCTGAGGACACGCCGCGGAAGACACCCAGCATCGTATGCTTCTCGGCCAGCTCGGACAAGTCTCTGCAAGGCAGCGTGCAGGACTTCCTGCATCACCCCCAACTCGATGAGCTGGACCTGCACGATGTCTCCTTCACGTCCACGGTGCGGCGGGACCACTACACCATGAGGATGGCCAAGGTCGTGGACGACATGCCCGAGCTCGTGCGGAGTCTGCAGGGCCATCTCAACTCGGGGGCCAAGGGGTCCAACGCTCTGCGCAAGCCGCGGGTGGTGTTCGTCTTCTGCGGCATGGGCACCAACTGGAAGGGCATGTGCCTGGAGATGATGTCCGAGTGGCCCCTCTTCCTGCACAAACTGGAGGAGGTGGACCGGCTGCTCTCCCGCCACGTGCCGTGGTCGCTGCTGGACCGACTGCAGGAGGAAACTCACGTGGACGACCCTGAGTTCTCGCCCATTGCCATCTTTGCCTGCCAGGTGGCGCTGGCCTGCGTGTGGCAGAGCGTGGGCGTGCAGCCGCAGTGCATTGTGGGTCAGTCGGTGGGAGAGGTTGCGGCCGCTCACGTTGCCGGGTGTCTGACCTTGGAAGATGCGGTCAAGGTCATCTACTATCGCACGCACTTTCTGGCCAGCGTGACCGGCGGCAAGATGATAATCGTGCGGAACGTGGAGGAGGAGGAGGTGAGTATCTGATGATGATGATGATGTTGATGATGATGATGATGATGATATGGATACATATCTAGCGTAGATCTTTGGTCAAAGACCAAACTCTAACGGCTTAACAAACACGGAGTCATTCGCACAAGAGGCTGCCTATATGGGTAGAGCCGACTGACGGCTGCCATTGGGCGCTCATCATTCGTTTCCTGTGTCATTCAATCAGGTTTCAGTCACGCGTACATTCGCACACTCTCCCGGACATGTGACATTTTTACGTGTATGACCATTTTGTTTATTTACCCCGCCACGTAGGCAGACATATTTTCGCTTTCGGGTGCCTGCATGCTGGGTGTGTTCTTGTTTCCATCATCCACCAAACGCTGACATGGACAACGGAATCTTTTAAGTCTATATTTGATCTTCGGCGTGCGAAAACTCATGAAGGGGGTTAAGGCACTAACAGGTCTGCACATATGTTGACCTGGGAGATCGGAAAAATGTCCACCCTTAAATTAACCCATCAGGTGCGACGGTGATCAAACTCGGGAAACTCGGACGAGAACCCAGCGCTCTGGCCATCTGAAACCCTTCCTTGCCTTGAAGTTAAGGAACACAGTGCTAAGACACCGAAACTTTCACGCTTCCCAAGAATGATTCATAAACAGGCAAACATACTTTCACACGAGCACACATACGAATACACAAACTTTATTGTCTATACTTTGGTACAGAGATTTTTTTTTATCTTTGGCAGCAGCACGTGTCCAACATAAAACAACTGTACAACAAACAAATGAAATGAATGAAAAATATGAAGATAATTTGAATGGCACCAAAATAGAAGCAGCTATATACAAATATACATATCATTGAAATTCTCGTGCCCCCTTTATTTCAGTCAACCAAGCCGCATTGCACATCTTCTCTTCCCATGACACTCTCTCTCTCTCTCTCTCTCTCTCTCTCTCTCTCTCTCTCTCACACACACACACACACACACACACACACAGAGAGAGTATGCAACTACTAAGATACATAGTTCATTTAAAGATCACAGAAACACACGCGGGCATGCATAAACCTGTACATGCATATCTTACATTCACAATATGGCCCCTGTGTGTGTGTGTGTGTGTGTGTGTGTGTGTGTGTGTGTGTGTGTGTGTGTGTTTCTGTGTCATTCTCTTTTCTCTGTCTGTTTATTTGTTTGTCTGTCTGCCTCACTCTCTAATGATGATAATAATGATAATGATAATAATGATAATGATAGTTACCACTACTGCTACTGCTGCTGCTGCTACTACTACTATTCCTGCTGCTGCTGATGCTGCTACTTGTACTGCCTTCACCACTGCTGTGATCACAGGTATTGCTGCTCTTCCGGTGGTGTGCAGTTGAAGGGTAGCGGCATGGTTAAGACGCTCAGCTGTCAATACAGAGTGTCCGTGAGGGTGTAGGTTCGAATCCCGCTCTCGCCCTTTCTCCCAAGTTTGACTGGAAAATCAAACAGAGCATCTAGTCTTTCGGACGAGACGATAAACCGAGGTCCCGTGTGCAGCACGCACTTGGCGCGCTGAAAAAGAACCCATGGCAACGAGAGTGTTGTCCGCTGGCAAAACTATGTGATAGGTTCATAAATCGACGGGCGCAATAGCCGAGTGGTTAAAGCGTTGGACTGTCAATCTGAGGGTCCCGGGTTCGAATCACGGTGACGGCGCCTGGTGGGTAAAGGGTGGAAATTTTTACGATCTCCCAGGTCAACACATGTGCAGACCTGCTAGTGCCTGAACCCCCTTCGTGTGTATATGCAAGCAGAAGATCAAATACGCACGTTACAAATCCTGTAATCCATGTCAGCGTTCGGTGGGTTATGGAAACAAGAACATACCCAGCATGCACAAACAAGAAAACGAAGAATGGCTGCCTACATGGCGGGGTAAAAACGGTCAGACACGTAAAAGCCCACTCGTGTGCATACGAGTGAACGCAGAAGAAGAAGTTCATAAATATATAAGAATGCACTCAAAGCCTGACTGAGTGTGCTGGGTTATGCTGCTGGTCAGGTATCTGCCTAGCAGATGTGGTGTAGTGTATATGGATTTGTCGGAACGCAGTGACGCCTCCTTGTGAAACTGTGCAGGTGAAGGGGCTGCTGAAGGACTATGAGGGACAGGCCAGCATTGCGCTGCACTACAGTCCTCGCTCCTGTGCCATCAGCGGAGACGCCGACGCTGTCACTGCCATCAGGAAGTCACTCGTGTCTCGCGGCAGCCAACAACAGGTAGGTATCAGGACTGCGGTGACTGACCTAGATAGGCGTGACCATCATACAATTATTATTATTATTTTTTATTTTATTTTTTTTGTTTTACCTTTGAAGCGTGGTTATCATAACAGTACACTTTCTGTTCAGCTGGAGAAGCCTTCCACACACCGTTCACCCCTTTTCTCCCACCCTCCTTATCCACTCTCCTCCCCGACACACACACACACACACACACACACACACACACACACACATACCACACACACAGAGGCACACTCACACACACACACACACACACACACACACACACACACACACACACACACACACTTCCGACAACGGTGCCATCGCGGATGGATGCTAATCTCAATGGTTTGGGCACAAACAATGTGCTGTCCTGATGAACAGCTGAGCTCGAGTTTCCGTTCTGAAAATTACCCAGCTGCTGGCCGAAGACCACTTTGCCTTACAAGAATGTGCACACTGGCCCCAAGTTATATAGCCTTTCATGCCATGCTCTCACGGTGATTCAGTTTCCACATCCATCCACTCCTGCGCTTGGGGTAAGTCTTGTCAAAGTCTTCAGTGTCGGCGGATTCATGGGGGACTGCCGTTGGAGGGACATGGAGGTCTCCACTCTGGGGGAGATGCTCACTCAGTCTGGCTTCATGACTAAGATATTAATGTCGTCAGTTTGGAGCTTTGTTGGTGGTGTCCTTAATTTAAATCAGAACAGGCATTACCGAACAGCACCTGAAGTGACTCAGCAGCAGTACAGGGTCTTTTATGGTGTGTGACCTCTTGGCGACCTAAATCGATGGTTCCCCTGTCGACTGCCGGCACTGGGACTGCGACAGACGAACCCGGATGTGATAGTGTATAGGGGAATCGGAATGTCTTTATGGTTAAACCCACTAAAGCAAACACTCCACACAGATGCTGTAAGAACAATAATAATTACGTGAAAGAACGAAAGATTCTTGACAGCACATGAAGATCTCCTGGCTTGCAAAATAATGATATTCTGAACCAGCGCCAAATGAATGAATTGAGCATGGAAATCTAAGTTCAACTTACTGTCAAAAATTCTCATCAAAATACTTGAATTCGTCGACTCGTTCAGTTATCCCTTTGCCATTGAAAGTCCTGAGATGATGTTTCAATTTTTGTCTCAGAGAATGAGTCACCGTTTTTTTCTTTCTCTGTTTCTTTTTTCTCTCGGTATTTAGTGAAAGGAGAGAGAGAATTGCTTGAACCTCCAAATTTCCTGAAAATGCATTTTATCGGAATGGAGAAGATTCGCGTATACCCCGAATATCAGCAGTGTTTTGTGCACATAGTATCAGTATCAGTAGCCACTGATTGGCCGCAAGAGGGGTGGGAAAAGATCTCTGATGCCAGGAACGTGGCATCTAGCGTGTTGCTCAGTCTGTTGTATTTGGAAAAGCCCACAGAGAAATTTGCGTAGTGTTGGTTTGGAAATGATGCCAATATTCGTTTGATTTGCAAAGTATCGTGCTCTACCTTTCATGCTAGACTTACGGCTGCTCCCTCTCTCTACTTTTATTTCTTTGAGGGGATCGATGGTGTTATGGCCTTGTACCTGTTCTTTTTGGTATTCTTTGACTTTTCTGAGAATTCCGCTTTTCCTATATGTAGGCCGCTCGTTGCTGCGTTACCAGCAAGTCTGTCAGCTCGCTCATTTCACTTAACACCTGTATGTCCCAGGCAGTATGAGCATGTAAGTTTTTGAATCCTAAAGTGGTGCATTGCCTCATGCCACTCTGGGCTTACCATTCCACTTTCACTTTTTTGTGTGAGGTTCATTGCATTCATTCCTGCTCCAATTGCCGATTCTGAAGAATTTCTTTGACAGCCGTTCTGCTTTTGTCATTCTGCCACCTAAGCACGATCTTGTCCCACCTCTTTTGCCGCGCCTGTTTTGGGGTTTGGGGGATCTGAATTTAGTCTCGTGCAATGCAGTTGATCCCCGAGATGCACGCGAGACAGAGTTTTGTTTGTATCCACAGAAAGGTGTTCTATGTGCTGAGGAAAAATATTCGGTGACCCTGACAGAGCTTCTTATCAGGGAAGGGCAATGGATGTCCACGTGTGTGGAGTCCGTCAGCCTGGTGTCGCCCTAAGGCCAGACTGCATGCATTTAGTGACTGTTTAACCCAACAGCCATTTACCCCCTTGGTACTGTATGAAAGCTCTGGGATTGGGGATTCCAGTCAGGTTGTCTCCTCTTAGACAGTGAAGGGGTGTATCTGGGTATCATTACGTAGAAGGTCGTATTTTGCTGACAACTACAGCTCCATATGTGATGTTTTGAACCCTCTCAATAAATCACTAATAATTCAATAATTAAACAATAACGCGATGACAAATTATCAGTCAAATACACAGAAAAATCACTTATCTTTGTTCTTGAACTTGTAGACTGTCACACTGACCGGCGTGATCAAAAGTAAATAAAGCGTAAATGAACAACAACGTGTGGAGACAGCCAGTAAAAGAGAAGTGATCTAAATTGTACTGAAATGCAAGACGTAAGAAGATGATTGATACGGAGAGATATTTTTTAAATTACTTCTACTAACAGAACTTGTGCACCAGAAGGCGATAAATATGGTAAAGAATGCATGAAAAAAATTATCAAAAAATAACATTCAAACAAAAACAGCAAACAAGCGAGGAATATAGTCATCATTCTCCAATTCATCATGTAAGAATGGGTCTTAGGTGTTTTGGGAGAGAGAGACAGAGAGAGAGAGAGAGAGAGAGAGAGAGAGAGAGAGACAGACAGACAGAGAGAGAGAGAGAGAGAGAGAGAAGGAGTGCCGTGCTGAGAGAGAGAGAGAGAGAGAGAGAGAGAAGGAGTCTGTCGTGCTGAGAGAGAGAGAGAGAGAGAGAGAGAGAGAGAGAGAGAGAGAGAGAAGGAGTCTGTCGTGCTGAGAGAGAGAGAGAGAGAGAGAGAGATTCGCGCGTATCAGCAACACTATATGATGGGCAGGTGCAAGTGCTGGATCTTCCGGTGCCAGTGGCCTATCATAGCCATCACGTGTCCCCCTGCAAACAGCCACTGGCCCAGGCTCTGAACGACATTGACCCTTGTGAACCCACCATCGACATGGTGTCCACCGTGAGCGGCGAGCTCCTGACCGAACCTCCGGACAGTCAATACTGGGTGGACAACATGCGCCAGCCTGTGCTGTTCCACCAGGCCGTCAGCCAGGCTGTAGAGGCCAAGATGAAGAACGTGGTGGTGGAGATCGGGCCCAAGGCGGTGCTCAGAGCACACCTGGCGGACATCTTCCCTAAGGATGAGCTACAGTGCCTGCCGTCCATGGTGAAGCCACCAGAGTACCGGCTGTTTCTCACCAGCCTGGCCACGCTGTACGAGCTAGGAGCTGATGTGGACTGGAGCCAGGTCCCCACTCGGGGCCAGAACGTGACCCCCATTCCACGTTACTCCTTCAACCGACAGAAGGCTCTGGGGCTGTCTGAAGCTGGGGTCACCATCCTGTCTGGCACGTCCTCCAAGTACAGAAAACATGCCTATGTCTTCCCCATTGAGAACGAGTTCCGTCTGATAGCTATGGTCAGTCCTCACGGTCAGACCTCGCTCTATGACCACGTGGTATCGGGTGTGATTGTTGTGCCTGGAGCTTTCTACGTGGAGGTGGGGCTCGGAATTGCTGCTCATCTTAGCACTGCAAAACTGAAATGGGCCGTCAGTGTCAGCTTTGAACAACCACTGGTCATTCAAAGGGACTCTGTCTTCAAAATTGACGTGGAGTTTACCAAGGGACTCTCTGATACAGAGAAAACCAAAGCACCCATCAAACTAATCAAGGATGGCAAGGTCCTTGCCACTCTCCGCCTGACGTCACTGGGTCCTGACAATGCTGCAGCATCTCCTACCTTGAACCTGGCACACATCCAGGGGCGATGCAGAACGCGTGTGAGCAAGGAGCAGATTTACACCTCACTTGCTCGCTTTGGGTTCCAGTACGGAGAGGCGTTCTCCTTGATCACAACGGCGCTCAAAAGTGACACTGAGTGTCTGGCAACCATGAGACTGCCTGCGTTTCTCAAGGACGAGTTGGTAGGCGTCTACATTCATCCCAGCATTTTGGACAGCATGCTGCAGTCTGCTGTCATCCTCATGTCTGACCAGAACGAAGTCAACGACCTTCTGCCTCGCTCTGTTCAGTGGTTCGTCGTTCACCGACAGGTGGAGGATGTCATGCTCATACACACGAAGCTGAAGCAAGCAGGACGCAAGGAAACCATTTATGACGTGTCACTGATGACGACAGATGGCATCGTCATCGCTGAGCTGGAGGGTCTTGTGATTCGATCCATTTCGGAGGGTCGTATTGGTGTGGACGACATGTACGTCTGTGACTGGAAACACGTCGTCGACTTTCCCACAATGCACACCCAGATCGCGAAGGAGGGTGAAGACATCATGTTCTTCACTGACAGGGTTCCCAGGATCCATCTTCCAGACTGGATGAAGAACACCAAGGCATTAGAACGTAAGGAAGATGCGGAGGTGGAAGATGAAGAGAGCAAAGATCACATCAGTGAGAAAAATGAGACCCTTGAGACCAAGTCCTCCAAGGAGATTGTTTTTGAATACAATTTATCAGACAGAATGCATGGCCATCTCTCTGAAGGCATGAAGGAAGCAATCAAAGGCAGGAAAGACATTCCAGCCATAGCCTTTCTCTGCTTGAATCCACTCGAGGACTCGGATGATTCTGAAACGCTGCAGGCAAAAATATCGGACTTGTGCTTCCTCATCCGTAGTGTGCTGATGCAGGCAGCAGAGCAGGGTCACACAGCTCCAGTGTATGTCTGCACCAGCAAGGCATGGCCATCGCCAACAGCTTCCAAGCACGTGGTCAACCCACTCATGACGGCCCTATGGGGCATGACCCGCTGCGCGCTGCGGGAACAGCTATACCCCAACCTCATCACAGTGGACGTGCAAGTGCCTGACGGCCAGCTGTCACTGAGCTTCCTGCAAAGAGCGCTCGCCATCGTGGGCAAAGAAAAAGCTCTGCAGGACTTCCCTGAATTACTGATCACTCCTTCCGCTGTCTACGTCAACCAGCTGGTACAAGTGGAGTCGGAAACGCTGGTGCCAACCTACAGAAAACTGCATGCTGACACTGACAAAAGCGCACTCCTTCTGTGTGAAGATTCCTCCATGATCTCCAAACCTTTTGCCATTTTCCATGAAAACACTATCAACGGAAAAATTACCAAAAACGTCAAGAATAGGAAAGTGGAAATGGAGATGGTCAAAATAAAGACAGAAGCTTTTGCCCTGCACCATCCAGAACTGTTCTCAATGTCTGTGCACTACAGAGAAATGGCTGACAGTTTAAGCGGATGCAAGGAGCGAGGCTGTCCCATCTTCTCTCTGGAGGTTGTCGGACACTGTCCACAAGACCCTGAAGGAAAAACGGTCAGTTTCTACCCTGTGGCTGTGAGCACTCAGGTGGCCGTGCCCCGCTTCGCCACAGTGAAGGTGGAGAACTTGCCAGGCTACCAGGTCGGCGACCTGACCAAGCTGGTGGTACTGTGGGTATTGCAGCAACAGGTCCAGACGTCTCGTGTCACCATCCTAACCTCCAGTCGCACCCAGCATTTCTCGGGCCTGCTGAAGGGCATGCTGGCCAGTCGCAAAATGGAGAAGAAGACGGCTGTGGTGAACGTGGTTGACGTGGAGGAGCTTGGCGATGCTGACATGCTGCAAGATACGGTGGTGTCCCTTGTCTATCTGGATGGGAATGTGGTTGCCAGCCTGGCCAAGGCTTGGGAAGGCGGCAAAAGGTTTGTCACCTATGATGGCATGCTGAGCAATGAGGGCCGTTCCTCCTTGTCCTACTTCCTGCCTGGTATTGAACTGCAGGTGCTGTACACAGGACAGCTGTTCCACCCCTATCACCTGCAAACCCATTTGCCTGCCATGCGTAAGTGGATGAAGAGACTGAACGGCAACACCACAAAAGTCATGGACGCACTTCACAATGGCTTCCCAGCAAGTGTGCCCCCTGGCATTCTTCTCCCTGCGAGCACCTTGAAACCTGAGCCCGGCAAAATGCCAGAGCTCCCTCCGGGGATCACGCTGGATATGATTCCGCCTGAGATGATGCCAGCAGGCATGATGATGCCACCCAGTGATTTGCCGCTGGGTCTTCCTCCTGGAATGATGCCTGCTGAAATGTTGAAGTCAGGTGGAATGCCTTCACTGATGGGGCCACCTGATGGGATGATGGGACCACCCGGAATGATGGGGCCACCTGGAATGATGGGGCCACCCGGAATGATGGGGCCACCTGGAATGATGGGACCACCCGGAATGATGGGGCCACCTGGAATGATGGGGCCACCCGGAATGATGGGGCCACCTGGAATGATGGGGCCACCCGGAATGATGGGACCACCTGGAATGATGGGGCCACCCGGAATGATGGGGCCACCCGGAATGATGGGACCACCTGGAATGATGGGGCCACCCGGAATGATGGGGCCACCAGAAGGAATGCCACCCGAAATGATGTCTGCAGGCACTGGTCCTGGAGGTCCTCCGATGGGGTTCCATGGTGACATGAACAGACGACAGTGGGCATCAGCACTGACTGTGCTCCAGCCCCGCACCATGAAAAAGCGACCACAACAGGCTGCAGACCTGAACCAGTTGCTCCACGCTGACAAAATGGACACAGAGAGTGTAATGGTCCATGCCACTTGTGGTGAACTGTTCAGGACTGACTCTGTCTATCTTGTCATTGGAGGTCTCACAGGACTAGGCTGGGTCATGGTAAAATATCTGGCACAGCAAGGGGCAGGCTACATCGCCATTGTCAACAGGAGATCACCATCTGCAGAACAGACCAGCAAGATTGACCAGCTGATGGAAGACAATGACTGCCGTATCAACGCCTTTCAAGCTGACGTTACGTCCTACGACTCTGTGGAGTCACTGTTCAGAAACGTAGAAATGACCTTTGACGGTGCTTACATCAAGGGAGTGTTTTACGGCGCAGCAGTCATTGATGATGCCATAATGTTGAACATGGACTCCGTCAAGTTCAACAAAGTCTTGTCTCCCAAAGTGAAGGGGGTCTGGAACTTCCATTTGCTGACAAAGGATCTCAAGCTGGACTACTTTGTCATGCACTCCTCTATTACGTCTATCGTGGGTAATGCCGGCCAGACACACTACGGGGCTGGCAATGCCTTCATGGATGGTCTTGCTCACTACAGACAGGCTTTGGGTCTGGCTGCTCAGAGCATCAACTGGGGTGCTCTGGATCTGGGAATCCTGGACACAAACAGTGCTGCCAAGCACATGCTTGAAGCCCAAGGATTCATTCTTCTGACGGAAGGAGACATTTGGGAGATATTGACACCCCTTCTGATGCTTGACTGGCCTCAGATCACACCTTCCAAATTTGACAAGGAGAAAATGGCTGCTGGAATTCAGCGAGATATGCTGGTGTACCTGGAGAAACGTCTGCAGACCCTGATGCCTCACGGTATAGCCAGTGCTCGCATTGATAACCAGATCCTGCAGAATGTACAGAACGCACGCCACATGGAGCCTGAAAGGAGGAAAGAAGTATACGAGACGTATCTGATCGCTCTGGCCAGTCAGGTGCTCAGCGTAGATCAGTCCATGGTTACAGTAGACGCCAATCTCATCGAACTGGGCATGGACTCCATCCTGGCTATGACCATGATCAGTCAGATTGCCAGTCAGACTCAGGTCCGCCTGCCTGCCATTCTCTTTGTCAGTGGTGAGCCAAGCCCACAATCAATTGCTCAAGCTATTAGTGATGCTATTGATGGGAAGCTAGAGGTCACTGAAGACGGAGACAAGCTCAAGATTGAGGAGATTGATGACGAGCTGGAAGATGACAAAAGTTCACCAGTATCTCCGATAGAAGCTCACCAGCTGAACTGGTACAAGAAAACAACTCGCAAGCAGAACATGCATTGGACAGTGGACATCCCCATCTCTCCACAGCATGCCAACCTGAAGTCTGTGCGTGCTGCCATAATAACCGTGCTTGCCAAGCACCCTATCACACGCTCTGTTTTCAATGAATGTCACAACAAGATCAAGTTCCGACGTGCCATCCTCAATCCAGATGACATCTTGGATCTACGTGTGCTGGACGAACAGTCGAACGGGTCCAATGACAAGCTGAAAGAGATGTCGGAAGAAACGTTCGATACAGAGAGGATGGGGCCCATCCGTTTCATCTACACCGAGAAGCATGGTTCCATGCTGCGTCTTGTGCTGCACAAGGTGTGCTTTGACCTCGTCTCCACTGCCGCACTGGTGCAGGACCTGATTGACAGCCTGGACAGGACCTACATACCTGAGGAATCAGCTGCCTTGAGCACCGTCATGGAAAAAAGTGACGAGCTGAAGTGTCTCAGCCAAGAGCTGGAAAGTTTGTACAAAGAAAAGTCAGAGAAAATCTTCCGTTTCTGGGAACAACTTGCCTACAAGAATTATGGCAAGACGTCTTTTGGGCGAGAAGACGCCAAGACTCAGTCCGGCACAGATGTCAATGGAATGGTGTCTCTGACTTTGAAACCAGCTTTTGCGCGCAGACTGAAGCAGTTCATCCACCAGCACAAAATCTGTCTGTTGAGCATGGCAGTGTCCTGTCAACAACTTGTGCTGCACGCGCTGACTGGCAAGAAGACAATAGCCGTCATCTTTCCTCTTGACCTCCGTCTCTGCCTGCAGCAGCTGACGGAGATGGGCAACTACTGCAACGACCTTCCCCTGGTTGCCGAGTTCACCTCGCCTTACAAGACGCTGGAGGAGTTCGTCGTGTCCAACACACAGACCATCCAGTCCTTCATTGACCACGGCACACTGCCCTTCAACATGTTCAACGCCATGTCTGATCGCCTCCTCTCTCTCTTCACTGAAACCCCGCACAGCGTCAGCATCGAGAAGACAGCGGGCAGCGGAAAGCAGAAGAACAGCGTTGTCATGTTGCCCAACAACTCCGAGACTCACTTCGGTGTTCAGCACGATCTGCCACGCGATCTCGTGCAGATGACGCTCACCTACAACAGTTCCGCCCTCAACAGACACAATGCGTTTTTGCTGCTCAAGACTCTGCGCCGTCTGATGTACAAGATGGTTTACAAGCCGTCTCTCCCTGTTGCCTGTGCTCAGACTCAGTGCAGAAAGCTGAAGAAACAACTCCAGAAACAAGCGGCTGTCTGAAACGATCAACTGGCATTGAACACATCATTCTGTTGTCCAGAGGCGGCTTAGAGAAATTTTACTAATCAGCTGACTGGAGGAAACATCAGCTTGAAATTATCACTTTGAATAAAACTATAACGTTGGACTTGGTGAGCAGTCGTCGTGGCGAGCGGTCACGATTTTTCTGCTCTCTCAAGCCGAGTGCGACTGGACTTAGCCCAGTTCCCTGCATGAACACATTAGTGTCTTTTCTTTTGGTTGTTTCGGGTATCCTGCCTCTTCCACGTCGTCTGTCTTTCACCAGTGTTCCTGTTTCGCTGTTTTTGTTTTTGTAATTCGTTTGTTTTTTATGTGTGTGGTCTACTTTTCTGATTGTTGGTGTCACTGTTGTTGTTTTTGTTTTTTTGTTGTTGTTTTTTTCTCTCTTCCATCGTTGATTTCTGACTGGGAGGGGGTTTATTTTTATAACTGTCCCCTCTGTACCATTGGAAAAGACATTGAAAATTCACATTTTCAACGCAAAGTGTATCACAAAGAACAAAAGCTGGTTAAATCATCTGATTCGATTTTTTTTCTCATTGAATTCAAAACATATTTCTTGAAATGATAATGTTTCATAACAATAATTAAGTGCTACTGACACTACTGAAAATAAGGATTCATGAAAAAAAAGTTATAAAAGGGAAAGAAAAAAAGAAAGAAAGAGAGCTAGGCCTCAGAAGTTGACTGAATCTATGTTAGTAAATGTAAACAAAAAAATCAAAAAAAAAATCACACACACACACACACACACACACACTGTACGCAAACACCTTTCACATGTTCACCTTTGTATCTTTTATTTGTATCATTATTGCTAAATACTTGTGTTTATTTCACGGACTGGCCGAATGAGTATGATGAAAAAAATGTGGACAATGCGCATTGTATAATGTCAAGTATGATATACACTTTCATGTGGTATACGACGAGTCGTCCTGGGGACGATGTGGCGATCGTCCTTGACTAGAACTTTATCAAAAGAATATTGTCTGATACAGGATTTTTTTTACTGAGTTTGGAAATCCCAATGATAAGAGGAAGGGTCATGCCAACATATCTGACTTGAACTGCAGGTTATGTATATTCAGAATTAGCGTGAATCATTGGAACACAGTTGTAAATAATAATTTCGTGAAACTTTAAAAACTGATTTGGAAGCGTATGCATATGTCATATTTCAAAAAGATATTTTTGACTCACTTGTTTAAGCAATGTAAGTATGTGTGTGTGGTAAACTTTAACATTGTCATTTTCTCAGGAAAAACTTTGTCTGCCAATACCAAATTCATATTAAACATGTTGAGAAAAACATCTTCACAGTAATATCAATAAGGCGTTGAAAGTCTTCCAGATAAAACTGTATTTCCGGATCATTAAGGGTTTATTTCGTTGAAGATCCGATTCCAAAATTCACAATTTGTTTTCATTTGAAGACGGTCTAACCTCGTTTTTCTTGCTCGCAATTAAAAGAAAAGAAAAGAAATACAAATTATGGACACAATCCATACAGTGACACTAAGATACTAACGACACCATCGACGTGTTTACTGCATATGACTGTTTTAGTGTGGATACTGAATTAACTAGACTGAACATGAAAGAGGAATTGAATGGACCGTGTTGCAGTTTCTGTAAGACTTTTCAACACGCAGATCTGGAGAAAACGGCCACATTTTGCGATGTGCATGAGGCGATGGCAACGTTTCTTTTACTGTGGATATTAAAGAATTTCTTAAATAATCGAGATATACGAAAATAAATTGATTTAACGGCGTTATCACCTCGAATGCCGTAGTCGATTTATGACACATATAAAAACAAGACAACAACAACATAAGTTTAACTCACTCAGTACGGCCAGTCCTCTCTTCTCCTCTACACAGACCCCTCGGATGTCCAGTGCGTGTCTCAATGACCCAACATTTAGCTTCCGTCGTCAGAATTGTGGTATTCTTTGTCAACATTCACGTCTTCAGTATAAGAGCCTTCCGCTTGCAATATTTTGATGATGGAAATTGGGGTGAAACGCTGTTAACATCGTCTCTTTCGCCGTTCGTATGGAGAGAGTTAAATATTAGTTATTGAGCGTCATTGGTAGGTGCACTTTAGCGCTGTGAGTATGTCTACTATTTCTCGAACTGAATAAGTTTGGTTTGAACCTGCTTACATACTTTTTTTTTCGAAGCTTTATATTATTAAATGCAGAACACACTTTAACATTTGTTTTTTCAACTGGATAAAGTGTGTATCACAAGTGAGTCTTGAAGGCCTGGTCTTTCTTGTTTTTATTTTAGATGTAGTGATAATAAAATAGCAATTCAAGTTTCCAGGTATCATTATACTCCACGAGAAATGCGCATTTGCCGCAACCGTAATTGGATTGTAATTGGAGATGAGCTTCATTTGTCAAAGTATGTCAGAATTTTGGAATGTTCAAAGTTTTATGGCTTTAGAAACCAGTTTATTTGATAAGTGCATTTTCATTTTGGTAATATATTCATAGCAGGGTATTGAGTGTATTAAAATTCACAAAGATTTTTTTTTAAATGGTTGGGTGCCGTATTCTTTTCTTTATTGCAGATTTCATGAGTTGCAATGTGTAACAATATGTTACATGTGCTTCAGGGGCATTTTAAAGGTGGGTTTTTTTTCGAACTTTTTATTAAAACGTAAACGAGTTTGCTTCGTTGACTTAATTTTTCTTGCGAATCTTCACGCATGTATGTATGTATGTATGTGTGTGTGTGCGTCTGTGTGTGTGTGTGTGTGTGTGTGTGTGTGTGTGTGTGTGTGCGTCTGTGTGTGTGTGTGTGTGTGTGTGTGTGTGTGACGTTAACGAGACGTGGATTTCGGGGAGACCAAACAGCCGCAAACAATAACACTCCGAGATTTTTCTTCAATGTGTCATCCATATTTGGTGCTGACTGACAAGGAAAATTGTTTCAGTTAAAGTTCAACACACACACACACACACACACACACACTCTCTCTCTCTCTCTCTCTCTCTCTCTCGCACACACACACACACACTCTCTCTCTCTCTCTCTCTCTCTCTCTCACACACACACACACAGACAACCGAACACAGGGGTTATTACACTGACGCCTATTGCTCACACACGTGAGCCAAACATGTCAGCCACACACGTGATCCAGTCACAAGGATCACACAAGCTTCTCTCCAAGGTCAGCTCACACAAGCAATCGTTTTCGCAACAGACACTGGGACCCCAATGAAGCGTTCACCTTCGGGGGTGTGTGTGTGTGTGTGTGTGTGTGTGTGTGTGCGTGTGTGTGTGTTACAAAAGCATGAAAGTGTGTGCTTGGTCAAGAACCGAAACATGTCAACAGGGTGAAAAGAGGAGGGACCACCCTGTCAGCCATAAACAACAACATCCATCAGCCGCTGACACAGTAATGCTAATTCATGAAGTCGCTTCATTCCAGAGTTTCGGATGACTCGACACTTTGACGTATGAAGCAGCTTTGCACGATATGTTTTATGACGGATTTTATATGCCCGCCCCCACCCCCACCCCGACCTTCGAAAGGCGTGTGTACGTGGTTTTTATGTGTCACAGACCTTGTACCTTTCCCCAGCTGTCCTGAGATTGATGTGAGGGAAAAGCAAGTGTGTAGAGAATGCGTGACCGAGATGTGAGTTTCGGTGTGAGAGGTCACTTGGCGCACTTGTTGAGAACAGTGGGTCGACAAGTGACCACATTCTGACCGATATTCACAGCCGTTAAAAGTGATGGGCATATTCTTGTCATCATCAGTCACCCTCACTTGCCAAACCATGTATCACTTTGATGTTATTGAGCATTTTTATCTAGCCCAGTCTGGTTTCAAACAAAAATATTCATATCATGCCATGCAGCTTTAGTTAATTTTGTAGATGACTGGCTTTTCAATATCAGTGATAACAGATATCGTGGTGTTTTGTCCGCTGATTTGAAAATAAAAAGCATTTAATGTCGTAGACATCGTCTTAGAAAGCTAGAACTAGATGGTCTGTTAACCAGTCAGTACCCCTGGTTTGCTTAAAATATATGTCACTGGCACCGAACAATACGTGACAATGAGTATGGAAAAGGAAATAAAATGGAGATAGGGTATTGATAGGGTTTATCGTCTCATCTGAATGACTAGCGTCCAGACCACCACTCAAGGTCTAGTGGAGGGGGAGAAAATATTGGCGACTGGCGATAGCTAGATAGATAGATACATAGATACATAGATAGAAGAAGGAAGAAGTTCTCAGAACTCAGAACTCAAAACGTTTTTTATTCGAGGATTACGATTTTAGGCATGGCCCATTCTTCCAATCTGTCACACAGAAGAAGAAGAAGAAGAAGAAAAGGACGAGGAGGAGGAGGAGAAGAATAAGAATAAGAATGATAACTGATTTAACAGTTGTGACTTTCGTGAATGCTCATAAACGAGTCCCTCGCGCGCTCGTAATTATAGCCTCATAAAGTTGGTCTTAGCCGGCGTCTGCTCTTTTAAGACAGAGAATTAGAACAGAACAAAGCCTTGCTTTAACTCACTCAGTACGACCAGTCCTCTCTTCTCCTCTACACAGACCCCTCGGATGTCCAGTGGGTGTCTGAATGACCCAACCTTTAGCTTCCGTCGTCAGAATTGTGGTATTCTTTGTCAACATTCACCTCTTCAGTATAAGAGCCTTCCGCTTGCAATATTTTGATGATGGTAATTGGGGTGAAACGCTGCTAACGTCGTCTCTTTCGCCGTTCGTATGGAGAGAGTTAAAACGAGCCAGCCCAGTGCAGTGTATCCTGATGTGTGACCCAGACAACGGGTCAGCTGTATGTTTTGCAAAAAAAAACCTGTGTTTCTTTGTATTCAAATTCCCCGTGCACAGTGATCTATTCGACACACGAGGCAACGTGACAGGTCTCACCACGTGACAGTCTCACGAGAGTTACCAAAAAAAACCAAAAAAAACAAATAAAACCCTTTGTCTCATAATAGTTTCAAATGATCGCACAGCGTTTGCATAACTTAGTCAAGCTTTGTTTAAAACGATGTCAGTGTGAATACTAATAATTTCTTGATCTGAAAAATAAAGACACCTTTATCTAAGATGATCAAATAGTTTTTGTTGTTGTTGTTGTTGCTTTTTGTTTTTGCTGCTGAAAAATAAATCATTGTGGGAACTGTGGCTTCAGTCTTGCATTTACATGCAGTAAAATATAGTGTATTGTTCATCACCGAGGGAGAGAGAGAGAGAGAATGCGAATACGAATGCGAATGCGAATGCGAATGTTTTATTCATAATAGGCCATAGCCCCTCATGAAGGGGGTGGTGTGAAGACATTGAATCAATCGTACATCACATATAACACTGAATTCAACAAACAGAATTACAATACGCGTTACTCACTATAGATAGAACGAATCTGAAATGCCTTATACAAATATATTGCAAAATGTTTGACAACATTCTCATTCACAGATGCTAATAGCAGTGCAAGTTTGAAAAAAGAAGGTTGTCTGTAAAACTTTTTAGGAATTAATTGTTCTCTGAGATCATCCAAGGCAGAACAGCATAATACAAAATGAACTTCATTTTCCCGTGCATCATTACATAATGGACACACACGTTCACTTTCATTATGTGTTCTATAACGAAAACGATGAACAGTTATATCAGATACCCCAAATCTAAATCTTGTCATAATAATTTTCAAGTGTTTATCCATTTTCATTAACATATATGTCGGCATGCAGTGCAGAGAGTTGAAATGTCGATACAAATCATACCTGTTACTGTCCTGAATGTGGGCACCCCCCTCTTGCCATCTACAATCAATAAGTCTCTCTCGAAACATATTTAAAAATGCACTTACATTCCCAACGCCTTGGTTGATCCACGCATACCTGAAACCTAATTCGCATAATTTTACTTTTACTTTAGTTGCCCAGTTTACCTTGCCTCTAGCATCTAGGTCATATAACATATTATATGCTTTCTTTGGTAGTCTTGTGTCTTCCATTTCAATCAATTTTAACCAATATTTTATACATCTTACTGCTGAGTTTATATATATTGGATACCTACATGTTTCTCCATAAACTAAGTCATTTGGCGTTTGTATCGATACATCTAAGAATTTCTTCAGGGCAAATAAGTGTACCTTTTCACAATGTATTGAAGCGTTATCTAAGCCCCATACCTCAGCACCATATTGAACAATCGTTTGTACTTGTGAATCAAAAAGTTTGATAAACACTTGGAAAGACTGATTCCCTAAATTTGACAATTTCTGCATTATACATAACATAGCATGCTTTGCTCTGCTCGCTAGATCTTTACAAGTTACTGAGAAGCTTAATCGTGTTGAAAAATATATTCCTAAGTATTTGTATACATTTACAACAGGTAGAATAACTCCATTATAAAACCATCGTTCCCTCGCTCCTAAATATCCACCTTTTCTAAACACAATTATATTACTTTTAGTCATATTTACTTTTAACTGGGCCAATAACCGTTTCAGACAACAAAACAACATCATCTGCTAAAAGTAAAATAAACAACTAAGAACTCTGTTGTGAATTGTGCACCATGTCTTCCATTATTGATAACCTCAGATGTCAGCTCATTGATAAACAAAGAAAAAAGAATGGGACTACAGACATCGCCTTGTTTTACTCCACTTGTACACTGAATATAATCTGTCATGTTTCCGCCGCTTCGAACCCTAGCTTTCACACTGCCACACATACTCATTACACATCTAAATAATTTACCCCTAATCCCATTTTTTAACATTATAGGCCACAAAATACTTCTATTCACAGAATCAAAGGCTTTTTCGAAATCGATAAACGCAAGATATAATTTGCGATTCAGAGAAAACTGTTTTTGAACAAAGGCCATCAAAGTAAAAATGTGATCTACCGTAGAGTAATTCCGTTTGAATCCTGCCTGATATTCACCAGTATTATTGTTTTCTTCCACCCATTCCTGCAGTCTGCAGTTTATGACAGTACTATAAACTTTACTAGCTGCATCACACAGGGAGATGCCTCGATAATTATTTGGATCATTTAGAGAGAGAGGAGACAGACAGACAGACAGATAGATAGACAAATTGATAGACACAGACTCAGAGATAGACAGAGAAAGATACAGAGAGAGACAGAGACAGTCAGAGACACATAGATAGAGACACAGTCAGAGGCAGAGACATAGACAGACAGACAGATAGACTGACAGACTGACTGACTGACTAAGACACAGAGACAGACTGACACAGAGAGAGATACAGAGACAGAAATACAGAAACAGAGATACAGATAGACAGAAACACATAGAGACATAGACACAGAGAGAAAGACAGACAAAGACACAGAGACAGACAGAGAGAGATACAGAGACAGAGATACAGACACACACACACACACACACACACACACACATGTATAGACATGGACACAGACAAACAGACAGACAGTCAGCTACAGAGATAGACACAGAGACACGGAAATACAGACAAAGACAGAGACACAGAGACAGAGACACAGATAGACAGACCGACAGACTGACAGACAGGCAGAGAGTGGAGGGGACACAGGTAGCAAATGAGGCGGATGTCGAGGCTGACAGAGGGCATTAACTAAATCATTTTGCTCGTGCTTGAATATGCATGCAACAGTGAACACAAAAGTGCACATATATAATTTTTTTTTCTTCTTCTTCTTCTTTATTTAAAAAAAAGAAGAAGAAAAAAAAGATTTACAATCAAGACAAAAGCGTGCTGGGAGAAGATCTGGAGAAAGCGGCCACATAAACAAAGAGACCACACACACACACACACACACACACACACACACACACACACTCACACACGCACACACACACACACAAGGACAGAGTGACAGAAAGAAAATATGAGGAAGCAAAAGGATAAAAAATGGAGTTTAAAAGTGCACATTCATTAAGCTGACAGAATAGAATCCGTTCTAAAGCCTCCTTTATATACATATATATATATATATATATATATATATATATATATATACACACATACATATTTTCTTTTTGTCACTCTGTCCTTTTGTGTGTGTGTGTGTGTGTGTGTGTGTGTGTGTGTGTGTGTGTGTGTGTGTGTGTGTGCTCTCTTTGTTTATGTGTATAATGTCAGGTCAGCGGCATAGCCCTAGCTACTGGTACCATGTAACCCAGTACTACCTGCCGCATGTGAAGTCTCCCAAACGACGGACCAGGCGGAGGAGGAAACCTTTCCCAACGGCTGTGAAGGCGGAAGAGGATGACCAAAGAGCAGGGGGAGCTCTTATCCTTGGCTGGAAGTCCCCCTAGGAGACGGAGCTCCGAAGAAAAAAAACCTGCACCTGCCGAGGCCGTCCTACACGTGGCAGTATCTGCACCTGTAGGACTGTGTATGTCGGTAGGCGAGAGAGTGGAGAAGGGACTGCACAACTCCTCCTCACTAAAAAAAAAAAAAAAAAAAAAAGTCACCTGTGCTGGTCAGGCACCTTGCAACACCTGTGGGAAGTGCTGCGCATCCAGAATCGGCCTCTTCTCCCATATGAGGACACACACCGACAGATAAGCCTGCCTGCCTACTCATCCGTCGGACCGGCGGGAGACTCCATTATATATATATACATATATATATATATATATATATATATATATATATATATATATATATATATATATATATATCCCAACGATCAGTTTATATCACAGATTGACATAAACTTCCAGTTGGACCAACAGCAAAGCGAGAGCTGTATGATCAATGGTTTCTCCATTGCAGTGGAAAGTCATTTACGGCTTAGTCTTTTGTGAAGGACTGTGACTGACAAACTTGGAGGCACGATTGCACTGGCTCTTAGTGCTGCAGCCTTGGGGGCTAGTTGGTTCTTTGGAAGCCATCCCAACGCCGACTGTCCTAAAACCCTTTTGGCCGAGAGAGTGAGAGGGGATTTAACATGGGCAAGACACTCTCCACTATAATCAAATTCTAGCCCAGATGGTTGAGACAACAGTTGCCTCCCATGCTGTTCTGATGGTCATAGTCGGACACGACTGACAATCATGAAACACACACACACACACACACACACACACACACACACTATATATATATATATATATATATATATATATATATATATATATATATGTCTCTCTCTCTCTCTCTCTCTCTCTCTCTCTCTCTATATATATATATATATATATATATGTGTGTGTGTGTGTGTGTGTGTGTGTGTGTATGCATGTCACTCTGTGTACATATAGATGGATGTATGGACTAGTTTGACATAGGATAAGAGTTCTTCAAGCCGGATAGAGTGAGGGCTGATTTTTTTTCTCTCTTAAAAAAAAAAAAAATTATAGAAGAAGCTTGAGAAAGGCAGTTTTAACTCTTTCCATACGAACGGCGAAAGAGACGACGTAAACAGCATTTCACCCCAATTACCATATCATCAAAATATTGCAAGCGGAAGGCTCTTATACTGAAGACGTGAATGTTGACAAAGAATATCACAATTCTGACGACCGAAGCTAAAGGTTGGGTCATTCAGACACCCACTGGACATCCGAGGGGTCTGTGTAGAGGAGAAGAGAGCACTGGCCGTACTGAGTGAGTTAAAAGTGGTGGTGTTGCGCTGTGGCTAAGGCAGTCCCCGTAGCGCAGTGGATAGCGGGTTCGAATCCCGCCGGGGATAATTTTAAGCGCGTTGGGTTACGCTGCTGGTCAGGCATCTGCTTGGCAGATGTGGTGTAGCGTATATGGTTTGTCCGAACGCAGTGACGCCTCCTTGAGCAACTGAAACTGAAACTAAGCGCTCTCCCCGGGAAGAGCAGCCCGAACTCCAGAGAGAAAGAGAGAGAGAGATCTGCCGTGACAAAAAAAAAAAAAAAAAAAAAAAAAAAAAAAATGCAATTTAACCCTTTCACCGCCAGTCAATTTAGAGTGCAAAATTTCCATTGTGCTATAAATAATAATAATAATAATAATGGATACTTATATAGCACACTATCCAGAAATCTGCTCTAGGTGCTTTACAAAAACGCTTTTGATAACATAAAACATTATATCTATGTTACATGCACACACCAAAATGTGACCACACACACACACACACACACACGCACGCACGCACACACACACACGCACACTGCATACATACATTTTAACATACATGTGTATCTTACAGCTACCCTAACACATACGCACACATAGGCAGGCACAAACTTACATAGACACACGCACACACAATACACATTCATATACATGCATGTAGTTGTGGACCTGCCACAATTGAACTTATTGCTGAGGGAAAAGGTGAGTTTTGAGACGAGATTTAAAAGATGCGAGGGAATCAGAATGACGGAGGTTATCAGGGAGCTTGTTCCACGTCTTTGGCGATTGAAAAGAAAACGATCTGTGTCCATAGGTCTTACTTCTGACGTGAGGTATCCTGAGAAGTCGAGTATCAGAGGAAGAACGGAGCTGGCGAGAAGGGGTATAGATATGAATGAGTTCAGAAAGATATTTGGGGCCAGATCCGTTGACTGCAGAAAAGGTCAGAGTGGATAGCTTATAGTCTATTCGATCAGAAACAGGCAACCAGTGGAGAGACTGAAGGAGAGGAGAAACATGGTCAAATTTAGAAGCTCTGCAAATGAGTCTGGCAGCGTTATTCTGAATTCTTTGGAGTCTGTCTAACAGGTATTTGGGAAGGCCGACCAAAAGAGAGTTGCAGTAATCCAATCTTGAGAGAACCAGAGAGCATACAAGTGTCTTGGTTGCATCGGTTGAGAGATAGTGGCGGATAGAGCTGATTCTACGCAGTTCCAAATAGGCAACTTTACAGATATTCGAAATGTGCTGTTGGAAGGAAAGAGACTGGTCCAGGATTACACCAAGACTGCGAACAGAGGGAGAAAGTGAAACAGGTGTGCTATTGATCAGAACAGAGTCAGGAAAGGAAGGATGTTGACGAAACTTCTTTGGACAGGTTATCATAAATTCAGTCTTATCATCATTTAATTGCAGCTTGTTGAGAGTCATCCAGTCCTTTAGGCCAGCAATGCACTCCTGTGTTTGAGTCACCAGTGCATCAAATTCAGCTATGGAAGCCGACTGATAAAGTTGTGTGTCATCAGCAAAGCTCTCATGCGACATCGCATGATGACTGATGACATCCGACACAGGAGCCGCATACAGCACGAAAAGAACAGGACCTAGGACGGACCCTTGTGGGACACCATATTTCAAGGCAGATACTCTAGAGTATGTACCATTTACACACACTTTCTGTGTACGATCTGACAGGTAAGACGTGATCCATGCTAGTGCAGTGTCACGAATACCAAAGGAAGTTTTAAGTCTGTTCAAGAGGATAGAGTGGTCGATAGTGTCAAAAGCTGCTGACAAATCTAAGAGAGCGAGAACAGATATCTTATCCTCATCAAATCCCGAAAGCAAATCATTCACTATTCTAAGAAGGGCTGTTTCGCAACTATGACCACGTCTATAAGCTGACTGGTGGGAATTAAGTAAACCATTCTGCTCCAGATGAGCTAAGAGCTGAGACAATATGATCTTTTCTAGCAGTTTTGATAAAAATGACAGATTAGAGACAGGTCGATAATTTTTCAAACAATTATGATCCAAAGATGGTTTCTTGATGAGTGGACGTACAACAGCAGATTTGAAGCTTTCAGGGAAACAACCAGACAGTAAGGAAGAATTGATGACATGAGTAATATGTGGCAGTAGAACATCAATACATTCAACCAACAAAGAAGACGGGACAGGGTCAAGCTCACAGAATAAACACAGAAATATGGTGTCTAGGAATACCTGAGGATTCCCCCTGTGATGTGTAGAAAATACGGCCTCTCCTACCACCACTGAATATAAAGAGCAGTAGGTTCATCAATAACAGACCCACGATCTGGTCACCCTTCAGTGACATGGGTCCGCTACCTAGCTGCTGCATAAATGCGAGTTTGGCAGTGAAAGGGTTAATATCACGAAAAGTAAAAAAATAAAATAAAATAAATAAATTAATTAATTAAATAAAATAAAAATTAAAAAACCTTGCCAAAGAATTCTACTTTGAACGTGTCTGTTGTCATTATCGTTTGTTATACTTGCCTAATAAAAAAAAAATAAAAATCTACTACGAACGTGTTTGTTGTTGTTGTTGTTGTTGTTTGGTGTAATCGGAAGTGCGTCTAACTGATCCTGAGGAGATGGCGAGATTTTGTTCACATTGGGTTGTGTTGTTGGACAGTATTTCGGGTTTGTTTTTTTTTTTTTTTGTGTGTGTGTGTGTGTGTGTGTGTGTGTGTGTGTGTGTGTGTGTGTGGAGATTGATGTGGCAATGTGGCAAGGATGACAGTGGAATGCCTGGCCAGAGTTTGTTTAAATGTCACCTCAGAGAGAGAGAGAGAGAGAGAGAGAGAGAGAGAGAGAGAGAGAGAGACTGACTAAGCGCGTTGGGTTACGCTGCTGGTCAGGCATCATGCTTGGTAGATGTGGTGTAGCGTATATGGATTTGACCGAAAGCAGTGACACCTCCTTGAGCTACTGATACTGATACTGATACTGATACTGTCATCTCAGGGTGAACGGGTGGAGAGGATTAAATGACTGGGATGGGTCTTTGGCTTCTTGAAAAAAAAAAAAAAAGACATAAAAAAAATAAATGTTCACTTACAAACCCTAGAAAGAAATACTCCTCCTGCAAAAGTCACGGTAGTATGAGTGAAGTGATAGTAATGGAAGGTAGTAGCAGTAGTAGTAGTAGTAGTAGCAGCAGCAGCAGCAGTATTCGTAGTTGTAATAGTAGTAGAAGTAGTTGTAGCGACGGTTATGGTAGTCGTAGCAGCAGCAGCAGCAGCAGTCGTAGTAATAATAGTAGTTGTTGTTGTTGGCATACAGTAGTAGTAGTAGTAGTAGTAGTAGTAGTAGTAGCAGTAGTAGCAGTAGTAGTAGTAGTAGTTGTTGTTGTTGTTGTTGTTGTTGTTGTTGCTGCAGTGGTGGTGGTGGTAGTGATGGTGGTAGTAGCAGTCGTTGATGTTGTTGTTGGCATACAGTAGTAGTAGTAGTAGTAGTAGTTGTTGTTGTTGGCATACAGTAGTAATAGTAGTAGTTGTTGGCATACAGTAGTAGCAGTAGTAGTTGTAGTAGTAGTAGTAGTGGTCGTGGTGGTGGTGTGGAGGTGGTAGTAGTAGTAGTAGTAGTGGGTGTTGTTATTGTTGATGACTGATGACGTAGTTGTAGTGGTGGTGGTGGTGGTGGAGGTAGCGGTGGTAGTAGTAGTAGTAGTAGTAGTAGCAGTAGTAGTGGTGGTTGTCTTTGGCTTTCTTCTTCTTGGTGCTGTTGTTGTTGTTGTTGTTGTTGTTGTTGTTCCTTCTGATGCTGCTGCTGTTTACAGCTCGGCGGGTTCCAGAATCATACCTTTCCTTCCCCTGTCATCCTGTCATGCTTAGTTCCGGGCACGTGGAAACTATATCGTCATGCCACCAAGCAATGTCAGAGTGCGTCCGTCATTCGCGACAACCTTCAGCCCTAGTATAAGCCTCCACGCGAGCAACTTTGGGGATACATAACCTTTACCACTGTCATATGGGAATCGTGGCTTCTTAAGCCCCTCCCCCTCCCCCCCACCAAGCCCCTCCCCTTCTCGCCCCCGCCTCCGCCCTCCGTGTCAGGGTGCGTCCGTCATTCAGCCCTTGTGTAAGCCTCCATGCGAGCAACCTTGGGGATACATCACCTTTACCACTCTCATATGGGAATCGTGGCTTCTTAAGCCTCTCCCCCTCCAAGCCCCTCCCCTTCTCGCCCCCGCCCCCGCCCCCTCCCACCCCCACCCCCACAGCCACACACCCCGGTGTCAGGGTGCGTCCGTCATTCAGCCCTTGTGTAAGCCTCCATGCGAGCAAACTTGGGGATACATCACCTTTACCACTCTCATATGGGAATCGTGGCTTCTTTCGCCCCTCCCCCACTCTCGCCCCCGCCCCCCTCACCCCACAGCCACACCCCCGGTGTAACGTCCCAGTCCCCCTCAACCCCCCCCCCCCCCCCTCAACCCCCCACCCCCACACGATTCCGTACAACGGGAGCCGCTAATTGATGTAATACGTAAGACAGGAGTTAGTTGAAAATTTATAAATGCCATTTCAGCTATGTACCAATCTGTTGTTACATGGATTAGAGTCGAGAGCCGTCTAACAGACTTCGTTGAATGCCCTCTAGGGGTAAGGCAAGGTTGTATTCTTTCGCCGAGGGGGAATGAAAAGTGGTTGCTAGATGGAAGTGATTAAGATTTTAGAAGTAGCCAACGAATAATATAAGTACCTGGG
>NC_134895.1:13131539-13136539 GCF_041734735.1 Babylonia areolata
TGTGGGTGAGCGTAGTTTGGTTTATTGTGGATTGTTTGCTTGCTTTTAGGATCCGTGTTTCCATTTCAGTCGAGCAATTTTGGCCGACGCTTATCAGCATTGTGTACTGTAGTAACCCCCTTGCCCAAAGGGTATCTTTGCCAATGGCAATAAAAATCAGTGTCAGTGTCCGTGTCTTTGTCTCCCTCTCCCTCTCTCTCTCCCTCTCTAGCTCTCTCCTTGCCTCTCTCCCTCTCTCTCTCGCTCTCTCCCCCCTCTCTCTCTGTCTCTCCCTCTCCCTCTCTCTCCCTGCCTCTCTCCCTCTCTCTCTCGCTCTCTCCCCCCTCTCTTTCTGTCTCTGTCTCTCCCTCTCCCTCTCTCTCCCTGCCTCTCTCCCTCTCTCTCTCGCTTTCTCCCCCCTATCTCTCTCTCGATCTCTCCCCCTCTCTCTCCCTGCCTCTCTCCCTCTCTCTCTCGCTTTCTCCCCCCTATCTCTCTCTCGATCTCTCCCCCCTCTCTGTGTCTCTCTCTCCCTCTCTCTCTCCCTCTCTCTGCCTGCCTCTCTCCCTCTTTCTCATTGGCTCTCTCTCTCTCTCGCTCTCTCCCCCCTCTCTCTCTGCCTCTCCCTCTCTCTCTCCCCTCCCCTCTCTGTCTCTCTCTTCCTCCCTCTCTCCCCTCCCCTCTCTCTGTCTCTGTCTCTCTCTTCCTCCCTCTCTCTCTTTCTCTCTCATGTCCCAAACACATGACGGAATCTCCTGTCCAAACAACCCTCTCAGAGGAGTGACAGCGAAGGCAAACGTCAACAGTCGGACCGCGAATGTCTCTGTGTGTGGTAGTGGACAGGGGAGGGGGGTGGGGGTTGGAGGGGTGGGGACCTGAAGGGGTGAGGGGGTGGGGGGTTGGGGAGGGGGAATGACTCTGAATATCCTTCTCTGTCTCTGTCTCTCTGTCTGTCTGTCTCTCTGTCCTTCTCCCCACCCCACCCCCTCTCTCCCCTTCTCTCTCTCTCTACCTCCCCCCCCCTCTCTCTCTCTCTCTCTCTCTCTCAGAAAGGGCCATGATCTATTCTGATTCAACTGTTCGAGTTCTCTCTCTCCCTCTCTTCTCTTCCCTTTCTCTCTCCTTCTCTCTCTCTCCCTCTCTCTTCTCTCACTCCCTCTCTCTCTCCCTCTCTCTCTCTCCCTCTCTCTCTCTCCCTCTCTCTTCTCTCACTCCCTCTCTCCCCCCCTCTCTCTCTCCCTCTCTCTCTCCCCTTCTCTCTCTCCCCCTCTCTCTCCCTCTCTCCCTGCTCTCTCGCTCTCTCTCGCTCTCTCCTCCTCTCTCTTTCTCTCCCCTCCCTCTCTGTCTCTCACTCCCTGCCGCTCTCCCTCTCTCTCGCTCTCTCTCCCCCCTCTCTCTCTGTCTCTCTCTCCCTCTCTCTCCCTCTCTCCCTTTCTCTCTCTCTCTCCCTCTCTGTCCCTACCTCTCTTGCTCTCATCCCCTCAATCTCTGTGTCTTTCTCTCCGTCTCTTTCTCTCCCCCACCTTTCTGTCTGTCTGTCTCTCTCCCTCTCTCTCTCTCCCTCTTTCTCCCTCTCTCCCCCATCTCTGTCTCTCCCTCTCCCCCGCCTCTGTCTCTGTCTCACCTTCTCTCTCTCTCTCTCTTTCTCTCTCATGTCCCAAACACACGACGGAATCTCCTGTCCAAACAACCCTCACGGAGGCGTGACAGCGAAGGCAAACGTCAACAGTCGGACTGCGAATGCCTGTGTGTGTGTGTGTGTGTGTTGGAAGATAAGCGTTTGTGTGTGTGTGTCTGTGTGTGTGTGTGGGGGGGGGGGGGGCGTGTGTGTGTGTGTTTTGTGTGTGTGTGTGTGTTTTGGGGGAGAAGATGTGTGTATGTATGTATGTGTGTGTGTTGGGGGATCAGCGTTTGTGTGTGTGTGTGTGTGTGTGTGTGTGCGCGCGCGCGCGCACGCGTTCACACGTGCGTCCGTCCGCGTGTGTATATATATGTGCGTGTGTGGGTATGTGTGCGTGCGCGCGCGCGCGCGCGCGTATGTGTGTGTGTGTTTGCTAAAGCATGTGTAACGAGGCCGATGTCAACGTCCGGCTGAAGAAGAAAAGAAAGAAAGAAAGAAAGAGGATCTGTTGAAGAAAGGAGGAGTTCAGCTATAGAAGAAAGAGTTCAGTGACAACACACACCCACACTGCTTTGTCCTGCCAGCAATACCTTCTTCACTTTCGCCTCCAGGTGAACCAAGAATCTGTCAGACATTAATTTTGACTCGCCACGTGGAACTGCGACGGACTAAGTGGACTGAGGCTCTCTCTCTCTCTCTCTCTCTCTCTGTCTGAGCAATGTTTCAGTCCATCTGCCCAGTTTCTCGAAGACATATCAGCATTGTATGTCATCTTATTTACGCTCATTAGGTACGCCTGTTTCGGGATTCTCGATAGAGACATCTGATTTAGCTTAAACCAGTATCGCAAAGTACTGATGCAACTATCAATGTATAATGGATATCGACCAAGATCACCATAAATCATTACATTTGGGGTTTTGGGACTGACACTCAAAAATCTTTTACAAGCAAACAAGTGGACAGACTCAATTGCTTTGAAGCGCATTATTCCCCACATTTCAGATGCGTATAATAGCATAGGTTTTATCTGCGCATCGAAGAGTTTAAAAAACACGGTTCTGTCCATATTGCCAAGACTCCACATTGTTCTCATAATTTCAACCACTCTCCCTTTTGCCCTTCCAGCGAACTCTTCAAGTGCAGAAATGAAAGATAACTTGGTAGACAGCATAAAACCCAGATATTTATAATTGTTTACAACTTCAATTTCGTCTCCATCGAAATACCATTTTTCTGCTTTAGACAGATGACCACCCTTTCTGCAAACCATTATTTTTGTTTTATTCAAATTTACTGTCAGTCCAAGAGATTTAGATGCTTTGTTAAGATTATCTAATTGATTTTGTAAACCTGCTGGTGACGATGACAGCAAGACAATATCATCTGCAAACAATAACAGAAATGATTGGGCAAGCAAACTCAACGGAAGTAATCGTTATGAAACATATAGGTCATTCAAATCCTTATTACAACCTGAAAAATACTTATCTTACCATCAGTAAATTTAGATCGGCTTTCATTAAGCTCCGTTTTGGTATAAATGAACTAAAAATAAATCAGCGTTATTGTGATGTTTTGAAAAACTTCCCATGTGGTGGTAGAATAGAGAACGAACTACATGTACTAACAGCCTGTCCATTATATGATGATATTAGAAGGAAATATTTGCTCAAGCATATGCAAAATATTAGAAACCTGTCATTATCATTTCTGCTGCAAAACGAAAGTTGTAATGTGACCAGAGATGTTGCAATGTTTGTTTTTTTATGCATTAAGACTGAGAGAAGAGCACTTTCAGCCCTAAACAGACATATTAGCCTTGTGCTTTTCATTTAGTTTACTTGTTCTCAGTGAGCTCACTGTGTATTATGTGGATTGTTTTCGTTCTTCCTATTTTATTTTAGTTAAGCTGTGCGTGCAACACGTGCACCCAAAATGTATACAGGTCGGTGACCTCACATTAAAATTCTTGCGTTCTTGCGTTCTTTCTCTGTCTGTCTCTCTCTCTCTCTCCCCTCTCCCTCTCTCTCCCTCATCTCTCTCTCTCCCTCTCAGTCTCTCTCATTCTCTCTCTCTCTCTCTCTCTCTCTCTCTCCCTCTCACTTTCTCTCTTCCACAATTCCATAATTCTTTTGAGCTATTTTTCAAACTATTTGATTCACAGGTTCAGCCAATTCTACAATATGGTTCCGAATTATGGGGGTTATAGAAAGCTTCAGTTCACTGCGAGTCTGTTCATTTATTTACAATTAAAAAGTATTCATGTGTAGATATGCGAACACCGAATGATCGTGTTTATGGTGAGACAGACAGATGTCCTATATACGTAAATTCTGCAGTTAGCTGTATTCGTTACTGGCTCAAGTTAATTCAGATGGATGCTTTTAGATTACCCTATACAGCATATATAATGTTGTATAACTTGGATATGAATGGAAAGAAAAACTGGGTTTCAAATGTCCGCATTTGTTTGTATGAAAATGGTTTTGGTGATGTCTGGGAAAAATCAAGGTCTTGGCAATATGAATGTTTTTTTAAGATTATTTCGTCAACGTTTGATTGATTGATTGCAGGTTGCAGAACTGGAACCATCACATTAATACAAGTGAACGATTTAGTTTGTATAGAACATTCTGTTGTAATCAGGACCTCAAATGTTATTTGAAAATGAACATTGACAGACAGTTGAAATATGTAACAACAAGATTTCGGTTTGGTATTTCTGACTTGAAAGTGCACCGTTCCAGATATGAATTTCGTAATGACTGATTTGTTATGTCCATTGTGCAGAACGGCTAAAGAAGATTTTTGTATTCCTTTTTATCACAACAGATTTCTCTGTGTGAAATTCGGGCTGCTCTCCCTAGGGAGAGCGCGTCGCTACACTACAGCGCCACCCATTTTTTTTTTTTTTTTTTCTGCGTGCAGTTTTATTTGTTTTTCCTGTCGAAGTGGATTTTTCTACAGAATTTTGCCAGGAACAACCCTTTTGTTGCCGTGGGTTCTTTTACGTGCGCTAAGTGCATGCTGCACACGGGACCTCGGTTTATCGTCTCATCCGAATGACTAGCGTCCAGACCACCACTCAAGGTCTAATGGAGGGGGAGAAAATATCGGCGGCTGAGCGATGATGTACACTTTGTTCTCTGTTGTCCAAAACTTAATGACATTAGAGTTAAATCTATCCATCCTAAATATTACAGACATCCTAGTTTGTTCAGATTGAGTTTACTGATGTCATGCACAAAAATCTGATGCTATACGTAATCATTCCTTGTTTTTTTGTACAAGGCGTACATTGTTTATTTCTCAGCAAATTATGTTACTGTCTTTTGTTGCTGTTCAAATACCCCTTCATCAGGGGCTATGGCCTATATGTGAATAAACCATTCGTTCG
>NC_134895.1:13149039-13161539 GCF_041734735.1 Babylonia areolata
ACAACTAACTGATGGCCAATTGATGGCTGTGGCCACAACTAACTGATGGCCAATTGATGGCTGTGGTCACAACTAACTGATGGCCAATTGATGGCTGTGGTCACAACTAACTGATGGCCAATTGATGGCTGTGGTCACAACTAACTGATGGCCAATCGATGGCTGTGGCCACAACTAACTGATGGCCAATTGATGGCTGTGGTCACAACTAACTGATGGCCAATCGATGGCTGTGGCCACAACTAACTGATGGCTTCGGTGTCAGGCCAGGCAGCAATACATCCAATGTATACGAGTGAACGTGGGAGTTGCAGCCCACGAACGCAGAAGAAGAAGAAGATATCATGCAATCTTTATATTATTTTATTTTATTTTGTTCGCTTTCCTTCTTTTTTTTATTATTTTTTTTTTGTTTTTGTTTTTCAACAAAGTAGGACCCATAAAAAAAATCAGTACTCAGACAATTCACCGCCCGACCAACGATTTGAGATTGGAAAACGAAACGAAATGTAATTTTACCGTTGTAGTGAGATAAGCAAAGGTACAGTGGTTTGTGTGTTTGTTTTTTGTGGGTTTTTTGTTTTTTGTTTGTTTGTTTGTTTTTGTTTTTAACCTAGCATTTGGGCAGAGCTCTCAGCGCACCACAACACAACACACAACCACACAATCGCGCACACACACACACACACACACACACACACACACACACACACACACACACACACACACACACACAGATACACATAGAGATACATACAGACACACAGATACACCCAGACACACAAACACACAGACACACGTACACACACACACACACACACACACACACATACATACATACAACCAGATGACACACCCACACACACACACACACACACACCCAAACACACACACACACACCCACACACACACACACACACACACACACACACACACACACACACACACACACACACACAGCAAAAGCGAGCGAGCGAGCGAGAAAGAGAGAGAGATGGAGTTGTTGATTTCTGTAATACAAGCTTTCGACGTCAACTGTGTCGTTCTTCTGTAACCTCGATTTACTATTACCCAGTGGAATGTAGGCAAATATTAGTGTTCACATCAACGATCATCATAAAGACAGTCAACGGAAAATGAAATGGAACTCTCAAGGGAACGCTTCACAGCGAATATTTGTACCTTTTTTTCCAGTTGATTAGAGATTGTAAATCCGCCCATATTTCTGCAGCATGGTACGGCAAGGCCGATTGAATCTGTACACGAAGAATTTAAGATTAAAAAAAAAAGAAAAAAAGCTTCATCTCGCGTCCATTAAGAGTTACTACTATTCATTACTCATGTTTTTTCGTGTGTGTGTGTGTGTGTGTGTGTGTGTGTTTTAGTTGTTTTTGTTGTTATTTTTGCTGTTGTTGGGAGTTTTTTTAGCTACGATTTTCAGGCCTATAGATAATATATGCAATCATGCAGGTATTTCATTATTATCTATATATCTATACAACCGTCAAACACAAAGAGCAGAGAAAGAGAGACAGTTAGACAGAGACAGAGACACACAAACAAGAAAGAGACACGCACACTCACACACACACACACACACACACACACATACACACACACACACACACACACACACACACACACACACACAGATAGGAAGATAGAAATGGAGACTAAGTATCTATAATTATCAAACACGAAGACGAGTAGCAACGGAGAGACTGACAAACAGACAAACTGACAGACAGACAGACAAAGACACAGACAGAGACACACAAACCGACACACACACACACACACACACACACACACACACACACATACAGAGACATAGAAACACACAGACACACGCACGCAGGCACACACACACACACACACACACACACGCACGCACGCACGCACGCACACACACACACACACACACACACACACACACACACAGGGAGAGAGAAATGGAGACAGAGAGATAGAAAGGGAGACAGAAACAGCAAGACAGAGAGAGAGGCAGACAGACAAAGACAGACAGAGAAGGACAGAGACACAGACACAGAGACAGATTTCGCCGATTACATAGAACAGCGCTGATGACAGATATGACATTGCTTTTTTGTCCGAATGCTGATGACAGATATGACATTGCTTTTTAGTCCGAATGCTGATGACAGATATGACATTGCTTTTTTTTTCTTTCTTTTTTTGTCCGAATGCTGATGACAGATATGACATTGCTTTTTTTTTGTCCGAATGCTGATGACAGATATGACATTGTTCTATTATGTCCAAACCAATTTCTCTTCGTTGACAGCTCCCAGTTTAGATTATGAAAAGTTAAAGAAAGAAAAAAAAAGAGAGAGGGATGAAGAGAGAGAGGGGTGAGGAGTGAGGGGGGGAGGGAAGGAGGGAGGGATGGAGGGAAGATGTAGAGGAGGGAGAGAGATACAGAGCGAGAGACAGATGCACAGAGAGAGAGAGAGACAGAGAGAGAGACAGACGGACAGACAGACAGACAGAGAGAGACAGAGAGACATGTGTACAGAGTGAGACGCGAACAAACACAGAAAGGAACCCAGAGCAGAAACAGATATACAGACGACACAGAGGCAGGGATATAAAGAAGTGGGAGAGACACATAATGAAGGAAAACATCCTCAGATATACGCACGCGAATATCGGGTGCGCGCACGCACACACGCACACGCACACGCACGCACACACACACACACACACACACACGCGCGCGCGCGCGCGCACACGCACACAAACACACACACAAACACACACACACACGAACACACACACATATACACACACACGACACCCCCCCACCCCCAACCCCCCCCTCCCCCGCACCACCACCACACACACAAACACACACAAATACATACAAATACGCACACTAAGACGCACACATCATCCGTATGTGTGTGTGTGTGTGTGTGAGAGAGAGAGAGAGAGAGTATGTGTGTGTATGTGTGTGTGTGTGTGTGTGTGTGTATGTGTGTGTGTGTGTGTGTGTGCTTATGTGTGTGTGTGTGATATAGATAGATAGATAGGTACATAGATAGACAGATAGAAAGAGGGGGTGGGAACGTGAAGGAGAAAAGGGGGGGTGGGGGGAGGGGGGCGAGGAAGGGAGCTGTAATTGTTCTCGACATAACGTGTTATCAGACAGACCAAATAAGCAGTTTAGCCAAACCGTATTTACTTTGACCATTTACTTTAATTTAACCATTTATCTCTGTCGAACCATTCGTTGTTTGCCTTGCTTATTGAGGACTTATCCTTTCCTTTTATTTCTTTTTTTTTTTTTTTTTTTTTCTTTTTTTTTCCTATTGCGCTTTCTCTTGATCTTGCGTTGGTATTGAAATTCATTCTAAGAAAAACTGAGCAAGAATTGAGTTACGAATATGCAAAGAAACACAGAGACAGACAGACAGACAGAGACAGACAGGCAGGGAAATAGAGAGTGTGTGTGTATGTGATGGAGAGAGAGAGGGAGAGAGAGAGAGAGAGAGAGAGAGAGAGAGAGAGAGAGAGAGAGGATGGGTAAGGGGGGACTTTTTGGGAGGGGTTTCTGATTTAGTGCTGTGATTCAGTATTTAGTGCCGTGGTTTCGATGTGTCTGTCTATCTGTTTGTCTGTCAGTCTGTTTGTCTGTCAGTATGTTTGTTTGTCAGTCTGTTTGTCTGTCAGTCTGTTTGTCTGTCTGTTTTTCTGTCTGTCTGTTTGTCTGTAAGTCTGTCAGTCTATTTGTCTGTCAGTCTGTTTGTCTGTCAGTCTGTCTGTCTGTCAGTCTGTTTGTCTGTCTGTCTGTCTGTCTGTTTGTCTATTTCTTTTCTTCTTCTTCTTCTTTCTTACTTTCTTTCTTTCCTTTTTGGTCTCTGTCTCTGTCTTTTCTTCTCTTTGTCTCTGTCTTTGTTTCTCTGTGTCTGTCGCCCACCCATCTCTCTCTCTCTGTCTCTGTCTCTCTCTCTCTCTGTCTGTCTGTCTCTCTCTCAGGTTATGCCCCACCCTCTCTCATAAGTAATTTTCCAGTAAATAGTCACCGTCACACACATAACATAATCTTGCCTCGGACAAGAATTGATCTTTATAAAAACAAGTCTCACATACTCTGGTGGATATTTATGGAATTCTATTTCATCTACACTTATTATAAACTCTCCAGTCTCAGTGTCTTCAAAAGACTATATCATAAACATCTAATGTCAGAGCTAAGTTCTACGAATCGTTGAAATTACTGAGATTGATAAACAAATGATATCCTTGTCTATGTGTCTATCTCCTTTCCTCTCTCCCTCCTCCCTCTCTTCCTCTCTCTCTTCCTTTCTCTCTCTCTCTCAACAGTTTTTCCTCTCTCTCTCCTTCTTCGTATCTCTTCCTTCCTTAGCTTCTTCCTTCCCTCTCTCCTTCACGCATATGCATACTATGTTATTTTGTGGAGAATGCTGTATTTTCTATGCCATTTATTTGTTCTTCTTGTTGTTGTCATGTGATGTGTGTGTATTTTTTTCCGGCTCCATGTCATTGCGTCGACAGCTCATTGCGTGGACAGGATGTGTAGAGGATGTAGTCTGGGTATAGATACAGGATACTGTGTAGAGGATGTGGTCTGGATATACAGGATGTAGTTTAGAGGATATAGTCAGGGTATAGATACAGGATGTAGTTTAGAGGATGCAGTCTGGCTATAGATACAGGATGTAGTTTAGAGGATGCAGTCTGGCTATAGATACAGGATGTAGTTTAGAGGATGTAGTCTAAGTATAGATACAGGATGTTGTGTAGAGGATGTGGTCAATAATGAAGGACGTTTGTCGCCATTCAGCATTCCAAAAGTGAACATAGCACAAATAAGAATTTACAATCGGAGGACAAAATCCACCTTTTCAAAAATGAAAATGGAACAATGAGCTGTCGACGCAATGAGCTGTCGACGCAATGAGCTGTCGACTCAATGAGCTGTCAACTTTACGGGTACCTCCCTTTTTTTCCTACTTTTTTTCAGTCTTCTTGTATTTCCTAGATTAGTTTATATGTTTTCTTTTCGAAGGTAGGATGAAAACAGGCCGATAAGTGCCTGTTCCTTTTCCCTCAATAAAAAGAAAAGTTTCGATTTCGATTTCGATTTCTCTCTCTCTCTCTTCAGGATACCAAAGCAAGACATGGCAGGAGGAATAATGTGCAATATGCAGGATGAATGTACAGTGGAATATGTCTAATGCTAACGTCCATATTCTAAATATACTTCTGTTTAATAATTACGATGTAATAATTAATTGCAATGTTTTTAAAAGCGAATATGTGAAATGCTTTTATTTGAGAACATATGTTTATTACTCTTGTTTAATCAAGTAATCCGCGTGTGTGGGGTGGGGGAGGGGGTGGTGGTGCGGGTGTGTGCTGATTATCTGGTTGTGGTTTTCCGCAATTCATCTTTATTCTTATCTTATCTGTCTATTATAATCAATGTGCAGTATAGTAGGCTATGTTTATAATTATATTCAAATAATGTTTCTTAATTCTTTCTGTTTTTACATTAAGAATACTAGTTATTACCTGCAGTGTGTGGATGTATGTATGAAACGATGTATGTGATATTTTTTTACATTTGTATCTTCGTAATATTCGTAAAAGTTGTTGTTGACTTTTACAGTTATGGTCCCCATGTTGTTTACTTGTCTATGTTGTGATAATGCACCTGACCAAATTTCTCCAGTTGGAGATAATAAAGTTATTCTTATCTTATCTTATCTTAGCTTAGCTTAGCTTAGCTTAGCTTATCTTATCTTATCAAAAAAAAGCAGCGTGGTGTCTTTCAATGCAGGCTACAGAATTATCTGGTTAAGACTGGATCCGAACCTCAAACCTTTCAACAACAATAACAACAACAACAAAAAAATCATGTGCCATTGTATTTCTTTTTTTTCCCCCTCTGGTCGCGCCCACGAATAACACGGGGGCTTTTCTCTCTCTCTCTCTCTCTCTCTCTCTCTCTCTCTCTCTCTCTCTCTCTCTCTCTCTCTCTCGCTCTCTCCTTCTTCTTCTTTCTTTCTTTCTTTTTTTTTTGTCACGTCCAGACCTGTGTGAAAACCACACAACTTTCTCACGAAGGAGATTGTGTGTGTGGTGGAAGGGGTGGGCGGTGGGGGGGGGGGGGGGGTGTGGGGGTTTGGGGAGGGGGGATGTCTCTCTCTGGGGGCAAAGGGGATGGGGAGGGGGCGTGGGGTGGTGGTGGGGGGAGGTCTCTCTCTGTCGTGTGCCTGTATGTATGTATGTATATATGTATGTGTGAATGCCTGCGAGGAGTGATTTCGCGAAACCATTCTCATTGATGATCAGTGTGGTGGAAACGCCAACGACACTTCTTTTTTTTTCTTCTTTTTTTTTTTTTTTTAATTTTTTTTTTTTTAACTGGCAGGATCATGGTATCCGTGATTTATGTCTCGTTTGATCTTTAAGACTCTCCCACCCCCATACACCCAGCATGCACACACCCCGAAAACGGGAGTATGGCTGCCTACATGGCGGGATAAAAACGGTCATACACGTAAAAACCCACTCGTGTTCGTAAGAGTGAACGTGGGAGTTGCAGCCCACGAACGAAGAAGAAAAAGAAGAAAAAGAACAACAATACGATACAATACAATACAATACAATACAATACAATACAAATTATTGGTCAAAGGACGGTCTCCAAATGCAGTTCCACAGGGCGACGCTGTTTTCTTCCCAGCACCCGCCATGTTCGCAGGCCAATAAAAAGCATTTATGCGGTTGTGAAAAGCTCGGGGCTCTATGGAACGTATTCACAGTGGCATGCGTACGTCTTAGATGTCTGTGGGACGTATCTCAGAGACGAGAATTTATGGAGATTTTCTATTTGGGTTCGCTGTTGCTGACACGCTCTCTTCTCTGTATGTCTGTCTCTCGTTCGCTCTCTCTCCTCCCTCTCCCCCCCTCTCTCTCTCTCCCCCCCCCCCTTCCTCAACGTATGTAATGCTGCACGTGGGAACTCTCTCTCTCTCTCTCTCTCTCTCTCGTTCGCTCTCTCTCCCTCTCTTCTTCAACGAATGTAATGCTGCACGTGGGAACTCTCTCTCTCTCTCTCTCTCTCTCTCTCTCTCTCTTGTTCGTTCGCTCTCTCTCTGGCTAAATAATTTTATTTAGTATTGTGTAGTGTAGACCCTATTCAGGGCGTGGACTGGATGTAAAAAAAACCCAAAAAAACCAACAACACACCAGTGCTTATCTATCATCCTCGAAATAAAGAATTTTGTCATGTCTTGACTCTTCCAAACACCCCCACCCCCTTCTTTAAAGCATGTTATGCCGCACGTGGGAACTCTCTCTCTCTTTCTCTCTCTCTCTCTCTCTCTCTCTCTCTCTCTCTCTCTCTATCTATCTATCTATCTATCTCTCGTTCTCTCTATCTTCTTTAACGTGTGCTAAGTGTTTTGCTGTTTGTAAGAATTCTCTCTCTGTCTCTCTCTTTCTCGTTCTCTCTGTCTTTAACGTGTGCTAAGTGTTATGCTGCACGTAGGAACTCTCTCTCTCTCTCTCCCTCACTCTCCCTCACTCTCACCCTCCCCCTCTCTCTCTCCCTCTCTCACTCTCTCTCTCCCTCACTCTCCCTCTCTCACTCTCTCTCTCTCTTTCTCTCGTTCTGTCTTCTTTAACACGTGCCAAGTGCTATGCTGCACGTGGGAACTCTCTCTCTCTCCCCTCTCCCTCCCGCTCTGTCTCTTTCTCTCGTTCTCTCTGTCTTCTTTAACGTGTGCTAAGTGTTATGCTGCACGTGGGGAATCTCCCTCTCTCTCTCTCTCTCCCTCTCCTCCTCCTCTCTCTCTCTCTCTCTCCCTCTCTCTCTGTCTGTCTTCTTTAACGTGTGCTAAGTGTTATGCTGCACGTAGGAACTCTCCCTCTCTCTCTCTCTCCCTCTCCTCCTCCTCTCTCTCTCTTTCTCTCTCTCTCTCCCCCCTCTCCCTCTCTCTGTGTCTTCTTTAACGTTTGCTAAATGTTATGCTGCACGTGGGAAATCTCTCCCTCTCTCTCTCTCCCTCTCCTCCTCCTCTCTCTCTCCCCTCTCTCCCCCTCTCTCTCTCTTTCTCTCTCCCCCCTCTACCTTCCTCTCTCTCTTTCTCTCGTTCTCTCTGTCTTCTTTAACGTGTGCTAAGTGTTATGCTGCACCTGGGAACTCTCCCTCTCTCTCTCTCTCTCCCTCTCCTCCTCCTCTCTCTCTCTCCCTCTCTCTCTGTCTGTCTTCTTTAACGTGTGCTAAGTGTTATGCTGCACGTGGGAAATCTCCCTCTCTCTCTCCCTCTCCTCCTCTCTCTCTCTTTCTCTCTCTCTCTCTCTCCCCCCTCTCCCTCTCTCTCTGTCTCTGTCTATGTCTTCTTTAACGTGTGCTAAGTGTAATGTTGTACATGAGAACTCGGTTTTTCGTCTCATCCGAATGACTAGATAACAGACAGGGATTTGGAACGAATGGCGACGAGATTTAGATTAGGAATATCTGGTTTGTTAATGCGTGATTATTTTAGTCACAGAACATGTTTGTACCGATGATTTGATTTGGTGTGTCCTTTGTGTAGTGAAGCCCCCAAGAAAACGTGGTACATTATTTTTTTTTAAAATTATTATTCTTTGTGGCTCAGCGCTATGAAATGAGAGTTGGATGTTTATAAAACCTATGTAGTGCATACACCTCTCTCTCTCTCTCTCTCTCTCTCTCTCTCTCTCTCTCTCTCTCTATCTATCTATCTATCTATCTATCTATCTCTTTGTTTATGTTAAGTCTATAGGTGTCGTTTTGCAGAACTGGTGCATATGACGTACATTTTTTCTGATCTTTTTTTCTCTCCTTTGATAAGGCATTCAAATTCAGAGAAATTGCTACTTCTTATAAATAATAATAATAATAATAATTATGATAATAATAATAATAATAATAATAATAGTAAAACAAAAAGCAACAACAACATCTAATGCACACTTTATTGGCTATATCTGTGCTCATTTGTTTATGCTTTTTCTTTAAGTTGTATAATGTGTGCACTTTCACTTTGGGGCTTGTGTCCAGAACGTGAAAAAACTATTCCTATTCCAAATCTGTCTCCTGTTCTTTTTCTGTCTGTCTGTCTCTCTCCCTCTTTCTCTCCCACCTCCTCTCTCTCCCTTTTTCTCTCCATCCATCTCTCTCTCCCTCTTTCTCTCCCACCTCCTCTCTCTCCCTCTTTCTCTCCCACCTCCTCTCTCTCCCTCTTTCTCTCCATCCATCTCTCTCTTCCTCTTTCTCTCCCACCTCCTCTCTCTCCCTCTTTCTCTCCATCTATCTCTCTTCCTCTTTCTCTCCCACCTCCTCTCTCTCCCTCTTTCTCTCCATCCATCTCTCTCTCCCTCTTTCTCTCCCACCTCCTCTCTCTCCCTCTTTCTCTCCATCCATCTCTCTCTCCCTCTTTCTCTCCCACCTCCTCTCTCTCCCTCTTTCTCTCCATCTATCTCTCTCTCCCTCTTTCTCTCCGCTCCGCTCTCTCTCTCCCTCTTTCTCTCCATCCATCTCTCTCTCCCTCTTTCTCTCCATCCATCTCTCTCTCCCTCTTTGTCTCCCACCTCCTCTCTCTCCCTCTTTCTCTCCATCCATCTCTCTCTCCCTCTTTTTCTCCATCCATCTCTCTCTCCCTCTTTCTCTCCCACCTCCTCTCTCTCCCTTTTTCTCTCCATCCATCTCTCTCCCTCTCTCTCCCACCTCCTCGCTCTCCCTTTTTCTCTCCATCCATCTCTCTCTCCCTCTTTCTCTCCCACCTCCTCTCTTTCCCTCTTTCTCTCCATCCATCTCTCTCTCCCTCTGTCTCTCCCACCTCCTCTCTCTCCCTCTTTCTCTCCATCCATCTCTCTCTCCCTCTTTCTCACCGCTCCCCTCTCTCTCTCTCCTCCTCTTTCTCTCCCTCTTTCTCTCCCACCTCCTCTCTCTCCCTCTTTCTCTCCCACCTCCTCTCTCTCCCTTTTTCTCTCCATCCATCTCTCTTCCTCTTTCTCTCCCCTTCTCTCACTCTCTCTCCCTCTCTCTCTCACTCTCACTCTCTCTTTCAGAATCTGGCTCTGTCTCTGTATCTGTCTCTGTTGTGTTTGTTGGGTTTTTTTTTTTCTTGCCGATTGTCTGGGTCTCTGCTATGCTGGAATAGACAGCCGAATTGACAGATAGAAAGGCAGACAGACAGACAGACTGAGAGACAGATAAATTAGAGAGAGAGAGGGGGAAAAAGAGAGTGAGAGAAAGAGAGAGAGAGAGTGAGAGAGAAACAGAGAGGGAGACACAAAGAGAGAGAGAGAGAGTGAGTGTGTGTGTGCGTGTGTGTGTGTGTATGTGTGTGTGTGAGAGAGAGAGAAAAGGTAGAAAGCTGTTATGGTTTGTTTTTTTTTTTAATTATTATTCCTTTATGATTGTGTGTGTGGTCATGATTATGCACGTGTGTGTGTGTGTGCGCGCGCGCGCGTGTGTGTGTGTGTCTGCGTGCGTGCGTGTGAGTGTGTGTGCGTGCGTGCGTGTGAGTGTTTACCTGTGTTTACTTGCGTGTGTTAATCTGTGTTAAATCTGGTGTGTGTGTGTGGTGTGTGTGTGTTGTGTGTATGTGTGTGTGTGTGTGTGTGTGTGTGTGTGTGTGTGTGTGTGTGTGTGTGTGTGTGTGTGTGTGTGTGTGTGTGTGTGTGTGGTGTGTGTGTGGTGTGTGTGTGTGTGTGTGTGTGTGTGTGTGTGTGTGTGTGTGTGTGTGAAGATCTGCAGGACAGTCACGGGAGGTACCAAGAGGAAAAAAAACACAAGAGCCTGTCAAGGGAAGACAACACGGGGTGAATACCGTGCACCACCACCACCTTCCACCCTACAGTGTGTCTCTCTTTAACTGTTACTGCCCGTGACTTTTGTGAACAGTTTTCGACGAGAAATGTAGTTGGGGTTTTGTGTTTTTTTTGTCTTTTTTTTCCCAAAAAAATTTCGATTCCACGTTTTGACAACAGCGTTCCACTGCAACCGACTGTGATAAAAGAAAAGAAAGAAACCATCAAACATGTGTGACAGAAATGATATGCCGCGAGAGACTGTTTTGAATTGAGATTATTTTGAATTGAAATAATGAATTTATATACAAAATAAAACGTTGGTCGACCCAAGAAAGTCCGGGTAAAAAAAAAAAAGTAAAAAAAAAAAAGAAAAAAAAAAGAGAGATTGTTTTTACTGATGTGAATCTTGAGTTTTTGCTATCAGTGCTATAAAATCTGTTTTCTTTCTTTCTTTTTCTTTTTTTTTTTTTTTTTTTTTTTTTTTTAATCGGGCCTGCCATTCAATGCCCATTAAAATCTCAGTTAGTTCTCAATTCAAAAGTGGTGAATTCATCTTTGAGATTTTTTTTCTTTTTTCTTTTTCTTTTTTTTTTTTTTTTTTTTTTTTTTTAATTGGGCCTGCCATTCAATGCCCATTAAAATCTCAGTTCGTTCTCAATTCAAAAGTGGTGAATTCATCTTTGAGATTTTTTTCTTTTTTCTTTTTCTTTCTTTTTTTTTTTTTCTTTTTTGCTCAAAAGAACTATCAGAGCAGCAAGAAGAGACGTATTCAGGAACTGTGCAAAGGATGGGGTTTTTTTTTTTTTAGTATCTGCCGTCTGTGCGCCATCTTTAGGACAGCCATGAGATGATGTTCGGGTGTGCTGTTGGATTTTTAGATACCCTTCTCAGTGTGTGCTGTTTTACGAGATCTTTTGTTCATTTTTTTTTTTTTTTTTTTAAATAATGATTATGACAGTAGCAAACTCCCTTCCGATCTGTGAAGTTTCCCGGTTATGTTAAACACACTCGATAAAGAGAGAGAGAGAGAGAGAGAGAACAACCTGACGTGGCAGCAGTTTTTCATTGGGTGGAATTCCCCATGACGACCAACACCTGCGCGGACCAGTCACGGAAAACACCACCACCACCACCACCACCACCAGCAACAGCAGCAGCAACAACAACAACAACATGAAGACCAGAAGTTTTGATGCGGGCGGGAACAAGGCAACAGTTCCGGTTGCGTTGCCCTCAGTCACATGAGTTACCTCCCCCACCACCCCTACCTCAACCCCCACCCCGCCCACACCCACCTGCTGGCATGATGGCCCCCGACAGCCCCACAGCGAACCACGACACCACCACCACCTCCTCTTCCTCCTCCTCCTTCCCCTCCCCCTCCTCCTCCTCCTCTTTTCAGGACAGCGCAGACCCCGCGTCCCTCTTGACCTACATGTCCATCGGCCCCGCCCCCCTCCCCCTCCATCCTTCCTCCTCCTCCTTCTCCCCCTCCCCCCTCCCCACCCCGCGCGTGCCTGGCGGCATCCTGACCAACGGCGGCGAGAGGGTGAGGAAGAGCGTCTCCTTCCGGGATGGGAACCTCGTCTCCATCCGTGAGATACCCCCGAGGCCCCCCCGGACTTCGTCGTCCTCCTCGAATGAAGAGGATGACGAGGAGG
>NC_134895.1:13174039-13176539 GCF_041734735.1 Babylonia areolata
ATATTCCTGTTTTGTTTTTGTTTTTTGTTGTTGTTTTTTTCGTACATAACTTTCTTCTTTTTTTCTTTTTTATAAAGTTCTGGCGGTCTCCATTCTCGCTTGAACACTAATCGACTGAGCGATTAGTGTCGTCAGTAGGGACCCTAGTAGTAGGTGGCGTCCTGGATATGTCAAATCGGAACAGGCACAATCTAAAACTACTGATGAAGTGATTCAACTAGCAGTGCAGGGTCTCCTCTGGTGTGTGACCTCCTGGCGACCTAACATCGATGGTTTTCGTTGTGGACTGTCTGCGCTTAGACTGCTGCTACAGACGAACCCGGGTGTGGCTGTTTTTTTTTTGGGGGGGGACTCGGTATGAGCGGCGTGGGGAATAATGCCACTGAAACGGTGCAGGTGCTGGAGCAGCAAACACACACACCCAAAATATCTTCTTTAAAAAAAATTTTAAAAAGTCTGAAATGATGATGGACATCTCAGCTGGGAAATACACTCCTGAATTGAGAGAAAGGTGGAAAAATGCAACACCTTTGATGTGACGGCTGTTGTTATTCCTATAGAATATCACAGATATGTGTGTCCCCTTCGACATATTTGCGATTTGGAAACAACAACAACAGAAACACAACACAACAAAACAAAAACCAACAACACCAAAGCGCTTCTATCACAACCAAGTCATCCGAAGGCAAAGAGGAATGCCAGAACCCTTATTTTATACGAGAACATTTTCTGTTTGTTTGTTTTGTTTCTTTTAGAGTTGGGAGTGGGTTGACTGGGGGTCACAGAGAGAGAGAAGACACAATTTCCTCAACTAACAATCGAGATGGTAGAGTAAATAGTAAAGTAAAGAAGAAACAAGAAAGGCAAGGCCTTCAAGACTCACTTGTGATACACTTTTTAAAAAATCCAAGCTTTTTATGTATTGAGTATAATGCATTTACTGTTATATTTATAGTTTTTGTATTCTCTAAACTTGGCACTTTGATCTGATATTCGACCCAACAAAAGATCTGTCATTATTATCATTTTTTGTTCAAACAAAAACTTCCTTTGCTAAGCATGGAAGTTTTATTTATTGTAAACGTTTTGGTGTAGACAGTAAAAAAGGGAAATTACTCTGCTGGGGAACTTAGTTTGCTTCAAACTGATCTTTCTCATCTTAAACATTACATTTTGAAATTATACTCAATACATAAAAAAGCTTGGATTTTTTTTTTAAAAGTGCATCACAAGTGAGTCTTGAAGGCCTTGCCTCTCTTGTTTCAAAATATAATGTTTAAGATGAGAAAGATCAGTTTAAAGCAAATTAACTCCACTAGCATTACAGAGTAATTTCCCTTTTTTACCCCCTGCACCAAAACGTTTGCAAAGTAAATAAAACTTCCATGCTTAGCAAAAGAAGTTCCTGTTTGAACAAAAAATGATAATAATGACTCTTCTTGTTGTTGTGTCAGAATAAGAGGTCAAAGTGCCAAGTTTAGAGAATACAAAAAATATAAATATAACAGTAAATGCAGTTTGCATATAATTAGGCTTTAATTTATTTATTTATTTTTTTTGTGCCCATCCCAGAGGTGCAATATTGTTTGAAACAACATGACTGGAAAGAACTGAATTGTTCCTATTTTTATGCCAAATTTGGTGTCAACTGACAAAGTATTTGCAGAGAAAATGTCGATGTTAAAGTTTACCACGAACACACAGACACACGGACACACACACAGACAACCGAACACCGGGTTAAAACATAGACTCACTTTGTTTACACAAGTGAGTCAAAAAAGAAAAAAAGTAATGAAGGGGTGTGTGAGATGGAGATGGGATGAGGGGGTGGGGGGGGGGGGGGGAGTTTGGAGTAGGAGGGCCACTCTTTTTCAAAGGCACCGGTTTTGTTTTTTGTTGTTGTTGTTGTTTTTATTGATTTTTTGTCCCCAGTCTCTCTCTTTCTCTCTCACTTTTTTTTTTTTTTTAATTTTTTTTTTAACCTACGACCAACCCGGTTTATCGAACAATATCCGTGTGGAAGTAGCCAGGTCAAACCCTTACTAACCCTGGGTGGAAAATGGGAGAGAGAGAGAGAGAGGGAGAGAAAAAAGAGGTATTGTGGAAAAGAGGGTGGAACGGGAGGGGGTGGGGTTTGGGGGGTGGGTGGGAGGTAGGTAGGTCAGCTTAGTACTGTGCGTTTGCTACTTTGTTTTTACTTTGTTTGCTCAGGGGGCTTCTTTTTTTTCTTTTTTTATTAAGGCCCCCCCCCCACCCCCACCACCACCCCTCAGCCCCCACCACCACTACCTCAGCTGGCTGTAATTGTCCATGCTGACTTCTGTCTTCGTTCTACCGAGCCGGTCTTCCACGATAAAGCTTGGGATAAAAGTCACCCGTCCTCGAGCGAAGCAATATGTGTTTAGTATATATAGATCTATAGACAGATACATACATACATACACACACACACACACACACACACACACACACACACACACATATATATATATAT
>NC_134895.1:13181539-13184039 GCF_041734735.1 Babylonia areolata
CATCCTCAACTTCGGGAGGGGGGCAGGAGGGTGCATGCCGATGTAACAGGCCAGCTCTTACCCTGTCCAGAGTTTACCCAGCGAATGAACTGGCCTAGGCCAAAATATACCTCCGTATAAACTGACCTGGGTTACATTATATGCGGGGTATATTTTGGTATGGCCAGTTAATATTCTCTGGGCCATTTTTTAGTGGTTAGCAGAAGTCAGTGGTCAGTGGTGGTCAGCAGTGGTCAGTACTGGGCAGTGGTGGTCAGTCGTCAGAAGTGGTCATACGTGGTCAGCAGTGGTCAGTGGTCAATAGTCATAAGTGGTCAGTGTATAGTGGTCAGCGGTTGGTTCTGGTTGGTCAGTGGTTAGCAGTTGTAAGTGATCAGTAGTGCTAGTGGACAGTGGTGGTCAGTGTTGCTCAGCAGTGGTCAGTCGTGGTCAGCATTAGTCAGTGGTCATTAGTGGTCAATGGTTGTCATCAGTGGTCAATAATGGTTAGTAGTCAATGTATGATGGCCAGTAGTGCTCAGTAGTGTCAGTTATGGTCAGTGGTTAGCGGTGATCGGCGGTAGTCAGTGGTGGGCAGCAGTAGGTAGCGGTCAGAAGTGGTCAGTGGGCAGTAGTGGTAAGTGGTGGTCACTGAGTAGTGGTTGTCAGTTATCAGCAGTGGTCAGCAATGGTCAATGGTCAGTGGTGGTCAGTTTGCAGTAAATAAAATCAAAACAAAACAGGACGTCATGGTAATTCACAAATGTGACAAAACAACGCAATCTGAAGAATTTGACGTAGTGGTCAGCAATGGCAAGTGATGGCCAGTAACTGCCAACAGTATAGTGAAATCTTGCTAAAACGTTGCAATATTGCATACAATGTGATGCAAGCTGAACTCTGATAGTGGTCAGTAGTGGTCATACAGTGGTCAAACATCTTCAAAGACATAGTGCACAAATGCGACAACATAATGCAGTCTGAGCACTCTTGAACTGTGGTCAACAATCGTCAGCAGTAGGGGTACTTAGACCTGGGCGAACTTAGACCTAGGGGAACATAGACCTGGGAGAACTTAGACCTGGGGAAATATAGACTTGCTCCCCTGAACTGCATGCCAATTAGGTCACTGTTAACCTCTCCGATTTTGTCTGAAAGTGAGCTTGATGTGAGCGGACGTGGTATGGCACGTGAAGGAGGTACGTATGTGTCTGTGTGGGGATGGGGGTGGTGGTGGATGGGTGTTTGTGGGGGGGGGGTGAACATAGACGCTAAGGTCAAAAACTGGATTGCCAAAGTCAGCGCCGCCTATGGGAGACTCCGTGAGAACGACTGGGAGCGGAGACGACTCAGCTCTACCACCAAACTGAAGGTATACTGTGCAGTGATCCTCACCACCCTCCTTTACACCAGCGAGACCTGGACTGTGTCAGCAGACACGGCAAAGAGCTTAACCGCTTCCACACGAGTTGTATCTGTAGACTCCTCCACATCAGGTGGCAGGACAAAGTCCCCGACACGGAAGTCCTGGAACGAGCTGGCCTCTGCAGCGTCTATACTCTCCTGCAGAAAACCCAAGCCAGGTGGGCTGGACATATTTATATTAAGAGTGCCAGACAGCCGACTGTCTAAGCAGCTGCTATAATGCAGAGAACTGTGTCAAGGCAAGCGTTCAGTTGGAGGACAGAAAAAACGCTACAGAGACTGTCTCAAAGCGTCCCTCACAATCCTGGGCGTCGACATAAACACTTGGGAGACACTTGCTCAGGACCGTCAGGCTTGGCGCAGCAAGATCACCACAGGAGCCCGTGCAGCTGAAGCCAGGCGCATCACCGAGGCGCAACGAAAGCGTGCTGTGTGCAAGGCCCGAGCAGCATCCACTGCCACAACAGCACCCACTCACTTGTGTCCCACATGTGGGAGAGACTTCAGGTCCCGAACTAGCCTCACCAGTCACTTCCAGACCCACAGCCACCGATCTTCCATCTGACTCTTGAAGCCATGGTCATCTTCGAATCCGAAGGACGAACATCCTCACATCACTTTCTTACATTGATTGTAAAGCGGCTTGAGCGTTGGAAGGAGTTATATAAATACCCATGATGATGATGATAAATGTAATACAGACTGGTTAGGTGAGCGAAGTGTACAAAGGGGGTGTATTCCGGCCAGAAGGGGTATTAAATGGCCTGAGCTGGTTTAAACCCGGGGTAGAAAGTAGCCTAGGCTACTTCTTACCCGGGGTAAGAACTGGCCAGGGATAGAGTTCGGCCTGTTACACCAGGTATATTCTTGTTTCCATAACCCACCGAACGCTGACATGGATTACGGGATATTTAACTTGCGTAGTCGATCTTCTGCGTGCGTATACACACGAAGGAGGTTCAGGCACTGACAGGTCTGCACATATGTTGACCTGATCGGAAAAATCTACACCCTTTACCCACCAGGCGCCGTGACTGGAATTCGAACCCAGGACCTTAAGATTGAAAGTCCAGTGCTTTAACCACTCGGCTTTTGC
>NC_134895.1:13206539-13209039 GCF_041734735.1 Babylonia areolata
CTATATAAACCTGCATTATTATTATTATTATTATTTCTGTTGTTGTTGTCGTCGTCGTCGTCGTCATCATCATCATCATCATCATATCACTAACATGATTGTAATACGATACAGTTTTTTTTATCATCATCATCATGACCATCGCCTTCATCACCAACACAATATAACACGGTACAATTGTCATCATAGCCATCACCGACACAATGTGATACAATAAGACAGCCGCCATCATCATCATCATCATCATCATCATCATCATCATCGACGTCGTGGTCTTCGTCGTCATTACAACCACTGTTTTTTTTTCAGTTTCAGTTAACGGAGGAATGTGGCAGAATGGTTAACACGCTCAACTGACAATATAGAGGGTCCGTGAGGGTGTTGGTTCGAATCCCGCTCTCGCCCTTTCTCCCAAGTTTGACTGGAAAATCAAACAGAGCGTCTGTTCACTTGGATGAGACGATAAACCGAGGTCCCGTGTGCATCACGCACTTTGCGCATTGAAAAGAACCCATGGCAACAAAACTGTTGTCCTCAGGCAAAATGGCATGTTAAAAGAAATACACTCTGATAGGTACACAAATACATAAGCATGCACTCAAGGCCTGACAAGTGCGTTGGGTTATACTGCTGTCAGGCATCTGCCTAGCAGATGTGGTGTAGCGTATATGGATTTTTCCGAACGCAGTGATGCCTCCTTGAGAAACTGAACCTGAAACAACCCCCATCATCATCATCACTGTTCATCCAAAACCCCGTCATCATCATCGCTGTTCATCCAAAACCCCGTCATCATCATCGCTGTTCATCCAAAACCCCGTCATCATCATCGCTGTTCATCCAAAATCCCGTCATCATCATCGCTGTTCATCCAAAACCCTGTCATCACCATCGCTGTTCATCCCAAAACCCCGTCATCATCATCGCTGTTCATCCAAAACCCCGTCATCATCATCGCTGTTCATCCAAAACCCCGTCATCATCATCGCTGTTCATCCAAAATCCCGTCATCATCATCGCTGTTCATCCAAAACCCTGTCATCACCATCGCTGTTCATCCCAAAACCCCGTCATCACCATCGCTCTTCATCCAAAACCTCGTCATCATCATCATCGTTGTTCATCCCAAAACCCCGTCATCATCATCACTGTTCATCCAAAATCCCGTCATCATCATCGCTCTTCATCCCAAAACCCCGTCATCATCATCGCCGTTCATCCAAAAATCCCGTCATCATCATCACTGTTCATCCTAAACCCCGTCATCATCATCGCTCTTCATCCCAAAACCCAGTCATCATCATCACTGTTCATCCAAAACCCCGTCATCATCATCATCGTTGTTCATCCCAAAACCCCTTCATCATCATCGCTGTTCATCCAAAACCTCGTCATCATCATCGTTGTTCATCCTAAACCCCGTCATCATCATCGTTGTTCATCCTAAACCCCGTCATCATCATCACTGTTCATCCTAAACCCCGTCATCATCATCACTGTTCATCCTAAACCCCGTCATCATCATCACTGTTCATCCTAAACCCCGTCATCATCATCACTGTTCATCCTAAACCCCGTCATCATCATCACTGTTCATCCTAAACCCCGTCATCATCATCACTGTTCATCCTAAACCCCGTCATCATCATCACTGTTCATCCTAAACCCCGTCATCATCATCACTGTTCATCCTAAACCCCGTCATCATCATCGCTGTTCATCCCTAAACCCCGTCATCATCATCGCTGTTCATCCCAAAACCTCGTCATCATCATCGCTCTTCATCCCAAAACCTCGTCATCATCATCATCACTGTTCATCCAAAACCCCGTCATCATCATCATCGTTGTTCATCCAAAACCTCGTCATCATCATCGTTGTTCATCCAAAACCCCGTCATCATCAACACTGTTCATCCAAAACCTTGTCATCATCGCTCTTCATCCAAAACCTCGTCATCATCATCGCTGTTCATCCCAAACCCTGTCATCATCATCATCGCTGTTCATCCAAAAACCCGTCATCATCATCATCGCCGTTCATCCAAAAACCCGTCATCATCATCGCTGTTCATTATAAATCCCGTCATCGTCATCACTGTTCAATCAAAACCCCGTCATCATCATCGCTGTTCATCCAAAACCCCGTCATCATCATCGCTGTTCATCCAAAACCTCGTCATCATCATCACCGTTCATCCAAAACCTCGTCATCATCATCGCTGTTCATCCAAAACCTCGTCATCATCATCGCTGTTCATCCAAAACCTCGTCATCATCATCACTGTTCATCCAAAACCCCGTCATCATCAACACTGTTCATCCAAAACCCTGTCATCATCGCTCTTCATCCCAAAACCCTGTCATCATCATCGCTCTTCATCCAAAACCCCGTCATCATCATCGCTGTTCATCCAAAACCCCGTCATCATCATCGCTGTTCATCCAAAACCCCGTCATCATCATCGCTGTTCATCCCAAAACCCCGTCATCATCATCAC
>NC_134895.1:13219039-13221539 GCF_041734735.1 Babylonia areolata
ACAGACAGCAGACTATGATGTGATATTATTTACCTGACAACACAATGTACATTATTCAAACAGACAGCAAGACTATGATGTGATATCATTTACCTGACAACACAATGCACATTATTCAAACAGACAGCAAGACTATGATGTGATATCATTTACCTGACAACACAATGCATATTATTTAACAGACAACAGACTATGATGTGATATCACTTACCTGACAACACAATGCACATTATTCAAACAGACAGCAAGACTATGATGTGATATCATTTACCTGACAACACAACGCACATTATTCAAACAGACAGCAAGACTATGATGTGATATCATTTACCTGACAACACACTGCACATTATTCAAACAGACAGCAAGACTATGTTGTGATATCATTTACCTGACAACACAATGCACATTATTCAAACAGACAGCAAGACAATGATGTGATATCATTTACCTGACAACACAATGCACACGGCCCTTGCAGGGTACGTGGATGTCTCCAAACGACAGGTGGACGCTGAGGAAGCACTTGACTGTCAGCATCGGTACGCCAGAGGAAAGACGGTAAAGACGCAGTGTTTGTAGTATTTGTATTTGGATTTCTTTTTTTTTTTTTTATCACAACAGATTTCTCTGTGTGAAATTCGGGCTGCTCTCACCAGGGAGAGCGCGTCGCCATACTACAGCGCCACCCATTTTTTTTTTTTTTTTTTTTTGCATTTTTTCCTGCGTGCAGTTTTGTGTTTTTCCTATCGAAGTGAATTTTTTCTACAGAATTTTGCCAGGAACAACCCTTTTGTTGCCGTGGGTTCTTTTACGTGCGCTAAGTGCATGCTGCACACGGGACCTCGGTTTATTGTCTCATCCGAATGACTAGCTTCCAGACCACCACTCAAGGTCTAGTAGAGGGGGAGAAAATATCGACGGCTGAGCCGTGATTCGAACCAGCGCGCTCAGATTCTCTCGCTTCCTAGGCGGACGCGTTACCTCTAGGCCATCACTCCACGTGGTTGGAGTTCGCGTCTCTCTGTCCCTGTCTCCCCATCTCTAATCTGCTTGCTGGGGCCCCTACTACTACTACTACGACGACGACGAAGACGACAAATACGATGACTACTGCTACTGCGACGACGACGACGACTACGACAAATACGATGACTACTACTACTGCGACGACAACAACAAATACGATGACTACTACTACTACTACGACGACGACGACGACAAATACGATGACTACTGCTACTGCGACGACGACGACGACGACGAATACGATGACTACTACTACTGCGACGACGACGACGACGACGACAAATACGATGACTACTACTACTACTGCGACGACGACGACGACGACGACAAATGCGATGACTACTACTGCTACTGCGACGACGACGACGACGACAAATACGATGACTACTACTACTGCGACGACGACAACAACAAATACGATGACTACTACTACTATTGCGACGACGACGACGACAAATACGATGACTACTACTACTGCGACGACGACGACGACGACGAATACGATGACTACTACTACTACTGCGACGACGACGACGACAAATGCGATGACTACTACTACTATTGCGACGACGACGACGACAAATACGATGACTGCTACTACTGTTGCGATGACGACGACGACAAATACGATGACTACTACTACTATTGCCACGATGACGACGACGACAAATACGATGACTACTACTACTATTGCGACGACGACGACGACAAATACGATGACTACTACTACTATTGCGACGACGACGACGACAAATACGATGACTACTACTACTATTGCGATGACGACGACGACGACAAATACGATGACTACTACTACTATTGCGACGACGACGACGACGACAAATACGACGACTACTACTACTGCGACGACGACAACAACAAATACGATGACTACTACTACTATTGCGACGACGACGACGACGAATACGATGACTACTACTACTGCGACGACGACGACGACGACAAATACGATGACTACTACTACTGCGACGACGACGACGACGACAAATACGATGACTACTACTACTACTGCGATGACGACGACGACGACAAATACGATGACTACTACTACTGCGACGACGACGACGACGACAACAAATACGATGACTACTACTACTGCGACGACGACGACGACGACGACAAATACGGTGACTACTACTACTATTGCGATGACGACGACGACGACGACAAATACGGTGACTACTACTACTACTGCGACGACGACGACGACGACGACAAATACGATGACTACTACTACTACTGCGACGACGACGACGACGACAAATACGATGACTGCTACTACTACTACGACGATGACGATGAAAAGCAATGTAATATCACACGTATGTATCACACGTGTTTGATAGTCAGTCGTGTTCCACTATGACCATCAGAACAGCAGAGAAGGTCACTGCTATCCCGATTATCTGGGCTAGAATTTGATTATTGTGGAGAGTGTCTTGCGCAAACT
>NC_134895.1:13226539-13236539 GCF_041734735.1 Babylonia areolata
TTTGATTAAAAGAGGAGAGTGTCTTGCCCAAGTCTTGCCCCACTCTCTCTGGGCCAAGAGGGTTTTTAGGACCGTCAGCGTTGGGGATTTTTCCCAAAGACCAACTAGCCCTCCCAAGGCTACAGCACTAAGAGACAGTGTAATCTTGACTTATAAATTTCAGAGTCATGGTACTTCACAAAAGACTCAGCTGTAAATGACTTCCCGTTGCAGTGGAGAAAACCATTGATAATACAGCTCTCACTTTGCTGTTGGCCCAACCGTAAACTAATGTCAATCTGTGATGGTAAGTCGAGCGCTGGAACAGTTACAAAATCCGCCCAAATGTACGGCTCGAACCCACCACCCAGAGGATTAACAGTCCCATGCTTTTACTTTACCGACTGAGCTAACCGGGCAGACAGGTGCCACAAGAACAACGAAGCCAAACAATGACCCAGTGGTCAGTCGCCCGAATAACTGTGTTATCCAGTTAGTTCAGTCAGCGCTTTAACAATTTACCAAGAAACGAAAGAATCTGTCGACGGGCGCAATAGCCGAGTGGTTAAAGCGTTGGACTGTCAATCTGAGGGTCCCGGGTTCGAATCACGGTGACGGCGCCTGGTGGGTAAAGGGTGGAGATTTTTACGATCTCCCAGGTCAACATATGTGCAGACCTGCTAGTGCCTGAACCCCCTTCGTGTGTATATGCAAGCAGAAGATCAAATACGCACGTTAAAGATCCTGTAATCCATGTCAGCGTTCGGTGGGTTATGGAAACAAGAACATACCCAGCATGCACACCCCCGAAAACGGAGTATGGCTGCCTACATGGCGGGGTAAAAACGGTCATACACGTAAAAGCCCACTCGTGTGCATACGAGTGAACGCAGAAGAAGAAGAAGAAGAAAGAATCTGTGATAAATGTTTCCACTACCGACATTGCTGATGAGTTCCACTATTTGTTTGTGTGTCCTTTCTTTGAAAGTGACAAAGGTATCTACCTAGATATTATAGAAACCGCGCAAGCTCCCTTAAATTCCACTTATTGTTTTCCGGGGGGAAAAAAACAACAACTAAAACTAATAGCATTTGTCTCTTCTATTTGTAGTTCCTTTCGGTAAAGTTACGTCTGTGGTTAATGGGTGAGGATTAATTTTGTATTAATGTATACTGGCGGTGCCTATTGGTCTTTTGTTGTTGTTTTCCTCTTTGACCTGGATCTTTTCCTCTCCACTCTCTCTCTCACTGGATGCTAGTCATTCGGATGAGACAACAATAAGCCGAAATGTTCCGTGTGGAACGTGCACTTTGCGCACTTAAAAAAAATAATAATAAAAATCAACAACAAGAAAATCGCGCGGAAATGTTGTTCTGACTTCATTCTGTTGAAATAAATAAATAAAATAACAATAATAATAGTAATAATAGAAACGACTTGGATAGTGAACAAAATTCATATACTTGCAGACAAAAGAAAAAAAGAAGAAAAATTGTATGTGTGTGTGTGTTTGTTTGTGTGTGTGTGTGTGTGTGTGTGTGTTTTCGTGTGTGTGTGTGTGTGTGTGTGTGTGTGTGTGAGTGCGTGCGTGTATTTTCGTGTGTGTCTTTGTGTGTGTGCGAATGGTACTCTTGTTGAGAATTTACAACTTTTTCAAACATCCTAACTTAACAATGATCAACATTTTTTTTTTTTTCTTTATCAGCCTTGCGTGGACAGCGAGACTCCAACAACACAATTCAATGTGGAGCAGTGACAGGAGAAAGGGGCAAGAAACGTGCAACGTGCTGCATCCAACAGGAGACAGAGACGGAGAAGGAAGCAGTCAGACCGGAATGAAAACACGCAGGAAAGAAAGCGGCAGAAAGGATGCACAAAATGCAGTACACTACACTACACTACATTACACTACAATACAATACAATACAATACAATGCAATATAATACACTACACTACACTACACTACAATACAATGCAATATAATACACTACACTACACTACAATACAATGCAATATAATACACTACACTACAATATAATACAATGCAATATAATACACTACACTACACTATACTACAATACAATACAATATAATACACTACAATACAATACAATGCAATATAATACACTACACTACAATACAAGACAATACAATACAACGAAAACACGCAGGAAAGAAGGGCAGAAAGGAAGAACGAAATGAAATACAATACAATACAATGTAATGCAATGAATACAATACAATACAATACAATACAATAAAAACACGAAGGAAAGAAGGGCAGAAAGAAAGCACGAAATAAGACAATGAAATACAATCTGGTGCAGTGCAATGCAATGCAATACAATACAATACAATACAATATAGCACAGTAGTAATGCAGTACACTACACTACACTACACTAAACTACAATAACAATATGATAACAATACATTAGCATCACAAAAACAGTGATACAATAGCGATACACATAATCACCCTATTGTTCCTTCTCGGGATAAATACTTTGCGTCTGCTCACACACACACACACACACACACACACACACACACACACACACACTGAAAACACACCCACACTAAAAAAAAAACGGAAAGTAGTAGACATGCAACGAACCAAATGTACAGTGAACGAGTATGTGTATGTTAAAGACTATAATATTATATCCTTTCTCCGCATATTTTTGTGTCTTTTTCGGTTTTTTGTTTGTTGTTGTTGTTTTTGTTTGTTTGTTTTTAAGTACTACCTGTTCTTCGCTCATAATATTCAATGCCGTCACATTTATGTCCATGAGTATGTTGAATTATGAAAAAAAAAGAAAGAAAGAAAGAAATGCTTTAAAACAATCCAGGGTATGAGTTCCTTTTTAGAGAGAGAGAGAGAGAGATTCCAAGAGAAAAATAAATACAGAAATTAAAATCTGCACTCGGCAGGCTTACTAGTGCCATAACATTCATAATTATGTGATGCCTGTGGGTGATATAGGAGGAAGAGGGGGTTTGTGGGGGCGGGGGGGGGGGGGCGGTTAGAAGGACGAGGAGAACGGAGGTGGGGGTAGGGGTGGGATGCGGGGAGGGGAGACAAAGATTATGAAATATATGACTTTTTTTTCCCCCCATGGGATCGTGACAAGTCTGAGTGGTATTTTGTATTTCTTTTTATCACAACAGATTTCTTTGTGTGAAATTTGGCCTGCTCTCCCCATGGACAGCGTGTCGCTATACTACAGCGCCACCCTTTAAAAAAATTTTCCTGCGTGCAGTTTTATTTGTTTTTCTTTTCGAAGTGAATATTTCTACATAATTTTACCATGGAACAACCCTTTTGTAGCCGTGGGTTCTTTTACGTGCGCTAAGTGCATGCTGCACACGGGACCTCGGTTTATCGTCTCATCCGAATGACTATAGTGTCCAGACCACCACTCAAGGTCTAGTGGAGTGGGAGAAAATATCGGCCGTGATTCGAACCAGCACGCTCAGATTCTCTCGCTTCGTAGGAGAAGGTGTTACCTCTAGGCCATCACTCCACGTATCAACAAAATCAAAACGAAAGACTTATACCTACGACCAGCTGGACGTGCCGGAAGAGACACGTGTTTGGGCGTGTGGAGAACTCAGTTCAGTTTTGTTGTCCACTCGGAACTGCCGTGAATAATGTTGTTTCATCTCCTGTATCTGGTACCGAAGTTAAGTATAACCGATGCTCAGCAAAGCCATTTACACACACACACACACACACACACACACACACACACACACACACACACACACACACACATGCATATACCTGCACTAACGTACTAATAAATACATCCACATAAGAGTAAGTGCCCCATGTTCTCCTCTCTCATTTCTGATCCGTCTACAAAACACGCAAACAGAGGATCAGACGAAAGTAGTTTTATTGTAACATATGCCACACACACACACACACACACACACACACACACACACACACACACAAGAGGAAGAAGGAGGAGGAGGGTGAGGAGAAGAAGAAGAAAAAGAAGAAGAAGGAGGAGGACGAGAAGAGAAGAAGAAGGAGGAAGAGGAGGAGAAGAAGAAGAAGAAGAAAAAGGAGGAGGAGAAGAAGAAGGAGGAGGAGGACGAGAAGAGAAGAAGAAGGAGGAGGAGGAGGAGAAGAAGAAGGAGGAGGACGAGAAGAGAAGAAGAAGAAGGAGGAAGAGGAGGATAAGAGGAAGAATGAGGAGGTGGACGAGGACGAGAAGAAGAAGAAGAAGAAAAAACCACAGGCAGGGATGCCAAGAATTTTTCTGTTACTCTTAACGCCCTTTCCGTCAAGGTGTTGAGATTTTTTTTTTTTTTTTCCTTTTCTTTTTTTTCGAAAGGAAGGTGGCAGCATGGCCAAGACGTTCATCTGCTAACACAGTGTTTGTGAGAGTGTGGGTTCGATTCCCGCTGGGCTCCCGAATGGGAAGGAAGTCCGGCGAAGGCAGGCAGGCGAGACTCCACAGCCCGTACCATCCTTGAGCCACAGTTTCCTTGACCAGTGGGTGAAAGGGGTGGTCTCCCAGGCAAAAGGGTGGACGTGCTGCGTTTACGTTTTAATTTAAACCCTTTGACTGCCATAAACGTATTACGTACGTGCATAGTGACGTCACTGATGACGTCATCAGAAAATTGGTGAAAAAATAGCTCTGGAAGGCTGAAAATTCACGTAGATTATCTAGAGTGGAAAATCTCCGGACCTTTTTATCAGTTTCGGGCTTATTGTTTTGGATAATGTTTTATGACCTGGAACACCTACTTTCTACTGTTTTCCCCCCCGGCACTGAAGGGGTTTGAAGGTCGTTGGACACTTCACTAGGAAACTGGACATTGTCAGATACAGTGTCGTGATTCTCTCAGCTTACGGTAACACAAAAAAGGCCTAAAGTCACAAACTTTGAAAATATCTTTATTATCATCATATTTTAAATTGTAAAGAATTGGTGGCTTTATCATCATCACATTTAAATTGTAAAGAATTGGTGGCTTTATTATCATCACATTTAAATTGTAAAGAATTGGTGGCTTTATTATCATCACATTTAAATGTGAAGAATTGATGCTGTTTTCAGTGTGGAAACGAATCAATGTAAACGCAGATGAAGTATGTGAAATGATGATGTGAGAGAGTTTTGTCGTGATTTTCATGTAGGAAAACGGAAATGTTGTTTCACGCCAGTGGGTCACGTGATATGTACACACACACACACACACACACACACACACAGAGAGAGAGAGAATACAGGCGATACCTGGTAATTAAGACTCCTCGAGTGAGAGGCTTGTGAGGGGGGAGTACTGGTGAGAGCGAAGGTGAAGAGAGAGAGGGAGAGAGAGAGAGAGGGAGAAAGAGAGGGAGAGAGGGAGGGAGAGAGAGAGAGGTAGTGACGTGAGTTGATGGGAGAAACGAGAGAGAGAGAACTGGACGACTTTAATGACTCAGGCCAACAGAAATGTATGAAAATATACATTAAACAAAATCCATAATTAAAAAAATAATAATAAAAGAGAGAAAGAGCGCGAGAGCGACAGGGAGACACACACACAGACACACACACACACACACACACACACACACACACACACACACACACACACACAGGGGCGTATTCGTATGGCGTTTACAGTTTACAGTCAGTCACAAAAAGACATGATTATACACAATGATACGTGCTAATGAGAGAGATACGGATGTCTTATTTAACCTAGGTCGTGGCCCCTCATGAAGGGGTGATGTAAACAAACATTACAGAGGTATATATAACCACACATTAACCAGAGAGATAGAGAGAGACTTGAGGGAGAGAGAGAGACCAGATATATGTACACACACACACACACACACACACACACACACATATATATATATATATATATATATATATATATATATATATAAAGAGAGAGAGAGAGAGAGAGAGACAGACAGACAGACAGACAGACAGACAGAGAGAGAGAGAGAGACTTGAGGGAGAGAGAGAGACCAGATATATGTACACACACACACACACACACACACACACACACATATATATATATATATAGAGAGAGAGAGAGAGAGAGAGAGAGAGAGAGAGAGAGAGACAGACAGACAGACAGAGACAGAGACAGACAGACAGACAGACAGACAGAGACACAGAGAGAGAGAGAGAGAGAGAGAGAGAGAGAGAGAGAGTGAAGCAAGAAGAAGAAGTAGTTTAGAAGAGAAGAAGACAGAGCAGCATAGACATCTCCCCGAAGAACGTCCACAAAGACACCGTGTCAATCCTGTCAGCACCGGAAGACAGACGATCCAGAGGAGACTTCAGGGACTGACTGATTGATTGATTGACATGGATATTTATATAGCGCCTATCCTCGGTCGAAGACCAAGCTTCTAAGAGCTTTACAAGCACGTCGTCATTTGCACAACAGGCTGCCTACCAGGTAGAGCCGACTGACGGCTGCCATTGGGCGCTCATCATTCGTTTCCTGTGTCATTCAATCAGATTTCAGGGCACGCACACATACACACTCAGACATGAATGCAACATTTTACGTGTTGGACAGTTTCGTTTATTTACCCAGCCATGTAGGCAGCCATACTCCGTTTTCGGGGGTGTGCATGCTGGGTATGTTCTTGTTTTCCATAACCCACCGAACGCTGACATGGATTACAGGATCTTTAACGTGCGTATTTGATCTTCTGCTTGCGTATACACAAGAATGAGGTTCAGGCACTAGCAGGTCTGCTCAAATGTTGACCCGGGAGATCGGAAAAATCTCCACCCTTTACCCACCAGGCGCCGTCACCGAGATTCGAACCCGGGACCTTCAGATTGAAAGTCCAACGCTTTAACCATTCGGCTATTGCGCCCGTCCCATCTGTGTACTGTAAGTAGCTGCAGCAGGGCCACTGACTGGGCGTGAAGCTCCACACCTGTGCGAAAAGGACACTTCCAGACATCTGGATTCCTGGATAGAACGACGTCCCCTGTGTGACACGTACGAGGCACACTACAAAAGGCCTTCAAGACTCACTTGTGATAAATTACGTCCCTTAGCATTATTTACAGATTAATTTCCCTTTTTTACTATCTGTACCAAAACGTTTGCAAAATAAATAAAAATTCCATGCTCAGCAAACGAAGTTCCTGTTTGAACAAAAATTGATAATAATGACTCCTCTTGTTGTTGTGTCAGAATAAGAGGTCAAAGCGCCAAGTTTAGAGAATACAAAAAATACAAATATAACAGTAAATGCAGTTTGCATATAATTAGGCTTCTTTTTTTTAAAAATTTTTTGTGCCCATCCCAGGGGCGCAATATTGTTTTAAACAAGATGACTGGAAAGAACTGAATTTTTCCTATTTTTATGCCTAATTTGGTGTCAACTGACAAAGTATTTGCAGAGAAAATGTCAATGTTAAAGTTTACCACGGACACACAGACACACAGACACACGGACACACACACACACACACACACACACACACACACACACACACACACACACACAACCGAACACCGGGTTAAAACATAGACTCACTTTGTTTACACAAGTGAGTCAAAAAACCATGGCAACATAAGCCTTGTCCTCTGGCAAAATTCTGTATAAGAAATCCACACTGATAGGTATACAAATGTATAATGCATGCACTCACACACACACACACACACACACACACCACAATACCGACACACTTTTCTTTTCTTTTCTTTTTTTTTTCCCTCTGACAAAAGCACCAGATTCGTGTACCTGTCCAGTAAATATCTACAGAAATTATTATATTCATACAACAAAATATATTGAGTTCATGTTTCCATTGACATGGGACTGAAGAGTTTCGTGTTCAGTCCTGAAGTCTCCAAAGTACGTAGTGTTTGGTTCGATAACAGATTTGCATCCAGAATCGGCCTCTTCTCCCATATGAGGACCCCGACAGATAAGCCTGCCTGCCTACTCGTCCGTCGGTCCGACGGGAGATTCCATTACTATTACATTAACAGATTTGCAGGGGACACGTTGTTTAGAACCCTTCATTGGCACCGCATGCAGATTCGCTGAAAATATTTCAGAACAAAATCCGCATTCATTTGTGGATGACAGTCCAGCAGTTCTCCATTACAAGTCTGTTCTTCATCACTCTAGTGTGTGTGTGTGTGTGTGTGTGTCTGTCAGTCTGTCTGTGTCTGTGTGTTTGTAATCGAAAAAGGATGTCTGAAGTGCGTTGATTCACTGTTTTCCAAATTCTCTCCCTTGGCTTTTCATTTTTCTCTCCCTTTTATTTCTTCTCAATGACGATGGTTTGCAAAGCCTCCAGCACAAGGACCTGGCTCCGTTGACAGATACACCGGGCACGGGCACGTATTCATCGTTGCCATCAACCTGCGAACATCACAATGGTAGGTAATAATTACAAGAGCTTGCACACACACACACACACACACACACACACACACACACACACACACACACATTGGCCATCTCTCATGCAATATCTCTCGTGCAATACATTGGCCACCTCTTATCCAATACATTGACCACCTCTCATGCAATACATTGGCCATCTCTCGTGCAATACATTGGCCATCTCTCGTGCAATACATTGGCCATCTCTCATGCTATATCTCTCGTGCAATACATTGGCCATCTCTCGTGCAATACATTGGCCATCTCTCATGCAATACATTGGCCATCTCTCATGCAATGCATTGGCCATCTCTCATGCTATATCTCTCGTGCAATACATTGGCCATCTCTCGTGCGATACATTGGCCATCTCTCATGCTATATCTCTCGTGCAATACATTGGCCATCTCTCATGCAATACATTGGCCATCTCTCGTGCAATACATTGGCCATCTCTCATGCTATATCTCTCGTGCAATACATTGGCCATCTCTCGTGCAATACATTGGCCATCTCTCGTGCAATACATTGGTAATCTCTCATGCAATACATTCGCCATCTCTCATCCAATACATTCGCCATCTCTCATGCAATACATTGGCCATCTCTCGTGCAATACATTGGTAATCTCTCATGCAATACATTCGCCATCTCTCATCCAATACATTCGCCATCTCTCATGCAATACTTTGGTCACGAATCGTGTATCAGCTACATCAATCCACATTACTTCCGTTTCAAGAAACAGCCGTATAAACAAGTTAACCCCTTGACTTCTGGTGACGTGTATGCTCGTCGGTAAAGAAGCTTTCACCAGGGACTGAGCTTTCAGGTCAGGGTGTCAGTCACCGATAGTTGAACTGAACTTCTTCCTGTTGGGATTGCGTCACTTTAAAAATCAATATCAATACTTAGTTAAGTATTGTATTGTATTGTATTGTATTGTATTACTAATTTTTGTCACAACATATTTCTCTGTTTGAAATTCGGGCTGCTCTCCCCAGGAGGGAGAGCGCGTCGCTACACTGAAAGCTCCTTCCATTTTTTTGTATTTTTTCCTGGCTACAGTTTTTTGTTTGTTTGTTTGTTTTTTTTAGTTTGTTTTCCCATCGAAGTAGATTTTCCATACTGCACACAGGACCTCGGCTTATTGTTTCATCCGAATGACTAGTGTCCAGACCACCACTCAAGGTCTAGTGGGGAGGTTGGGGGGGGGGGGTGAAGATGTGTATATGTGCCTATGGCCAAAGTACATTAAACCATTCCGAATCCGAATCCTAATCTGTCTCTCTCTCTGTCTCTCTCTGTGTCTCTCTGTGAGTGTGTGTGTGTAGGGGGGGAGGGGGGGCGAGGGGGGCGAGGGGGAGAGGGGTCAGGGGGGTGGGGGGGACTTAAACGTTGGCATTTTCACGGCCACATATATATATTATACATATATATATATATATATATATATATATATATATATATATATTTGTGTGTATATATACTGAATACAACAGTGTCCAACTGAAATACCAGCAATCCATACTGACAATTCCAGGTCGGCAAATTAAGAGAGAGAGAGAGAGAGAGATCATGTCACTGCACAGACTCTGTTTTACATACGTGAGTCACA
>NC_134895.1:13241539-13251539 GCF_041734735.1 Babylonia areolata
ATACTAATCACAGACCCACTTCTTGATTTGCTGATCCTCCTGGGGAAGAATTATATATATGTACGACGGGCGCAATAGCTGAGTGGTTTAATCTGTGGGTCCCGGGTTCGAATCTCGGTAACGGTGCCTGGTGGGTAAAGGATGGAGATTTTTCACAAATGTTAAAAACCGGTGTTCGGTTGTGTGTGTGTGTGTGTGTGTGTGTGTGTGTGTGTGTGTGTGTGTGTGTGTGTGTGTGTGTGTGTGTGTCTGTGTGTCCGTGATATACTTTTAACATTACCATTTTCACTGGAAATACTTTGTCTGCCAATACCAAATTTGGCTAAAACATAGAAGAAAAAAAATCTTCACAGTCATACCAATATTATGTTGTATGTCTCCCGGTTTTAACAGCATTTCCGATTCATTAATGGTCGATGCTGGTTCTGGATTCCTTTGCAGCTGCCCGAACGTCTTGCAATAAGACGCCATGACCACGTTTTACTTGTTCTCAATTATAAACCAAGAAATACAAATTCTGGACAGAACACATACACAGTGACACTAACTACATTATTGGGGTGTTTACTGCATATGAATATTCTAAAGTGAACACTGAGTTAACTAGAATGAACATAAAAGAAAATTTGAATGGACCGTTTTGAGTTGTCTAAAGACCTTCATTGGGGAGCACACATCCAGGCCACAACAGCAAAGGCAGACAAGACCAGTGCCTTCATGAATAGGAACCTGAGAGGATGCCCCTACACCACCCAGACAACATGCTACAAGGGGCTTGTGAGGCCCATCCTAGAATATGCTGCGCCAGTCTGGGACCCCCAGCAACAGTATCTCACAACCAACCTGGAGATAGTACAACGCAGATCAGCTCGGTGAATAATGCATGACTTCCGCCCCACCACCAGTGCAACCGAGCTTATCACCAGGCTGGAACTCGACCCCCTCAAACTGTGCAGCACTGCAGCCAAGGCCACCATAATGTACAAGATCATGGGTGGTTTGGTTGAGGTGGCACCCCGGGAAGGTACTTAAGGGCGGACAAATTGAACTGTCCGAGGCCACCCGGAAACCACAAGTACCCTTCTCCCGCACTGACTTCCACAGGCACTCCTTCTTCCCTTCAGCTGCCCGCCTGTGGAACTAGATTCCAGACTATATTATGATCTCAGCCTTTTCCCCTCAGTTATTCAAGACCAGGACTGAGGCCTGGCTGCGAGCCTCAGGCTCAGTATAGCTACAGGACAGGGTTTTTTGTTTGTTTGTTTTGTTTTGTTCTTTCACTGATGTTGTGTGGAGCCCGGGTTCCCCTGGCTGAACTAGGGGGCTTAACTCACTCAGTACGGCCAGTCCTCTCTTCTCCTCTACACAGACCCCTCGGATGTCCAGTGGGTGTCTGAATGACCCAACCTTTAGCTTCCGTCGTCAGAATTGTGGTATTCTTTGTCAACATTCACCTCTTCAGTATAAGAGCCTTCCGCTTGCAATATTTTGATGATGGTAACTGGGGTGAAACGCTGTTAACGTCGTCCCTTTCGCCGTTCGTATGGAGAGAGTTAATTAACGGTCGTAAACAGACATCAGTCATCTAGAGCTCAGCCCCCTATCGTGGACTGTTGCCCTGTATAGGGATTACCACAGGATTATAGACAAGACAAGACAATGGTCAGCCTTGTCAACACTGGTTTGTGCAGATCTTGACAACATGTTGCAAAGCCTGACGCGATGGCAACGTCTCTTTTACCGAAGAATTAAAAGAATTTCTCAAATAATCATCGACGTGTTTACTGTATATGAATGTTTTAAAGTGGATACTGAATTAACTAGAATGAACAGAAAGAGAAATTGAATGGACAGTGTCGTACTTTCGATGCTTGTCAAACACGGATTTCTGCATGTCTATAGATGTCGGACACATATTGCAGTGTGTTTCAGGCGATGGGAACGTCTCCTTTACTTCGGACTTGAAAGAAATTCTTAAATGCCCAAGATATACCAAAAGAACATGATTTAAACGGCGTTTTCACTTCGATTACCGTTCTTTATTTATTCCGCTAAATGTATATGCTTAAATAATACTTTTTCAACGTCATCGTTGAATGCCGTGTCGGTGCAGTGCACAAAACCAATCATTCTTGACCCGAACATCCTGGGTTCGAATCTGCTTTTAAGTCTTTTTTTTTTCTTTTTAAACGCGAAGCTTTATATAATTATAATAACGAATAGAGAACACATTTCATCAAACTAATTCTTATAAGTTTTTTTTTTTTTTTCTTTTCAGTGTGTCTCACAAATGAGTCTTGAAGGCCTTGCCTTTCTTATCTTTCCATCTGTTTCTCCCGTTTACATGCGTTTGTGCGTTTATCAAGAAATACAATCAGGCTTGTCCACGTATCACAAGCGAGTCTTGAGAGCTTTGCCTCTCTTGTCATGAATGAAAACGGGCTGAAAGCGAGCAATTTACAGCAAGGATTCACGCCTGCTGATTTATGAAGAACAGAAAACTGAACACAAACAACTTCAAAGACAACAACTAGAATACAACAATGCCTGTGGATTTACAAATTATAATCAGCTCTAATCACAACGAAAAACAGCGATAAACCCAGCACCAATTAAAACGACAACAACAACAACAACACACATCAACAATATAAAAAAGGGTAACAGCAGCAGCAACACAAACAATGTCACACAATAAGTAGCTCGCAAATGCTGGGAAGTAGGTATGTTATTTCTACATGATGTGCCGGTCAAGTTATGGACGCCAACCAAAATGATATGAACAACAAAAGCAACGACAACAAACGGAGAGATTTAACCATCCTTCCTCTCTCTAGAACACACCACAGCTGCCCATAGCAACATAACGACAGGTTCAAAGAACTAGGTCAGCTCAAACGTCTCTAGAACACACCACAGCTGCCCATAGCAACATAACGACAGGTTAAGAGAACCAGGACATCTCAAACGTCTCTAGAACACACTACATCTGCCCATAGCAACATGACGACAGGTTCAAAGAACTAGGACAGCTCAAACGTCTCTGGAACACACCACAGCTGCCCATAGCAACATAACGACAGGTTCAAAGAACTAGGTCAGCTCAAACACCTCTAGAACACACCACAGCTGCCCATAGCAACATAACGACAGGTTCAAAGAACTAGGTCAGCTCAAACATCTCCAGAACACACTACAGCTGACCATAGCAACAAAACGACAGGTTCAAAGAACTAGGTCAGCTCAAACATCTCTAGAACACACTACAGCTGCCCATAGCAACAAAACGACAGGTTCAAAGAACTAGGTCAGCTCAAACATCTCTAGAACACACCACAGCTGCCCATAGCAACATAACGACAGGTTCAAAGAACTAGGTCAGCTCAAACACCTCTAGAACACACCACAGCTGCCCATAGCAACATAACGACAGGTTCAAAGAACTAGGTCAGCTCAAACATCTCTAGAACACACCACAGCTGTCCATAGCAACATAACGACAGGTTCAAAGAACTAGGTCAGCTCAAACGTCTCTAGAACACACCACAGCTGCCCATAGCAACATAACGACAGGTTAAGAGAACCAGGTCAGCTCAAACGTCTCTGGAACACACCACAGCTGCCCATAGCAACATAACGACAGGTTCAAAGAACTAGGTCAGCTCAAACACCTCTAGAACACACCACAGCTGCCCATAGCAACATAACGACAGGTTCAAAGAACTAGGTCAGCTCAAACACCTCTAGAACACACCACAGCTGCCCATAGCAACATAACGACAGGTTCAAAGAACTAGGTCAGCTCAAACACCTCTAGAACACACCACAGCTGCCCATAGCAACATAACGACAGGTTCAAAGAACTAGGTCAGCTCAAACACCTCTAGAACACACCACAGCTCCACATGGCAACATAACGACAGGTTAAGAGAACCAGGTCAGCTCAAACGTCTCTAGAACACATCACAGCTGCCCATAGCAACATAACGACAGGTTAAGAGAACTAGGTCAGCTCAAACGTCTCCAGAGCACACCACAGCTGCACATGGCAACATAACGACAGGTTAAGAGAACCAGGACATCTCAAACGTCTCTAGAACACACCACAGCTGCACATGGCAACATAACGACAGGTTAAGAGAACCAGGTCAGCTCAAACGTCTCTAGAACACATCACAGCTGCCCATAGCAACATAACGACAGGTTAAGAGAACTAGGTCAGCTCAAACGTCTCTAGAACACACCACAGCTGCCCATAGCAACATAACGACAGGTTCAAAGAACTGGGTCAGCTCAAACGTCTCTAGAACACACCACAGCTGCCCATAGCAACATAACGACAGGTTAAGAGAACCAGGACATCTCAAACGTCTCTAGAACACACCACAGCTGCACATAGCAACATAACGACAGGTTAAGAGAACCAGGACATCTCAAACGTCTCTAGAACACACCACAGCTGCACATAGCAACATAACGACAGGTTAAGAGAACCAGGACAGCTCAAACGTCTCTAGAACACACCACAGCTGCCCATAGCAACATAACGACAGGTTCAAAGAACTAGGTCAGCTCAAACGTCTCTAGAACACACCACAGCTGCCCATAGCAACATAACGACAGGTTAAGAGAACCAGGTCAGCTCAAACGTCTCTAGAACACATCACAGCTGCCCATAGCAACATAACGACAGGTTCAAAGAACTAGGTCAGCTCAAACACCTCTAGAACACACCACAGCTGCCCATAGCAACATAACGACAGGTTCAAAGAACTAGGTCAGCTCAAACACCTCTAGAACACACCACAGCTGCCCATAGCAACATAACGACAGGTTCAAAGAACTAGGTCAGCTCAAACACCTCTAGAACACACCACAGCTGCCCATAGCAACATAACGACAGGTTCAAAGAACTAGGTCAGCTCAAACACCTCTAGAACACACCACAGCTCCACATGGCAACATAACGACAGGTTAAGAGAACCAGGTCAGCTCAAACGTCTCTAGAACACATCACAGCTGCCCATAGCAACATAACGACAGGTTAAGAGAACTAGGTCAGCTCAAACGTCTCCAGAGCACACCACAGCTGCACATGGCAACATAACGACAGGTTAAGAGAACCAGGACATCTCAAACGTCTCTAGAACACACCACAGCTGCACATGGCAACATAACGACAGGTTAAGAGAACCAGGTCAGCTCAAACGTCTCTAGAACACATCACAGCTGCCCATAGCAACATAACGACAGGTTAAGAGAACTAGGTCAGCTCAAACGTCTCTAGAACACACCACAGCTGCCCATAGCAACATAACGACAGGTTCAAAGAACTGGGTCAGCTCAAACGTCTCTAGAACACACCACAGCTGCCCATAGCAACATAACGACAGGTTAAGAGAACCAGGACATCTCAAACGTCTCTAGAACACACCACAGCTGCACATAGCAACATAACGACAGGTTAAGAGAACCAGGACATCTCAAACGTCTCTAGAACACACCACAGCTGCACATAGCAACATAACGACAGGTTAAGAGAACCAGGACATCTCAAACGTCTCTAGAACACACCACAGCTGCCCATAGCAACATAACGACAGGTTCAAAGAACTAGGTCAGCTCAAACGTCTCTAGAACACACCACAGCTGCCCATAGCAACATAACGACAGGTTCAAAGAACTAGGTCAGCTCAAACGTCTCTAGAACACACCACAGCTGCCCATAGCAACATAACGACAGGTTCAAAGAACTAGGTCAGCTCAAACACCTCTAGAACACACCACAGCTGCACATAGCAACATAACGACAGGTTAAGAGAACCAGGTCAGCTCAAACATCTCTAGAACACACCACAGCTGCCCATAGCAACATAACGACAGGTTCAGAAAACTAGGTCAGCTCAAACGAAGACCACCCCTCCCACCACAACAAACAGCTACTCAATAACAGCAACAGCAACAGCAACAACAACAACATCAACAACAAACCTATCGAGTTTCTCCGAATGTCAGTGAACGCAACACCTACGCACGATAACATACCAGGCAGTTTATCATGAAATATAATCATGCTTCTCCACGTATCACAAGCGAGTCTTGTAATAAATGAAAATGGGCTGAAAGCAAGCAGTTTACAGCAAGGATTCGCGCCTACTATTTATTTATTTATTTTCTCAAGGCCTGACTAAGCGGGTTTGGTTACGCTGCTGGTCAGGCATCTGCTTGGCAGATGTGGTGTAGCGTATATGGATTTGACCGAACGCAGTGACGCCTCCTTGAGCTACTGATACCGATACTGATACTTACTAGCAAAAAGAAAAATAAAAGAAATCAATACAAACGTTTGCAACAGCGGCTGAGACAGCAACAACAACTCACAGGGAATTATGAATGGTTAACATCTCATGCGCCAGCACTTAAGTTCATTCAAAGTACAACAATGAACTTTGCACGAAAAGTATCAGCAGCAACAACAACAACAACAACGGCGACGACGATGACTTACGACAAAAACACAAGAATTTATAAGATAACATAAAAACAAAACAAAACAACAACAACAAAAAATAATATCGAAATGAAATAAAAAGCCAGAAACAAAGAAAACAATGGAAAACTCTGGCACACAACTTCCAGAAGATTCAGATTATATTGATGACTGAACGGGTCCTCGACGGAAACATATCCATTAAAACATTACAAACGATGAAAACAATGTTTTTATGCATTTTTTTCTTCTACTTCTTGTTTTTCTTGCTAAGAAACAGAGGCCTCGTCAATACCAATGTTTGATATCAGAACAAACCAACAAGAATACCGAAAAATAGCAAGAGGAATATACTACCACTAACAAAGGCAGTGTGGTTCAGGAAAGAGGGGCAACATAATTTTAAAAAATACCAACGGCAACAAGAGCAGCAGACACAAGAAATATGACGACGAAGTTGACGACACCACCACCACCACTAACAACAACAACAACAACACTTACGACCTCAGAAGCCGCAGACTGCGACGCGATGAAGGTGGCAATTCTGGACGAGACGCACTCCTCTTCCTCTTCCTCCTCCTCCTCCTCCTCGTTCTTCTGCTCCCCCTCCACACTTTCTCCGTCACCCTTCTTCTCCTCACCGTCCGCCCTCCGTTGAAACAACTTGCAGCTTTCCTGCTCCTGCTCTTCCTGCTGCTGTAGCTGCTGCAGAAAACACAGGGCTTGTTGTTGCTGCTGCGGCTGCTCACTATTCTCACAGCAGTCTGCGTAATTCGGAACATGTTTGGAATTGCGACGCTGTTGCTGTTGTGACTGCTGCTGCTGCTGCTGTTGCTGCTGCTGTTGCTGACGACGGAGCTTGATTGAGTTGAGGGTGGAGGTGACGTCCAGAGTCCTAGCCTTTCCGAGGAAGCGCTGGGCGGAGCGGTGAAGACGGAGGTTGATCTCCAAGGCGGGCAGCAGATCCATCATGGGCAAGGTGCTGACGGCGGACAGGCGGTCACTGGAGTCACCGACACGGGCAGAACACGGCGAAGAGGAGAGCTCCGCCACGTCCTTCCGAGTCCTCCTGGCGCTCTCCACGGACAGGTCGCACGTGCCTGCCCTCGAGTTCGTTCTTCGGCCTCTAGGGGACGCTGCTAAACTGTAGCTTTCACGTGATGATGGCGAATCAGAAACCAGTTGTGGTGTTTTTAGTGATACGCTGTCTGATACTGAGTTGCTGGTGCGGGAGGCTGTTGGCTGAGAAAGCTCTGAATGCACAGCTTCAGCCACGGCCTTGTCTGAAACTGCCGATTTACTTTTGTCCCAGTGTCTCGACTGAGGAAGACCTGAATCCAGAGACACTGTCACAGGAGCGGTGGACGATCGGGGTATACCTGAATCCTCCGGCACGGGCACCACAGACACGCCAGAGCTTGTCGATGGTGAAGCGGTTGCTCTGGAGATAACGGACAGCCCCGTTCTGCTAGATTCAGCAGAAGTGCCTGGCTTCCGGTCTTGCGCAGTACGTTCAGACTGAGCCCTCATCCGGTGCACCCTGTCGAAGGGCTGGTTGAGGACCTGGAACGCTCTGACCGCGCACGACGTGGACCTGCGCGGCGTGTGCACGTGCTGGGAAAACAGCTCCTGTCCCGAGTCCTGGATGGTGATCTTGTGCAGCACCAGTGTCCTGGACCGGGCGCTCGTTTCGATCTCCGCGCTGTCAGAGCCCGGCACGTTCGTCTCGGCACCCTCCTCGCGGCTCCCCCTCTCTTCCGTCTGTCTGGGGGACTTGCTCTGGCCGTCACGGGGCGTGCCGGCCCTCGGCCTGTCCTGACGACACTGCCTGTTCAGTGCCATTTTGGCCAGGTCAGCCAGGTGATTGTAGCGGGCCAGGTAGGCCGGGGTGATGAGTTTCCGACCGGAAGGGGAGGTTTTTGAAGGGGGTTTCCCCGTGTACTGAACACACTGACCCGGAAAACGCCCGCCTGTCGGGGTCTCGCCGCCTCGTGCGCGCTCTCTGCATGGGAAGAGAATCTTCGCCATGGCTTCCTGGTGGGAGGCGGTGCGGGTAGAGGAGGTGGCCAGCACGGGGTGGACCTTGTGCAGCGGGATCTCGCCCAGGTCCACGTACCCAGGTCTCCTGGGCGCCGTCTGAGGAGTACGAGCGTTCACCGCCGCCGCCGCTCCCTCCTCGCTGCCGTCGGGGTCCTGGCCGTTGCTGGACACCTTGGATCCGTATCCTTCGTCCCCTTCGTCCTCCTCCTCCTCGTCCTGGTTTCTGACTGCGTTGTCCGCCCTGTGCCTCGCCTTCCCTGCTTCCTTCAGTGACGCCTTCGCTCGTGGGGCGTGCTCAGAGGCGGCGTTCCCTGGTCCCTCGTCCTCCTCTTGCTCCAGGGAAACTCTCCTCCACGCGCCGCTCACAGTCCTTCCTCTCCTCGACCTGTTAACTCCCTCCCCTACCTCCTCCTTCTCTGTGTTCTCGGCCTCCTCCTCTTCCTCCTCGTCCTCCTCCTCTTCCTCCTCTTCACTTTCTTCCCCAACCTCAGGGTCCTCCTCCACTGCTTCTTCTGCTGCTGCTGCCTTAGCGCTGGCGCCGTTGCCCTTGGGGCGGTGGGGGTGGGGGTGGGGGTCCCGGGTGGAGGTCTGCCCAGCGTTCAGGCCGAACTGACAGTGGCCCAGGTAGCGCTGGTGCAGGCTCTGTCTCTCGAAGGCCACCCGGTCCTCTAGGGCCGGGCACAGCCCGGTCACGTGACGGTACTCTTCCTCCTCGTGATGCTCGTGCGGTGATTCTGGACAAGAGGGTGGGAGGGTGGGGTCATGGTTGGTGGGAGGGGTAGTGGGTTGGTGGGTATGGGGGAGGGGAGGTTGGGTGTGGAAGGAATCAAGGGATGAATGAGTACATTGATGAAATGGGCCAGTGACTGAGTGAGTGCGTGACTGACTGAGTGACTGAGTGATTGAGTGAGTGACTGGACACAGTGAGTGATTGACTGAGTGATTGACTAATTAATTAGTGAAATGACCCAGTGATAAAGTGAATGACTGACTGAGTGAATGACTAAATGAGTGATTGATGAAATGACCCAGTGAGTCACTCACTCATTCAGTCATTCATTCAGTCACTCATTCATTCAGTCACTCACTCATTCAGTCACTCACTCACTCACTCATTCGGTCATTCATTCAGTCACTCACTCACTCACTCACTCATTCAGTCATTCAGTCAGTCACTCACTCATTCAATCATTCAATCAGTCACTCACTCACTCATTCAGTCATTCAATCAGTCCCTCACTCACTCACTCAATCAGTCAGTCAGTCACTCACTCACTCACTCACTCACTCATTCATTCAGTCACTCACTCACTCACTCATTCAGTCATTCATTCAGTCACTCACTCATTCAGTCATTCATTCAGTCACTCATTCATTCATTCCCTCACCCATTCAGTCACTCACTCACTCATTCAATCAATCAATCACTCACTCATTTGGTCATTCAGTCAGTCACTCACTCACTCA
>NC_134895.1:13259039-13264039 GCF_041734735.1 Babylonia areolata
GGCCCGTGCCAAGTCAGACGAACAACTTCCTGCCAACATCACCTCTCTCACTTCAGTCGAGGAAATCAGTCCTTTGTAGGTAGGTCTGACTCGATCCATAGATGTGTCATATCTGTAGTGTCCACGACAACTGGTCCATGTTGCTACTCACGTTAGGAATCACGACTGAATCCGGAATGTTGTTAGATGCAAAATTCTTGATCGCTGGAAAGTGAAACGTAAATAAATAAAGAGGAAGGTATCTCAAGTAGCTCGCTAACGATGTGATAGCATCTTATTTTCCTCCTCCTCCTCCTTCTCCTCCTTCTGCTTCTTCTGCTTCTGCTTCTTCTGCCTCTACTTCTTCTTCTTCAGCCTTGACACGTCTGTGTCGACCTTGCCAATTACTTCATCACCAGTGCTAACACACAGCGCATACATTTTGGCCCAAAGGGGAAAGTCAGTCGATGAACGCAAACATTCCAAGCAACTCACTGTGAGGGTCTATTTCGATTTTTATATTGATAAAAAATAGAAATCTTGTAATCAATGCTGGTATTGGTATAACTACGTTTGTGTTAAGTGTTTTGTTGTTGTTGTTTGTTTGTTTGTTTGTTTGTTTTCCTCCAAATTATTGGGTACCTTGTTTGACTTGGAAATACACGATGATCATCCAAAACTTGTCTGAGTTTACTGCCGCAGAGCACAGAGATTCCCTAAAATCGGCAACCGAAAGTTACCGAAATAAACCGAAACAGATTTCTCGAATAATCAAAGTCGGAGTTCAATGGAACGCTTAAGAAGAAATCATTGAATCGCAACTCCGCAACAACCGAAGGGTCGACCAGTCAAATACGTGTGTGTATCCAGAATACCTGAAACCGTGACCGATGTGGACCTACTACTATGAATATCATACACTGAAACAAGAGAGGCAAGGCCTTCAAGACTCACTTGTGATAAATTAAGTCCCCTAGCATTAATTACAGAGTAATTTCCCTTTTTTACTATCTGTACCAAAACGTTTGCAAAATAAACAAAAATTCCATGCTTAGCAAAAGAAGTTCCTGTTTGAACAAAAAATGATAATAATGACTCCTCTTGTTGTTGTGTCAGAATAAGAGGTCAAAGTGCCAAGTTTAGAGAATACAAAAAATATAAATATAACAGTAAATGCAGTTTGCATATAATTAGGCTTTTTTTTAAAAAAATTTGTGCCCATCCCAGAGGTGCAATATTGTCTTAAACAAGATGACTGGAAAGAACTGAATTTTTCCTATTTTTATGCCAAATTTGGTGTCAACTGACAAAGTATTTGCAGAGAAAATGTCAATGTTAAAGTTTACCACGGACACACAGACACACGGACACACACACACACACACACACACACACACACACACACACACACACACACACACACACACACACACAGAGAGAGACAACCGAACACCAGGTTAAAACAAAAAGTCTGGAGCTCCAAGCCAATGGCGGTTTCAGGAAACCGTAAAAGGAATCAGTGTTGCAAAAATACGGGATGAGGCCAGTTTTAGCCAATGGACAAATGGCCAATGGACATGGCCAATGCACTGGAACGTCAAGAAGAAATCACTGTGAAATGATCAGAAATGCAAACAATGCTTCCCCATCCTGAGAGCAAATTAACTCAGTACGGCCAGTCCTCTCTTCTCCTCTACACAGACCCCTCGGATGTCCAGAGGGTGTGTCTGAATGACCCAACCTTTAGCTTCCGTCGTCAGAATTGTGGTATACTTTGTCAACATTCACATCTTCAGTATAAGAGCCTTCCGCTAGCAATATTTTGATGATGGTAACTGGGGTGAAACGCTGTTAACGTCGTCTCTTTCGCCGTTCGTATGGAGAGAGTTAATAATGTAGGCTGGGTGAAGAGGGGAGAGATGACGACAAATGCCATCCTGGTTGACACACAACGGTTATATTCATAAACCGATTACAGACTGACACAATGAAATCACTGACATGCAGATAAGAAACAAAAAAGGAAAAGAAAAAAAGATTGTTTTAAATGCAGTGACGTGAGTGTCCCACTAGGCCTCCGTCTTAACAGTGATTTCTGACAATACGTGTCTCCTGAATTATTGTCATCATTATTTTTTGTTGACAACATAGAAACCCTGACTGCACTGACACAGATGACGTTTAGCACAAGCTCCATCTAGTAACTACTTTGTGTAGGATGTTTTAAAAGACTTAAACAACTTCGACCGTTTCATCCGTTTAACATTAGCGATCGTTATTTTATGCAATGTAACATAATTTGTTAAATAAAAATTATAGGCTACCTGACAAAGAAATGAATGATCAGATCCACTGAGGAATGATGGGGTAGAGTAGTCACATGCTGTCAAAAGAAATCATCCTCGTGTTTGTTTGTTTGTTTGGGTTCTTTTTGTTTGTTTTGGGGGGTAGGTTTTTTTTTTTTTTGTTTTTTTTGTGTGTGGTTTTTTGTTGTTGTTGTTTGTTTTTTTTGTCTCTTTTTGTCTTTTTGGGGGAGGTCTTTTCTTAAGTGCTGTCGAAAGAAATCATCCTCGTCTTTTATTAGTGTTGTTGTTGGGTTTTGGGGGGGTTTATTGGGGTTTTTTTTTGTTTTTTTTTTTTTTTGGAGGGGGGGGGGGGTCTTTTTATAAGTAGTCAAGTACTGTCAAACGAAATCATCGTCTTTGTTTTTGGGTTTGTTTGTTTTTTGGGTTTTTTTTGTTTGTTTTTTTGTTTTTGGGGGGGTGTTTGTTTTGTTGGTTGGGTTTTTTTTTTTGTCTTTTTTTTTTTGTCTTTTTTTCAAGTAGTCAAGTGCTGTGAAAAGAAATCATTTTCGTCTTGCTTTTTTGTCTTTTTTGTCTTTTTTTTTAAGTAGTTAAGCGTTGTCAAAAGAAATCATCTTCGGCTTTTTTCTCTGTTTTTTTTCTTCTTTTTTTTTTAATGTTCAACCGAACATTCTCCATGTCAGCTCTTCAAAGATTAAACAAGTGCTCCTATATCTCACAGTATCTCACAAGACAGGAAATGGATGACGCAAGAAAGAAAGAAAAAGGCTGCGTGAAGATGTTGATTAAAAATAAAATAAAATAAACCAAAAAAAAACCAAAAAACACACTTATCAAATGATATCTGTGCCCCGCTAAGACCTGTTCAGTGTCGTCACTGGAGCTGTCGGAACACTCCTGTTTCAAAGTCAGTGGATACAAACGACACAAACCACTCAAAAAAACAAAACCGGACAGGCACCAAAACTGTGTCACATCCGCCACCACCTAGATAGCTTGCTGACTACGAAGCCTTGCTTGCTACATAATTATTACCGAGTTTTACCTCACACACACACACACAGCGTTATCAATCGTGGTGGTCCGGTCACTCAAATCCCTGCTACACCGCTTCGTTCACTAATTCTATCACCTGCAGGCCTTTGCCCACGACACACCACCGCTTCCCTAATCCCCTGTAAAGCCCTGCCGGGCACTCAGCATGATTCGGCTGGCGCTGAAAAAGTGACGGTGGTGGTGGTGGTGGTGGTGGCGGTGGCGGTCATGTCCGCTCTGTGCTGTCGTCAGGACTGACAAAACTCAGGCTGGCTAGGGAGGTCGCCAGCATTCAGGTTAGAAACGGCCAGGTGACTGCCAACTTGTGAGACTGATCCTGGCGCTGGCCCTGGCTGGTTCCACGGAGTGACGGGCGCAATAGCCGAGTGGTTAAAGCGTTGGACTGTCAATCTGAGGGTCCCGGGTTCGAATCACGGTGACGGCGCCTGGTGGGTAAAGGGTGGAGATTTTTTTTGCCGATATCCCAGGTCAACATATGTGCAGACCTGCTAGTGCCTGAACCCCCTTCGTGTGTATATGCAAGCAGAAGATCAAATACGCACGTTAAAGATCCTGTAATCCATGTCAGCGTTCGGTGGGTTATGGAAACAAGAACATCCCCAGCATGCACACCCCCGAAAACGGAGTATGGCTGCCTACATGGCGGGGTAAAAACGGTCATACACGTAAAAGCCCACTCGTATGCATACGAGTGAACGCAGAAGAAGAAGAAGAAGTTCCACGGACGGCCACTATATTATTTGTATAAACTCTGTCCGGGGGGAGGAGGGGGGAGGGATTGGCGGTGGTGGTGCTTGCTCTCTTTTGTCCGGGGAGGTGGTATATTGGTGGAGTCGGGGAAACTTTTCTGTACGCTGCCATTAGATGGTCGTAGTTGTTGACATGCCGCCGTCGTTATTACGTGTGTTATTGGACGGAAAAGAAGAAGGTCTGTTAATGGCAGAAGGAAAAAGAATTGGGTCTGTCACTGGTTGACGAAGAAGAAGGAGCAGTAGGAGCAGGAGTAAGAGTAGCAGTTTCTCTTTTTTTTTTCTTTTTTTTTTTTTAGATAGATCCTGTTTTGACTCCGTTTCTTAACAAATCAAATTCTGGAGAGGATCTCTCTCTCTCTCTCTCTCTCTCTCTCTCTCTCTCTCTCTCTCTCTCTCTCTCTCTCTCTCTCAAAGCAAATGCATCCACCTCGTATTTACATACGCTGAATTCAAATCTATTGTGGTGTCCCACAAGGTTCTGTCCTACGTCCTTTGCTTTTCACATTCTGGGCATGTTATGTCAATGATCTTCCCATCTACGTTCAAGCCTCCTGTGAACTTTTTGTAACTGATACATAACACACAAGCCACACATGCCTTAATCAACTAATGCTATCTCTGCTCCATAACGTAAACAGCTTTACAGAATAGACAGAACATCGCCACATGGTAATCCACCCCCACAAAAATAATACTAGGTTTGTGCAGTCAACGACAAACTCACGCATAAATTTCCCCCATTATAATAAATAAACAATTACTCCACGGATTAAAGTTGACAACCACAGGGTATTTGGAATAACCATTGACAACAACCTTTCTCGGACATTATATAGACATTTTCTTGACATCATTCAAGTAGGTGTGGGGTTTTCTTTTTCAGGCTCAATTAGACAGTGCAAGCACCAAC
>NC_134895.1:13269039-13281539 GCF_041734735.1 Babylonia areolata
TATGGTCTGCGAAGCAAGCTACTTATATTTGTTTTGATTTTGTGCGAACAAATCACTTAGGAGTTTACCTATTCTACATTATGAGTGGGTTGTTGTTGCTGTTGTTGTTTTTAGAATGGAACACAATCAGAGCCCCAGTTTTCAATTGTTCGGGCCACGTTTCTTTGATTTATCTTGTTCAAGTGTAAAAACATCATACTTACTGAAAACAAATCTTGACTCGTGACTCATTTCATTAACCAACGGTCACTTGTGTCCAGAGGAGTCATCACCCCAAATGTGCATCACTGGACTCTGGAGTAGCCGTCACGTGATGCGCGTGTGACTGCCACATCGTAACAAAGAAAGAACACTCTGCAGACAGTTATCAATAATGTCCGTCTGGGAGTGCTCTTGGTTTGGAATCATACCCCAAAGTACAGCATGCGATGGCATCACCAATACACTGCGCCTTGCCCCCGTAACCCACAGTATACTTGGTACATACCTGCCGAAAAGAAAAAAGTGAATCTGGTTATAACAAAAAAAAAAAAGAGAAAAATTACGCTGATGAATGAAAAAAAGAAAGAAAGAAAGAAAGAACAAAAACAAACAAACAAACAGCACACAGACACACACACACACACACACACGCACGCACGCACACACACACACACACACACACACACACACACACACACACACACACACACACACACACACAGCCTACAGAAGCAAGTCACCATGGCTCATGTGTTTTTCCTCCTAACTTAATTTTTTTTTTTTTTAAGGCACAAAAAAACAAAGAAGAATGAATCCAAAAACGCAGGGGGGGGGGGGGGGGGGCGTAGGGGTGGCGGTGGGGGAGAGGGGGGAAGGGGGTAGAGATAAGTTACCAGTACTTAGCCCACACATCTATCGATCAAAATGTCTTAAACGAATGATTGTTGAACCGAAACTCGTGTGCAGAAAACGAACAATTCCATCAAAAACAACTGCGTCGATCGGCATTTCACTGTTTTACGATCATGATATAGACCCAGATATGTCAAAATTTCAAAACTTCCCCTGCCTTCATTACCACTTTTCGGCTTTGATAAATCGTGACAAAAACTACAAAAGCTTGTATAGCATTGCACACAAAAATCGATTTTCGGTAATTCCTTATTTTATTAGGCTATTTTTCTTCCATATTAACGACTGATATACTGCATTTAGACAGTGTGTAAGTTGACCTAGATTATATTTTTCAGACAATGTGTAAATTGACCGAGATTATATTTTTCGCACACAGACAAAAAATAGAATTTTCGTATATTTCTATTTATTGGAATGTGAGTGCTAGTTAGTCTTAGCCACGTCAGACACCAGTTCACCAGTATCCAAACAACTTATTCTTTCGTATCTGTCGATTTTCCCCCCCATCAATTCAATGGAACTCAACGCATACCATACTTACTTTGAATCTACATACATGAGAACATGGAGAATACAGAAAAGAGGATTGTTCAAAGCCATTAGAATTACAGTTAGTTCAGTGTGTGTGTGTGTGTGTGTGTGTGTGTGTGTGTGTGTGTGTGTGTGTGTGTGTGTGTGTGTGTGTGTGCGTGTGTGAGGACCACTGATTCTGATGACATCATGCCAGAACAGTTAGGTCAAACTTTTCACGAAGAAGAATATAATACTTCAAAGAACGAAGAACAATGTACTTTGATTTTTGAAAACGAGCTTGACTGAAAGAACCTTTTTTTTTTCAGTACGAGAAAAATCCAAGAGATGAGGTCGAAATGGTTCCAGATGAAAATTAATCATAATATACTCGTGACAAATTCTGTTTTGATGAAGAACAATTTACTTACTATCATTCCTCTTCCAGCTAGATCCGCATACGTGTAACCCTTCAGATGGTCCAGACGGATGGTCTGCTTCACATCCGGGGGTAGAGGAAGACTGGCGATAGCCCCATCTCCCTCCATCTGTCCATTGTGTCCGTGGTCACCCTGATCATCATCATCATCATCATCATCATCAAACGTTTGTCACATTCATCACCATCATCATTATCATCATCATCATCATCATCATCATCACCATCATCATCATCATCAAACGTTTGTCACATTCATCACCATCATCATTATTATCATCATCATCATCACCATCATCATCATCATCATCATCATCAAACGTTTGTCACATTCATCACCATCATCATTATCATCATCATCATCACCATCATCACCATCACCACCATCACCACCATCATCGTCATCACCATCATCATCAAACGTTCGTCACCATCACCATCATCATCATCATCATCATCATCAAACGTTCGTCACCATCATCATCACCATCATCATTATCATCATCATCATCACCATCATCACCATCACCACCATCATCGTCATCACCATCACCATCATCATCAAACGTTCGTCACCATCACCATCATCATCATCATCATCAAACGTTGTCACCATCATCATCATCATCATCATCATTATCATCATCATCACCATCACCACCATCATCACCATCATCATCATCACCATCATCACCGTCACCATCATCATCATCACCGTCACCGTGTGTGTGTGTGTGGGGGGGGGGGGGACTCAGCACGCATGTCCTTTTCCTGTCTCTATTCAAGATGAAGCCTCTCATCTTTAACTGACAAATATATATATATATATATATATATATATATATATATATATAATATATATATATATATGTGTGTGTGTGTGTGTGTGTGTGTGTGTGTGTGTGTGTGTGTGTGTGTGTGTGTGTGTGTACTTTATGCAGTCACTTACTAATGACACGCACTTACTTGACACATGCCAAACCAGATCAAAATACATTCGACTATGCGAATATTGCAGTTGTGACATATACTTCACACAATATGTCTTTCAACTGAAAACTCATTCAGTATTTTCCTCTCTTCTTCGTTTGCGGGTTTGCAACTCCCACGTTCACTCGTGTGTACATGAGTGGGCATTTACGTGTATGACCGATTTTACCCTGCCATGTGGGCAGCCATACTCCGTTTTCGGAGGTGATCCAGCATCTTTTTCAAGCTCAAAGGCAAAGAGTCTACCTGTACAAAACCCATGATGCCCACACTTACTAGTTACTATGTTCCAGACGATTAGCATTATTCATCCATAAATACAACCTGCGTTTGTTAACTGCACAACCAACAGACCAAACAAAACAAACAAACAAACGAAAAAAAGAACAAAAAAAAAACAAAAAAACGTGTTCAAGATCTTTGTTATTCTATAACAAAAACTTGACAAACTCACCCTGTGGTTGAAGTCGTGAGGGTTAGCGAAGCCGAACGCTGACCCAACTGGCGCGACTCCCGCCAAATGTCCCACCCCGACGGCACCAGCACCGTAGCCTAGGCTACCCAAGGCACCAGAACCATAGCCAAGACTACCCACAGTACCAGCACCATAGCCAAGGCTACCCACAGCACCACCTCCATAGCCAAGGGCGCCAGCGTAGCCCAAGCTCCCGAGGGCACCACCAGCATAGCCAAGGGTACCAAGGGGACCGCCATTAAAGCCTGCACCGCCGTTCCTCCTTTGACTGAAGCATTCAGAAACGAAAAGAAAGCTTATATATAACAAGAAATCGAAAACAGAGTCTTCTTGTCGAAAACCAGTTGCTCAATGAAACTGACAATTATCAACTCCATCTCATATTATGTTGTTGTTGTTTGTAGACGTCGCGATTTTTCTCAGTACGAAACATAGACTGTTTAGAAAAAGATACAGCGAGGGTATACTTTCAATAAATAAATAAATGAATGAATGAATAAACAAATAAATAAACAAATAAAGCTACTGCCAGAACCCGTGTCATATAATGCTGACATGAACATCGGTGATAAAATACAACTAATATATACGAAATGACTGACGATTTCCTCGTCAAGCAAAAAATGAATAAATAAATATTTTTTTTAATGAAAGAAAATTAAACAACAAGAACGGTCTAATGAAATTGGAGCAAAATCATTATATTTCGAAAAGAAAAAGACTTAGCTAAAAATTATCATCAACTCTCTCTCTCTCTCTCTCTCTCTCTCTCTCTCTCTCTCTCTCTCTCACACACACACACACATATACACACACATACTCTCTCTCTCTCTCTTTTCTGTCTCTCTCTCACTCTCTCTCTCTCTCTTACACACACACACACACACACACACACACACACACACACACACACTCACTCACTCACTCCCTCACTCGATCTGCCTGAAATATTTTAATTCCTTGCTAGGGAAGATATAATACAAACAGCAGAAGAATATAAATATTTAGGAGTTATATTCCACAAAAGTGGAAGTCTGATAAGAGCACAGGAACACCTAACTGAACAAGCAAACAAAGCATTGCATACTTTACGAAGAACTTTTTTTTTTAAATACCAACATCAATCCATGTACCATATCTAAGCTGTATGATAATTTAATAACGCCAATATCGATTTATGGGGCGGAGGTATGGTTACCTTACCAAGTCAAACCGGATGATTCTTTCGATTAAGCACATCTTTTTGACGACTGCTTATCGAATAAGTTTCCACATAAAAAATTACACATTAAATTCTGTAAGCAAATACTTGGAGTACACAAAAAAGCTATGGTGCTTCCTGTGTTAGGTGAATTGGGCAGATTCCCAATAAGTTTAAAGATAATATGTCAAATTATTACATAGTGGATTCACATAATTCAATTACCAGAAACTTCCCTCATCAACAAATTATATAAGTCCATGTACCAACAAGAAAATACAACTTCCCCATGGTTGATATTTGTTAGAAATATACTCGAAATTATAGGCCTTGATCACATTTGGAAAAAAACAATTCACATTCAGCGTACATAGACTGAAATAGGTCGTATATAAAAAAAAAATTAGAAAACGAATATATCAAATACTGGAAAGATTAAAGAGAAAAAACATTAAAGCTAAAAATTTACAATACGATTGTAGCAGAGTACAAAACTGAAACCTATCTTTTAAATATATCAGATACAAAACACAGACAAGCTTTAACAAAACTCAGAATAAGCGCGCATGACCTAAAGATTGCTAAAGGTAGATATTTAAATATTCCACAAGAAAACAGATTGTGCAACAAGTGTAACATACTGGAAGACGAAATCCATCTTCTTGATCACTGTATTAAATATAAAACCTTAAAGCAACAATTTTTAAAGGATATTCAAAATTCGAATAACCCAGGAAATATTCCCAGTCAGGTGATGCTAACAGATGATGAATATATACAAACAAGATTAGGAAAAAATTTGTTTATGAATGCTGCTGCAATTTATTGCATTAACTGATTGATTAATTGTGTGTTTTTCATTCATTCATTCATTTACCATTGCACTTGTGTCTTATATTGTGTATTGTGTATTGCAATATGAAAACAGAAAAGAATTCCTTTCATACATCTGTGCAGATCAGATCAGACATGTTAGATGGAGTCATTGAACAAAAGAAAATATCTTTGGGGGGAAAAAAATTCGATTCGTTATAACAAACTAAACTGGCTTCGGATGCGTGTTGTGCATCGAACTGTTGGAACAAATAGTTGATTTGAAAGTTATAGGAACTGTTGATGATCCCGGGGTCACCCAACTTTGTTGTTTATATATATATATATATATATGTGTGTGTGTGTGTGTGTGTGTGTGTGTGTGTGTGTGTGTGTGTGTGTGTGTGTGTGTGTGTATATATATACATACACACACACACATATATATATATATATATATGCATATATATATGCATGTATGCGTGTATGTATGTATGTATATAACTATACATATATATATCTATATAAAAATATGTATGGGGAAGAGGGTGGGGGAGGGTGTGGGGTTGGGGTAGGGGTGATTTCGTGAAGGAACCGCAAACAAACAACTGCCTTAATTAACCACTGGGCCTTCCCCTACCTGGGAGAAACCCCGGCGCCGAAGTTGTGTATGGGGCATCCCATGAAACTGAAGCCTTTCTCGGTGACTATCACGGTGACTGGGTCCTTGGCACCTATGTGACTGACCAGTTCGATCGACACGTTCAGGCCCATGGATCTAGGCCTGCCGAACGCGTTGTCCTGAAAGTGTATGTAAATAATAATAATAATAATAATGGTACTTATATAGCGCTGAATCTTGTGCATAAACAAATCTAAGCGCTTTCGCACCAGTCATTCTCACGCACGCATAACTCTAAAACTGGAGAAATTAAAGACAAGGAAGAGGCAGGGAAGGGAGGCTATTTTGGGAAGAGGTGGGTTTTAAGGCCAGACTTGAAAGAGCTGAGTGTGGAGACTTGACGAAGCGAAAGAGGAAGTTCATTCCAATTGCAAGGTCCAGAGACAGAGAAAGAACGGCGGCCAACAGTCGAGAGTTTGAATCTGGGTATGCGTAAGTGGAGTGGATCCGAAGCTGATCGTAGTGAGCGAGATGGAGTGTAGAGGTGAAGGCAGCCACAGAGATAGGAAGGGGCTGATTTGTGAATACATTTGTAGCATAGAGTGCTGATCTTGTACTTTATTCGGTGTGAGACAGGGAGCCAATGGAGATGTTGCAAAAGAGGAGTGGTGTGCTCAGATCTTTAATCTTTGTCATCATGGTGTGAAAGATGAGTAATGTCTATGTAGTGTATGTTGTTTGGAAGACATTGTATGTAAGTTTTACCATGTAAAGAACCTTGATCAGTTTTCTGGATACGAGTGCAACGGGAGTATCCAATACCAATATTGTTGCTGTTACTATAGAAAACAGTAGAGAGACAGAGAGAGATACGGATACGGACGCGAAAAAGAAAGAGAGAGACAGAGACAGAGAAACAGAGACAGAGACAGACAGACAGACAGAGATACAGAGAGCAATAGAGACAGACAGACAGGCAGGCAGGCAGACAGACAGACGTAGACAGACCCAAAACACGGAAACAGAAAAGGTTGGAACACAGACACGGGAACAGACGGGGCACAAGAAGAAGAACAACAACAACAAGAAAAAGAACAAAGACCAAAGAACAAAGAGGCTAATAAAGTGAGGATACGTTAAAGACTCACTCACAAAGGGAAAGCCAAAAGCAGACCGCGAGGCCCCATAACCTGCGTTAGAGTCCTTCTCCTGGATGTTGACCGCGATACCATCAATCGTGTCCCCCCGTACACACGTCAGTATCAGGTTTTGCTCTGAACCACATTCACCACAAGTTTCATGTCGATGTTTGAATGATGATGATGATGATGATAATGATGGTGATGGTGATGATGATGATGGTGGTAATGATGGTGATGATGGTGATGATGATGATGATGAAAATGATAATGATGATGATGATGAAGAAAATGACGATGATGATGAAAATGATGATGAGGAGGAGGAGGAGGACGACGACGAGGATGAAGAAGATGATGATGATGATGATGATGATGAAGATGATGATGATGATGATGATGATGATGATGATGATGATGATGATGATGATGATAACAAGAGGCAAGGCCTTGAAGACTCACTTGTGATACGCACTTTATCCAGTAAAAGAATCATTAGGAGAAGAAAAAAAACAGATTTTAAAAAAATCTTCTTTTTTTATAAAACATTTTTTAAATTCCATTTTGATAGGTTCACATTTCACAGCAACAACAACAACATCTTAATGGACATTGATAATGAAAGAAAAAAACAAGGGGAAATGTATAAACAGACTGACAGACAGAAACAGCCAAGCAGCTGGATTATACATAGGTTGGTTATCATCATGGAGTATTATCATTCATTTCTTAAGATCTTACACAAGCTGTCAAGGAATACAAGCTGTCAAGTATCTTAGAGTATGCTCACAGTAAGTGTGAACATCACACTCATTTCTTATGAATATCAATAAAGAGAAAATAAATATGGGTGGTTAATTTTCGTTAATCATGAACAGGTTACTAATCATTTGTGAATGAGTGAGTGAGTGAGTGAGTGTGTGTGTGTGTGTGTGTGTGTGTGTGTGTGTGTGTGTGTGTGTGTGTGTGTGTGTGTGTGTGTGTGTCTATTTTAGAGTATTCATATGCAGTAAGAACGTTGATGGTTTAGTTAGTGTCACTGTATGTGTTCTGTCCAGATTTTGTACTTTTCTTTTAATTGCGAACAAGAAAAACGATGTTATGCCATCTTCTTACCAAACATAGCCTACGTTCCGGAAACTGGGAAGCGGTGTCATGGTGTCTTTGGATCCGAATCGAGCCTCAACGAAATAAACCGTTAATGATCTGGAAATACGGCTTAATTCGGAAGACTTACAACCCGTTATTGGTATGACTGTGAAGATTTTTTTCCCCACTATATTTAATCCAGATTTGGTTCGGCAGACAAAGTAATTCCAGCAAAAATGGCAATGTTAAAGTTTGCCACGGACACACACACACACACACACACACACACACACACACACACACACACACACACACACACACACACACACACACACACACACACACACACACATATATATCTTTGTTTACACAAGTGACTCAATAAAAGTGATAATAATAATAATAATGACGATGATGGTGACGACGATGATGTCGATGATGATGATGATAATATCTGTTGAATTCTTAACTGTACCTGGCCCTCGTGTGTTGCACAACAAGAAACGAGAGACTGTAAGTGTAGTTACCGTCATAAACATGTGGATATGATTGTGTGGAGTGGTGACCAAGAGGCACAGCGTCCACCAAAGAAGCGAGATAATCTTGAGTGCATGGGATCGAATATCACACTCGCCAGATTTTTCTCCCTCTCCATTAGAGCTTCAGTGTTAGTTTGGTCGTTAGCCATTCGGGTCAGATGATAAACCGTGGTCCCGTGTGCAGCATGCATTTCTTCTTCTTCTTCTTCTTCTTCTTCTTCTTCTTCTTCTTCTTCTTCTTTGTCTGTCCCGTAGTATCAATACGTGGGGGCACCAGTGATGACCTGACAACCGGTTCTCTTCATTGTTCTTTGCTCCTCATCTCTCTCGTGCATTTAGCGCGCGTTAAAGAACCCACGGCAACAAAACGGGTCGATTCTACCCGGATGGGCAGCCTGTTGCGCAAATGACTCCGTGTCTGTGAAACTCTCGCGGTTTGATCTGACCGAGGATAGGCACTGTGTAAGTATCCACCATAAAAACTTCACTATACAATCCCTCGAATGTGAATTTGTGACATCCCCTTAATCTTGATGAAGAACTAAAACTCTAGTTTTGTTTGTTTTGTTTGATATTTTACAAGTCATGCATTTTAAACATGTCAGAATACCACGTTAATCATCATATTTCCCCCTTTCCTAGAATTCTCACGACACATCCGAAAATAAAGTATATTACCGACTATGCAACCTGTTCTCTACGTTTTTAGTGTGTCCCTGTAACGAAACTCTCTCAATATGTTGTTGTTTCGTTCGTCATTTATCAGATGGATTCCCCCGTCTCCTCGACAAAGGCGGCAGCATGTCGCAGGTCCTCCAGTCCTCCGTATAGCTTCCTCACTATGAGCAATGACCCTGTGTAATATGCTTTTGATTTTTTGCTGTAAATTTACTCTCGTCTTTTTTTTCTTTTCTTTTTTTTCTTTTTTCTTTTTTTCTTTTTTTTTTAATTACAGTGTTATTGCATAGACATTACAGGAAAGAAAGAAAAAAAATTGTCACAACAGTATAGACAAAGCAACGGAGTCAGACTACCACAAGAAGAAGAAAGAAAGAAAGAAGAAGAAAGAAAGAAAGAAGAAGAAAGAAAAAAAGAAGAGGAACCGTGAGATTCGGGGTGAGAAAAACGAGCACACATACAACACTCATCTTAGTCATCACATTGTCGCTTGGGATTTATTTGTTTATCTATCTATTTATTTATTTATTCCTCAATTTATTTATCTATTCAATCATTCATTTATTCATTTATTTATTTATTTATTCATTCATTCATTTATCCAGTCATTTATTCATTTACTTGCTTTTTATTCTTTTTTTTTAAATTCATTTACATGTTTATTAATTGTCGCTTGGGATTTATTTGTTTATCTATCTATTTATTTATTTATTCCTCAATTTATTTATCGATTCAATCATTCATTTATCTATTTATTTATCTATCTATTTATTCATTTATTTATTTATTTATTTATCCAGTCATTATTCATTTACTTGTTTTTTATTCATTCATTCATTTATTCATCTACTTGTTTATCTATTCATTGTCGCTTGGGATTTATTTGTTTATCTATGTATTTATTTATTTATTCCTCAATTTATTTATCTATTCAATCATTCATTTATCTGTCTATTTATTCATTTATTTATTTATTCATGTATTTATTTATTTATTTATTTATTCATTCATTCATTTATGCAGTCATTTATTCATTTACTTGTTTTTTATTCATTCATTCATTTATTCATCTACTTGTTTGTCTATTTATTGTCGCTTGGGATTTATTTGTTTATCAATCCATTTATATATTTATTTATTTCTCAATTTATTTATCTGTTCAATCATTCATTTATCTATTTATTCATTTATTCATTCATTCATTTATGCAGTCATTTATTCATTTACTTGTTTTTTATTCATTCATTCATTTATTCATCTACTTTATTCATTCATTCATTTATTCATCTACTTGTTTATCTATTTATTGTCGCTTGGGATTTATTTGTTTATCAATCCATATAGTTATTTATTTATTTATTTCTCAATTTATTTATCTATTCAATCATTCATTTATCTATCTATTTATTCATTTATCTATGTATTTGTTTATTCATTTATTTATTTATTTATTCATTCATTCATTCATTTATTTATTTATTTATTTATTTATCCATTCATTTATTCATTTACTTACTTTTTTTAAATTAATTCATTTATTTATTCATTTACTTGTTTATTTATTTATCTATTTATCTGTCGAATTTCACGTACACACCTGACCCACCTTTCGTGTGCGGATGGCCATGAGCACCTGCGTGACCGTTGAAGACACTGCCGAAGCCGGGGTTGACAAAGGGGTTCAAAAAGGGGTTTACAGCAGCAGCTCCTCCTCCCGTTGCTGTCAGAACTACCAGGACTGCCAGTGAGATCTGCATCTCGTCTCTCTCTGTCTCTCTGTCTGTCTGCAGCATCATTCATCAGCATGTTGTTGTGTCACCATCAAGATCATTACGAGCGAGCGCGTGAATTAAGCGGACCCCTCTCTCTCTCTCTCTCTCTCGACACACACACACACACACGAATCGGTTTTGTTGTTGTTGTTGTTGTTTTCAATCCTTTCCCTTCCCGTTACTCCCTCCACCAGACCTTGAGAGTGGTCTGGGTGCTAGTCCTTCCGATGCGACAATAAATCGAGGTTTCGTGCGCAGCATGCTTTTTTTTCTTTTTTTTTTAGCGCACGTAAACGGGTATAACAAAACAAAACAAACCAAACAAAACAAAACACACACACACACACAAACAACCCCAAAGCAACAAAAGCGTTGCTCCTCAGTTTTAAAAAGAAAAATTTAGAAAAATCCACTCTTATGGAAATTCAAATACACCTTCAGACAACAACAACAACAGCAACAACAACAAAAAGGGCGGGGGGTGGGGGAGGCGGGGGAGGGAGGGTGGAGGGGGGGGGGGCAAAGGGGGGGGGGGGGGCTTCTCTGCGGCGACGTGCTATCCTTTATGAGAGCAGCTGAAATTTCAAACACAGAAATATGTTGTGTTACCAAAAAAAAAGTACACACACGTATGTGTGTGTGTGTGTGTGTGTGTGTGTGTTGGTTTTTTTCAGCATAGATGTTACATATTTGTCTGAGTGTGTAGGTGTGCGTGCCTGACATCTGATTGAATGACACAGGAAAAGAATGATGAGCGCCCAATGGCAGCCGTCAGTCGGCTCCACCCAGCTAGGCAGTCTGTTGTGTAAATGACTCCGTGTTTGTAAAGCGCTTAGAGTTTGGTCTCCGACCGAGGATAGGCGCTATATAAGTATCCATATCAGTCAATATAAAAAAAAATTAAAAAAATAAAAACCACCTCCGTTTCACAACTGAACAGGGTTTTTAAAAAGAATCGCACAACATGAGCGAAAATGGGCATGGCCTACGCTCAGCGCTGCTAGGATTGCTCATAATATCTCCATCAAGGGTGTGCAATGTGCCCACCGTCCATTCAGTGAACTGACAACAACATTAACTACAGCAACAACAATCTTCATCGTCATTATCGCTTTGTTTGATCAGTTGCCTGTTTGTTTATTCATGCGTTCACTTATTCATGTAAAATAAATGCGGCAACAAATGATTTCTACTGAACAGTTAGATTTCTTTCTTTTTTTTAATAGTAAAAATTAAATAAATAAAGAAACAACGAAAGAAATCAAAGTACAAACCTACTGCACACGAGTAGTATGTCGTTGCCTCTTTGTACTTCAACTTTTTTTTTCTTTCTTAA
>NC_134895.1:13289039-13294039 GCF_041734735.1 Babylonia areolata
CCTTTTTTTTTCTCTCTCTTTTTTTTTCTAGGGGCTGGGCTTCTTCCGCTTATGTTACCTTTGCTGGGTTCAGCTTAATCAGTTACGTTATTGCAAAGTAAAAAATAAATAATTGAATAATTAAATAGATAAATAAAGAGTAAGAACTGATGTTAAAACTGATGCTGCAGTGATCTTATTTCATCAAGGTCCAGCACTGAGAGGGTTAACAACCATGTTCTGATTTGAGACCCCTGTTCATTAATTACTAAACAAATAAAACGATACCATAAGCCACCTGACATAACTAAAATCTTCGTTTGTACTCTCCGTCAAAGAAAGCCATCAAGCTCAGACACATATCGACAGTAAACAAGTGATTCATACATTCCGGCGCGCGCATTTCATTCATCCATCCAAATGCCGAGCACAAAACCCTCCCTTTGCCACACACACACACACACACACACACACACACACACACGCACGCACACACACGCACGCACACACACACACACACACACAGACTGAGAGATACGCGTGCGCACGCGCAAACATGAACATGTGGGCCTGGATGTATAATTCTCTCTCAGAGAAAAAAGTCACGGTACCGCATATCGTGAACACACAGCTCGTTACCAGTCACTTATAGAAGAAAAAAGAAAAACTGTCAGAATTCCTTACGCGATTCTTTACAAAAGAACAGAAATAACAACCAGGCTTTTTGGTCTACAACAAAATCAGTTAAACGCAAAAACGAAAAACAACCAAACATTCCAATTGTCACTTGAAAAAAATTATTTTCAGCGAATTTTAAGTCCGCAGAACAACTTAGACAATCAATGTTGATGACCATGTCCAACAATTGGCAGAAAACAGAAATGACGAAGTAATATTCGCAACAGATACTGAAGATGATGTGGTAGTTCAAGATGTTGATGCTGAGATAAGTCTTGAAGAAGTTAAAAAGGTGATCATCCAACTCAAGGTTTGGTTTTCATACGTGTGTGTGTGTGTGTGTGTACAAAACGTGCATTTATATGTATACAGGTCGGTGGCCTTACATTAAAAGAGTTCTGAGTTCTCTCTCTCTCTCTCTCTCTCTCTCTCTCTCTCTCACACACACACACACACACACACACACACACATGAAGTTGCAGATGACCTGATATGATGTTTTACAACTGCTGTTAATGCTCATCTTTTATCAGTAGTAAGTTATTATATTGCAATGTAATTTCTGATACTGACCGAATTTCGTTTATACCGAAATGGTCTCTGACGATGATTCGTTAGAAATCGATATAATGGCGAAAAATAAAGATATATTCTTCAAAGTAATTTCATAAAAAAAAAAAGAACGGAAAGGAATGTGTGTGTGTGTGTGTGTGTGTGTGTGTGTGTGTGTGTGTGTGTGTGTGTGTGTGTGTGTGTGTGTGTGTGTGTGTGTGTGTGTGCTTTCCTTCGTGTGTGTGTGTGTGCGTGCGTGTCTGTGTGTTTGTGTGTGTGCGCGCGCGCGTGCGTGTGTATGTGCGTGCGTGCGTGCGTGCGTGTGTGCGTGTGTGTGCGTGCGTGCGTGTGTTTGTGTGCGTCTGTGTCTGTGTCTGTGTCTGTATGCGTCACTTGTAAGCAAAATGACAGTACAGGAAATCAAATTCAGGCAAACATTTCTCATTTCATTACGAAAAAAAAAAAAGGACTGTTCGTATAGGTTTTTATGAAACATCATGATAAAAGTATGACGGGAACAGAGACAGGTAGTGACAGAAAGTATGGTCAGGAACAGGACGGATTGGGGGAGAGAGAGAAAAAAAAAAGGGGGGGGGGGGGGTGGGGGGCGGGGAGAAGATGGTTTGAACTTTATCAAAGACAGCCAACTGGTGGCCATTTTAAAGTCAAAAATAATGTGATGAGAGCAATTTGTTATGCTTGATGCGACTCAAGTTTTGTCCCTTGTCGACGGGCGCAATAGCCGAGTAATTAAAGCGTTGGACTGTCAATCTGAGGGTCCCGGGTTCGAATCACGGTGACGGCGCCTGGTGGGTAAAGGGTGGAGATTTTTACGGTCTCCCAGGTCAACATATGTGCAGACCTGCTAGTGCCTGAACCCCCTTCGTGTGTATATGCAAGCAGAAGATCAAATACGCACGTTAAAGATCCTGTAATCCATGTCAGCGTTCGGTGGGTTATGGAAACAAGAACATACCCAGCATGCACACCCCCGAAAACGGAGTATGGCTGCCTACATGGCGGGGTAAAAACGGTCATACACGTAAAAGCCCACTCGTGTGCATACGAGTGAACGCAGAAGAAGAAGAAGAAGTCCCTTGTCGGATGTCATGTCAATGGCAGTGACCAACACCACCTTCCCCCCGCCCCCCATCCCACCTACTTCCCCCCCCCGCCCCCCGAGCCTCCCCTCCCCACCCCCCACCCCCACCCCCCACCCCCCCACACACACACACACACACACTTCCCTCCCCGATCAGTGATAAGCAGCGGACAATATCAGTTGTGTGGTGGTTGTGATAAATAATCATTGGGCAGAGAAAGAACCCCCATCCAGCGAATCACCATTGCCATTCAAGAAGTGTGTGTGTGTGTGTGTGTGTGTGTGTGTGTGTGTGTGTGTGTGTGTGTGTGTGTGTGTGTGTATGTGTGTGTGTGTGCGAAGCTAGATGGGTTTTTTTTATGAATCAAATGCAGTTACCTTGCGAAATGCATTCACGAGGAACGAAGAATACCTGGTGTCCATGTCAGATATGAGTGTTCACCATGCTACGCGTAGACGGGTGTTGTTGGGTTGGTTTTTCGTTTTTTTTGTTTTTTTTTAATTTTTTTTATTGCTTGCTTGTTTGTTTGTTTTTTCCTGACTCTGATATTAGAAGAAATTTCACTTATTCCTTAATCTAAATACCACACCTTAGATGTTTGCATTAAATCTGGGTTTGAACATAATTCGTGGGCTATCACACACACACACACACACACACACACACACACACACACACACGGGGTTCGCGTGTGCACGTGCGGTCGCACGCGTGCACGCGCTCCCGCACAAGCACACAGTCACACAGCACTTACAACACTCATTGGTATTGATGGTTTCTCTTTCCTTCTTTCAGTTTGTCTAAACTCTCGCTTTCTTCTCATTTTGTTTAATATCACATGTGTGAGAAGATGTCAAATGAGCGTTCTACAAATAATTGCTTCTACAGCTGCTACTGCTGCTACTTTGGCTGCTCCCACTATTGTTGTTTCTTTTTTTCGTTTTCTTTTTTTTCCTTTTTTTTTGCTGCTGCCTCATCATCTGCACCGTTTCAGTGGCATTACTCCTACGCCGCTCATTTAGATTCCCCCATACACGGCCACACCCGGGTTCGTCCGTTGCAGTTCCAGCGTCGGCAGTCCACAGGGAATCCATCGATGTTAGGTCGCCAGGAGGCCACACACCAGAGGAGACCCTGCACTGCTGCTGAGTCACTTCGGTGGTGTTCAGTGGTGCCTGTTCTGTTTTAACGTACTTAGGACACCACCTACTAAGCCCCCTACTAACGACAATAATGGCTTAGTCGCGGAGCCAGACTGAGTGAGCGTCCCTCCCAGAATCTGCCGACACTGACGACATTGACAGGACTCACCCCAAGCACAGAAGTTGAGGGGTATCGAAACTGAGGTCACCATGAGAGCAGGGCATGAAAGGCCACAGACTTCTTCTTCTTCTTCTTCTTCTTCTTCTTCTTCTTCTTCTTCTTCGTTCGTGGGCTGCAACTCGCGTTCATTCGTATGTACACGAGTGAGGTTTTAAGTGTATGACCGTTTTTACGGTAGGCAGCCATATTCCGTTTTCGGGGATTGTGCATGCTGGGTATGTTCTTGTTTCCATAACCCAGCGAACGCTGACATGGATTACAGGATCTTTAACGTGCGCAATTTATCTTCTGCTTGTGTATACACACGCTAAGGAGGTTCAGGCGCAAGCAGGTCTGCACATATGTTGACCTGGAAGATCGGAAAAATCTCCACCCTTTACCCACCAGGCGCCGTTACCGAGATTCGAACCCAGGACCCTCAGATTGAAAGTCCAACGCTTTAACCACTCGGCACAGGCACGCACAAACACACGCGCGCGCGCCCAAGCACAGACACACATACGCACGTACGCACACACAGATGCACGCACACACGCTCGCACAGACACAGACATACACAGACACACAGACACAGACACAGACACACACACACAGACACACACACACACACAGACACACACACACACACACACACACACACACACACACACACACACACACACACACAAAGAGGGAGAGAGAGAGAGAATAATGAAGGGTGTAACAACAAGTTGGCAAACGGAATTGTGGGGATGGGTGGGAGTGTGGGGGTACCTGGTGGGGTGGGAGAGGAGGCGGGAGGAGAAGAGAGGGGAGGGAAGGGCTTGGTTGGGGGGACGTGGGTGGGGGTTGGAGGGATTAAAAAAGGGAAGTAAGCTTGATCGTAAGATTTTTGACTGACTGATAGATGTTTGACTTAAGGCCATGCATCGCCCTAATCGTGACAAAACTATAAAAAAAAAAAACACAAAAAAAACCAACAAAAAAACCTATAAATTAGAAGAAGAAGAAAATTGATGGTTTAGGAAAAAGTAAGCATGCGGTTGTGTACCCCCCCCCCTCCCCCCCACTCACCCCTACCCCCTCTCCCCCATCCCTCCCAAAGGTGAATAAACTCACTGAAGCATACCCAACGACTCAACGGCTGAGAAACTAACGAACAAAGTATTCAACCGACTTTTTGACTGGCTGATTTAGTGTCGCAAAATGACATCCAATAAACACACTTTAGCAACAAAAAACGCCTTCCTTACATCCCTCCTTCTTATTTTATCCTTTCCCTCCTTCATTTCCTCCTTCCTTCATTCATTTCTTTCGTGTTTTCTTACATTCTCCTTTGCCTGTTTGCAAGGTTTCTACTTTGCTTGCTGAATGCTTGCTGCATTA
>NC_134895.1:13296539-13311539 GCF_041734735.1 Babylonia areolata
GTGAGGAAGAAAGAGAGAGAGATGGAGGGGAAAAGGGAATGAGAGAGAAAAGGAGGGCCCAGCCCATATGGGTGGGCGGAGGGGGGAAGGTGGAAGAAGGGAGGGGGAGAGAGAGGGGTGAGGGGAGAGACTGGGGCAGAGGGGGAAGGAGAGAGACAGAGAGAGAGAGAGAGGGGGGAGAACCTTAAGGCAGGAGTAAAGGGGGTTAGGTAAAGGCTAAATCGAAAGGGAACATAAAAACCGAAAAGGGTTTGGCAATCACGAAAAAAATTAAAAGGTCTTAAAAAAAATTAAAGAGAGAGAGAGAGAGATTTTTTTTTTTAATTTTACCCTAAGCACCGCCCACTCAACGACAAAGCCACCTATGGGGCCCACTATATAAAAAGCCCCGCCAGCTCGAACCACAGATAACGACATCGTTCACCCCTAGCCGCGTCAAAGCGACTTGCAACCCACGAGATGGCGTTCACTCTTCTGCTGATGCTCATGTGGCCTATTGCCGCCGTCTCCTCTCAGAACCTTTTTGGTTCCGCTTTTCAGGGATCTCCCCTGGGGGGCAACAACCCTCTGCACAACCCGCTGGGTGTTGCTGGAGGTCTGAATGGCCTCAATGGCCTGAATGGCATGAACGGCTACTCCCAGGCCCACCCGAGTAAGTTCGATCCTATTATTTGTGTTTGTATTTGTATTTCTTTTTATCACAACAGATTTCTCTGTGTGAAATTCGGGCTGCTCTCCCCCAGGGAGAGCGCGTCGCTACACTACAGCACCACCCTTTTTTTTCTTTCTTTCTTTTTTTTCCTGCGTGCAGTTTTATTTGCTTTTCCTATCGAAGTGGATTTTTCTACAGAATTTTGCCAGGAACAACCCTTTTGTTGCCGTGGGTTCTTTTACGTGCGCTAAGTGCATGCTGCACACGGGACCTCGGTTTGTCGTCTCATCCGAATGACTAAGCGTCCAGACCACCACCCAAGGTCTAGTGGAGGGGGAAAAAATTATCGGCGGCTGAGCCGTGATTCGAACCAGCGCGCCCAGATTCTCTCGCTTCCTAGGCAGACGCGTTACCTCTAGGCCATCACTCCACTTAATGATTAATTAAGGATGGAAATGAGGGAGGAATGGGGTGGCGAATTGAGTATAGATAACTTAGAGTTGTCTCTTCGTGGTCATGGCAGGACGATGTTGTGCACAGACACACAGTTCTTTTTTCTTTTCTTTTCTATTTTAATTTATGTAATGTTTTTATTTATTTATTTATTTATCTATTTATCTATTTAGTTAGTTAGTTAATTATTATTCATTCGTCTGTTTACTTATTTATTCATTTACTTATTCGTTATTGCACCATTATCATTATTACTATTATTATTTGTCAATTGGCGGGTTGTCGGCCCTGAACTGACTGGCCCTTTTACTTGGGCGGGCTGTGCAAAACGAAGCCTGAATTTGAGGAAGAGAGACTGCCATGTGTAACCTTAGTCTCAGACCAAGTTTGAGTGGGAGGTAGGTGGTGGGAAGGTGGGAAATGGGTCTCTCTCTCTCTCTCTCTCTCTCTCGCTCTGTCGCCATCTTTCATTTATAATGACGAACACAGACACAAGTGAGATTAACTGTGATGTCTACTCTAATACCAAGTCATCTATGGTCAAAATGTTAAACACAGATAAAGGTGAGATTAACTGTGATGTCTACTCTAATACCAAGTCATCTATGGTCAAAATATTAAACACAGACACAAGTGAGATTAACTGTGATGTCTACTCTAATACCAAGTCATCTATGGTCAAAATGTTAAACACAGATAAAGGTGAGAGTAGCTGTTACTTCTACCTCAATGCCAAGGCCTGACTAAGCGCGTTGGGTTACTCTGCTGGTCAGGCATCTGCTTGGCAGATGTGGTGTAGCGTATATGGATTTGTCCGAACGCAGTGACGCCTCCTTGAGCTACTGAAACTGAAACTGAAACTCAATGCCAAGTCTGGAATGTTCGGAGAGGGTTTGTGAAATGAACTGTTGTCTTTCGTGTTGTTGTTGTTGTCGTTGATTTTATTGTTGGTTTTTTGTTTGTTTCTTTGTTTTTTGTTGTTGTTTTTTGTTGTTGTTGTTGTTTTTGTTTGTTTGTTTGTTTTGTTTTGTTTTTTGTTGTTGTTGTTTTAGGGGGGGGGGGGGGGTCTTCAAAAGATGTAGGCACAGATGTACTGATGTGAGAGATAAAATATGACGTCCGTTCGACAATGGACATTAATTTTGTCTGTTGCCATTATTTTATTTTCGTAACAATCTCAGACGTAGGAGGATGTGTTTGGTATATGATGTCTGATGTTTCTTATTATTTTCCATAATTCGCACAGATGCACGAGATTTTTTTGTGATGTTTGTTGCTTTGGACAGTTGTGTCTCCACATCTTTTCTTCTTTCTTTCTTTCTTTTCTTTTCTTTTTTTTTTTTTTTTTTTTTTTAACAGAAGTACGAGATCAAGTTTGATGTCTGTTCAACAATGGATAGTTATCTGTTTAATAATAATGGTCAGTTATCTGTGTGACAATGGATAGTTATCAGTATAAAAACGGATAATTGTCTCCTGCTATCTTTCGGAATTTACACGGGGTGTGCAAGTTTGATTCTGATGGTACTTTGTCGTTGCTGTTTTTTGTTGTTGTTGTTGTTGTTTTTGTTTGTTTGTTGTTGTTTTGTTTGTTTGTTTTTTGCTATTTGTTGCAGTTTTTTTGTTTGTTTGTTTGTTTGTTTTTTGTTGTAGATTTTTTTGTTTGTTTTGTTTTGTTTTTTTGTTTTTTGTTGTAGTTTTTGTTTGTTTGTTTGTTTGTTTTTTGTTGTAGTTTTTTGTTGTTGTTGTTGTTGTTTGTTTTTTTGGTTTTTGTTGTAGTTTTTGTTTGTTTGTTCGTTTGTTTGTTTTTTGTTGTATTTTTTTGTTGTTGTTGTTGTTTTTTTGTTCTTTGTTGTAGTTTTTTGTTTGTTTGTTTTTTTGGTATTTGATGAAGCCTTGTCCTTCGTCGCGATCGCCTATATCGGCGTTGTTCTTACCAAACCTCGCAAAAGTTTCTTTTACTACAAAACAAAATTAAATCATTAATTGTAATAATGAACCTAGAAATTATTTGCACGCGTGTTTCAACTAGCATGAGAACATGAATACTGTTTCGAAGACGTTACAACAGAAAAGGAGGGTTGAAAAAAAAAAATCAGAGTGGATTTCTTCCGCAGCATTGTGCCAGAGGAGACCACGCGTGCTGCCATGGGTTCTTTTTCAATGCTGTCAAGTGCGTGCTGCACACGAGACTTCGGTTTGTTTGTTTGTTTGTTTGTCTCATCCGAATGACTGTATGCTTCGTTTGATTTTCCATTCAAACCTGGGAGAAAGGGCAAGACCGGGACTGGAACCCAAACCCCTCATTGTGTTGGCAAATAAAGCGACATAACCATTCTGCCACCTTCGCCATCCGTGGTGGTGGAGGACACAAACGGACTCCAAACAAGAGTAGAGTTGTTGAAAGGATGAACACACGTATGGCGTCCGTTTCGAAATTACAGGGGAATAACTTGATTTTGATCTGTTTGGCTTGCTTAATTCTCTGTTGGTTGGTTGGTTGGTTGGTTACTTTTTGGTTGCTTGTTCTTTTGTTTTACTTTAATGACAGCTTGATTTGATCTAAACTACATTCCTGAAATATAGCAAATTCCTAACCATCGTGTTACCCAAGCAATTGAACACACACATACACACACGCGCGAGCGCGCGCACACACACACACACACACACACACACACACACACACACACACACACACACACACACACACACACACACACACACACACACAGAGAGAGAGAGAGAGAGAGAGAGGAATGTAGATATATGACTGACATGACCTGGTTTACAGAGCGGGACATATGCACGGTTCGCATGAAAGGCCCCGACGGCAGCAAGTTGTATGCGACCCTGACTGATGACGATGAAGATGATAACGTAAGACCTGGACTCCTCGTCCTCCATCATCTATCTGTCTGTCTGTCTCTGAATGTGTCTGACGTAAACAATAAATAAATAAATAAATAAATCTTTTAAATTAATAATTATCTTAAAACAACAGGCCTATGCTGTGATTGCAAACAATGTTCCCATTCCCTTCCCCCTACCTTAAGGGAAGAGGAAAACAGAAAGGGTAGAAATCTACCCAAAAAATGCATACCTAATATGCAATACCTTTAACAGTAACAGTTCAATAATGATAATAATACGTAATAATACGTACGCGCGTGTTTGTGTGTGTGTGTGTGTGTGTGTGTGTGTCACTCCCTCTATGTATGTGTGTGTGTGTGTGTGTGTGTGTGTGTGTGTGGGTGTGTGTGTGTGCATGCGTGCGTGCGTGCGCGCGTGTGTGTGTGTGTGTGTGTGTGTGCAGTCTCGCATCGTTTGACTATTGGTATTTACCCCCGTCCCCCCACGCCCCTGGGGAAAAAGGGTATTGTCAGAAAAGAATTATTCATTGTTAATCTCTCTCTCTCTCTCTCTCTCTCTCTCTACCTCTTTTATTCTTGCTTTCTCTCTCCTCCATAAACTGTACCATCAATGCAGTTCTTTGTTCTTCATACATATGCTTATCGATTTACATAATTATGAGATACGAATGTTTATATTGTTTCCGTTTTGTTGTTGTTGTTTGTTTGTTTGTTTGTTTTTTTCCTGTCGCGTGAAACTTTGTTTAAAATGTACACAACGCTAAACGCCTAAAACAATTCTTTTTTTTTTCTATTTTGCCTTCCCAAGAGCAGCAGTCTTATTACATACAGTCGGTGCGCGACGTAAGTAGGATAACCAACGGATTTATACATCTATTTCAAATATATAGAACGTTAATCCACTGCTAAGAATGATTAATTCTTGTGTGACTTCTTTTGTCGTCGTGTACAGCTGCTGTCTGGAATGCCCTCTTTGTTCCGCGGCCTTCCTTTCGCAAGGAATCCCTTCCAGAGGTCCACCGGTCCCAAGGGAGTCAAGATCAAGGGCTATTTCATGAACGGTGCTTATAAAAGCGGCATCGCCGGTGCCAACACTCTGAGGGTAAGTAACTCTTGCATCGATGGTGGCTTTTCTCTGTCTCGACAGGTTCAAGTCTTAGTGTAGGTGTCGCACGTTGTTCATTTGTTTGTTTGTTTGTTTGTTGTGGTTGTTGTCTGTTTGTTTGTTTGTTTGTTGTGGTTGTTGTCTGTTTGTTTGTTTGTTTGTTGTGTTTGTTTTTAAGTTAAAAAAAAAAAGTTCATTGTTTTTCTTCTTTTCTTCTTCTGCGTTCACTCGTATGCACACGAGTGGGCTTTTACGTGTATGACCGTTTTTACCCCGCCATGTAGGCAGCCATACTCCGTTTTCGGGGGTGTGCATGCTGGGTATGTTCTTGTTTCCATAACCCACCGAACGCTGACATGGATTACAGGATCTTTAACGTGCGTATTTGATCTTCTGCTTGCATATACACACGAAGGGGGTTCAGGCACTAGCAGGTCTGCACAAATGTTGACCTGGGAGATCGTAAAAATCTCCACCTTTTACCCACCAGGCGCCGTCACCGTGATTCGAACCCGGGACCCTCAGATTGACAGTCCAACGCTTTAACCACTCGGCTATTGCGCCCGTCTGTTCATTGTTTTAAAAAGCGATGTATCATTTTTGGATTATGTGTGCGTCCACCGACCAAGATCTCTCTGCGAGCTAGTAATTCTGTTTGTTTGAATGACATTGGTAGGTTCGGTCTTTGGCATTGACGCAAGTTTGTTATTATGGAAGCCGAGTAGTAATAGAATTATGAATAAAACTGATTTCAGCAGTAAGGATTTTATGTATGACTGTTATTTGGTTTTGCGCACAGCAATATTTTACCTTTCCTGTAAAACTTTATATTTGATGCTGATCGGGCTGAATTTTCGAATCCTTTTAGGAATGACATGCCGAATATCTTGTTTCAATTATATCAACCACAGCTACTACTACTACTACTACTGCTAGTAACAAAAATGAAATAATAATGATAACAATAATGATAAGCAGCATTAGTAGGTATAGTAGCAGTATAGCAGTATCAGCAGCTGCAGTAGTAACAGTAGTAGTGGTGGTAGTATCTGTGGTTGTGGGATTACGATAAAGATAACTCACACATACCCATTGTGATATAGTTTGTTGGGGTTTTTTTGTTTTTTTAATGAAAGAAAATAAAATAAACTCTGTTGAGCATTTGCAAGCTTCCTTGATTGCTTCATTCAAACATATTCTGTAGTTACATTCTTAACTGTACACGAGCTTGTTGGATAGTCTGCCGACTGCCTAGGTGATCTGACAAAATATTAGACCAGCCGCCGTGACGAAGTGGTTAGCGTTGCGGACTGACTGATGGGAGGACGCGGGTTCGAATCCCAGCGGAGGTGGGTTTTTCGGCCCGTGGCCGGCTCCTACCCAGAGTTGAGTGTGCTGTGGGCTTAAATGGGGAGTCTGGGACCACACAGTCGAGTGTCATCCACCTCAAGGATGCGTTTTTGGGTGTGTTGCTCTAATTACTTGACCAACACTGCAAGTGCCTGTATCTCTCGGGCCTGGTTAACGCCAGGATATCATTATGACAGGAAGCGTAGAGTACAGCCTTGTCACGCAGTCCCAAACCAAAATGGACCTCCATAGCAACATCGTCATCGTCATCCTATTCCTCCACCATCATCAATATAAACAAAGCAGTCTCAAAGTCTGTGGCCTTTCATGCCCTGCTCTCATGGTGACCTCAGTTTCGATACCCCTCCACTTCTGTGCTTGGGGTGAGTCCTGTCAATGTCTTCAGTGGTGGCGGATTCATGGGGGGCTGTTGTTTGAGGGACGTGGTGGCGGTCTCCACTCTGGGAGTCTGGCTCCGCGACTAAGCCATTATTGTCGTTAGTATGGGAGTTGCAGCCCACGAATGAAAAAGAAGAAGGAGAAGGAGAAGGATCTATACAAATGACAGACAGGACTGTTCCTTATCTATTGTATATCTATCACTCCTTTTATTTTTCTTTCTTTCTTTTTTTTTTTTTTTTTTCTTCCTATCATCTCTTCCTTTTTCCTTTGCGCGTTCACCTCAGCGATGTCACTGGAAGGTGTGTGTGTGTGTGTGTGTGTGTGTGTGTGTGTGTGTGTGTGTGTGTGTGTGTGTGTGTGTGTGTGTGTGTGTGTGTGTGTGTGTGTGATTTCTCTTTCCCCTGCCCAGGGCGCGGTCAAGATTGTCGTGCTGGAGTACGGCAACACCGCAGGACACTGTGCGGGTACCGGACCAGGATACGTGCCAAGGATGTACCGTGCAAGGCAGACTAGTCCCTTGGGTCCCATGGGTCCTTTGGGTGCCTTCCGTCCGTTTGGCCATCCTGGTGGGGCCTTTTTCGGGGCAGGCCACAGTCCATTTTACCAAGGCAACGGTCAGCAGAACGGACAGTAAGTCTGTTTTGTGGATCATGCCATTTCCCATACATTTGTGAGCGAGACAAGGGTGTGGGAGTAGGGAAGGACGGGTGGAGGGAGGGAGGAGGGGCAGGGCGTGTCCTGTGTGTGTTTGGTGGTGGTGGTGGTGGGGGGGGAGGTGGTGATGCATACCACAGTGTTGAACTTAATAGTTGACTCGACTCTTGATGTAAAACAGACTACTGGTTTTAATCTCGACACGTGTTTTTGAAATGCAGTTCATAGCGACAGCAAAGTCATCAAGAAATGTTATCTTCTCTGTAGTAAAACAAAAGTCATAGAGAGAGAGTGGGGAAGAGAGAGGGGGGAGAGGGGGAGGGAGAAGAAGAAGAAAAGTATCAGGAAAACAAACAAACAAAAATACAGAGCAGAAAGGGAAGAAAAAGTATCAAATAAGTAATTCTATATTTAAAAGAATGAAAATAATAACAAAAACACTGAAAAGAAACAGTAAGATCAGGGAGAAGGAAGGAAAGAAAGGCGAAGGATTTCAATGAAGGAAGGAAAGAAAGGCGAAGGATTTCAATGAAGGAAGGAAAGAAAGGCGAAGGATTTCATGAAGGAGAAGAAGGCGAAGGATTTCAATGAAGGAAGGAAAGAAAGGCGAAGGATTTCAATGAAGGAAGGAAAGAAAGGCGAAGGATTTCAATGAAAGAAGGAAAGAAAGGCGAAGGATTTCAATGAAGGAAGGAAAGAAAGGCGAAGGATTTCAATGAAAGAAGGAAAAAGAAAGAAGCGGAGCAGGGAGAGGAATAGCTAAGTGTTTCCTCACAGTCATCACAAAGTGAAGGAGATCTCGCTCTGTCGAAAGTGAAGATTACATGAAGAAATGGAGTGCATGCAACTTGCAACAGAAGCCCAATAGATAAAGAAAATGAACGAACTGAAAGCCATGATGATGCCGGTAATGATTGTGTAATTTCTCAATGTCCGTAACCTGATCTCTGTGCACTCGCCTCTCTGTCCATCTATGTTTCTTTTACTGATTAATGCTTGTGAATTTTTGTATGTCTTGCCTTTACCAAATTAACACAATCCCTGTGCAAAATGTATGACATGGATTACAGGATCTTTAACGTGCGCATTTGATCTTCTGCATGCATTTACACACGAAGGGGGTTCAGGCACTAGCAGGTCTGCACATATGTTGACCTGGGAGATCGTAAAAATCTCCACCCTTTACCCACCAGGCGCCGTCACCGTGATTCGAACCCGGGACCCTCAGATTGACAGTCCAACGCTTTAACCACTCGGCTATTGCGCCCGTCAATCAACAAGCTGAGCTGAACTTTCCCAGAGAGTGTATGGATAGCATTTGCAGATAAGTAAAGACTACTACTACTACTACTACTACTACTACTACTACTACTACTACTACTACTACTACTACTGTTGCTGTTGTTGCTTCTGCCACGACGACAATATTTTCTTCTATTTCTAACGCCGACGCCGAGACTATTACGACAACGACAAAAACGTCTGCTACTTCTTCTCTTCTTATGATTATTATTATTATTGTATTACTCTATTATTTTATCATCATCATTATTCCTGTTCTCTTTAATGCTGTTGCTGTCGCTTCTGTTGCTACCTGTACAACGACGACGACTACTACTACAGCTGTTAATGCTTCAACGTGTGTGCAGTGTGGCTGCAGCGAGTTCGCCACTGCATGTCGGATTTCAACACGCTACCATCAATTCTGTGATCAAGGGCGTCAGTTTGAAGGAACTGGAGGGACGCGCTCTTGGTGTAAGTTGTAAATCTCTACCACCGCCTCTCTCTCTCTCTCTCTCTCTCTCTCTCTCTCTCTCTCTCTCTCTCTCTCTCTCTCTCTCTCTCTCTCCTCCCCCCCCTCTCTCTCTCTTTAGTTGTAAGTTCTCACCACCACACCTTCCCTTTCGCTCTCTCGCTCTCTCTTTAGTTGTAAATCTCTACCACCGCCTCTCTCTCTCTCTCCTCTCTCTCTCTCTCTCTCTCTCTCTCTCTCTCTCTCTCTCTCTCTCTCTCTCTCTCCCCATGTTCAAAATCATGTCTAACCAAGTTCCATCATTGAGAAAAAGATGCCCCACCACACTAATCCGCCAGACCTGTAAGAATATTTATTTAAATGATTAAGAGATTCAAAGAAGTTCAATCCTTTTGCCCCTATTGTGGTGTGTTTGGAGGGTACAACTACAACGCGTACACGTTGAATCACAACTTCAGTCCAACAATGTCACCGAAACAAGTAACACACACTACTACTACTATTACTACTTCTGCTACTACTGCTACCGATAACAATGACAACAACAACAAATCCGCCACCAATAATAATAATGATAACAATAGTATTCATATGGCGCTGAATCTTGTGCAGAGACAAATCAAAGCGCTTTCTCACCAGTCATTTACACGCATGCATAACTCTAAAACTGAAGAAACTAAAATCGAGGTAGAGGTGGTACTTGTATAGCGCCTATCCTCAGTTGGAGGCCAAGCTCTAAGCGCTGTACAAACTCGGGGCCATTTGCACAACAGATTGCTTACCTGGGCAGAGCCGACTGACGGCTGCCATTGAGGCGCACATCATTCGTATCCTGTGTCATTCAATCAGACTTCAGTCACGCACACATGCACACTCAGACAGACATGTCACATTTTACGTGTATGACCGTTCTGTTTATTTTCCCCGCAATGTGGGCAGCCATACTCCGTTTTCCGGGGAGGGGGGTGCATGCTGGGTATGTTCTTGTTTCCATAACCCACCGAACGCTGGCATGGTTTACAGGATCTTTAACGTACGTATTTGATCTTTTGCTTGCGTATACACACGATTGGGATTCAGGCACTAGCAGGTCTGGACATACGTTGACCCGAGAGATCGGGAAAATCTCCACCCTTTTCCCATCAGGCGCCGTTACCGAGGTTCGAACCCGGGACCCTCAAATTGAAAGTCCGACACTTTATCCACTCAGCTACAGTCTATCCACTAGCCCAGCATAGATATTTTTTGCTCGGTGTGTTCTGCCTCTGTTTCTTCGGGGTTTGCTGCTGGGATGGAAACTGATGTTTGAAACCAATAAGCGTGTGATTGCTTGGTTGAATGTTTGGCTGATTCGGGGAAGACTTTGATCGCTGGGTTGCTTGGTACATGATGAATGACTTGGTTGCATTTTGCTTGTCGCTTGGTCAGTTGCTTGTACTGGCTGGGTGGCTGACTCGCTGCTTAGATGCTGGCTGGCTGCTTGCTTGCTTGCTTGCTGGGCTGGCTTATGATGATGATGATCAATGGGTGAAGTAATGGACTGACACTGTGCCTCTTTCGTCTCCAACAGCTGTGTCACGACGATGGCTGCAACCTCAGGTTACCCTACTGTGCTCCCATCGTGAAAGACTCCATGACCATCGAGGAGTTCTCGGCAAAAAGCCACCAAACCAAGGTCCTCCAGGCCGCGCAACAAAACCAGCTCGGAGGCGGATATCCTGATATATTCGATGACGGCGACGACGATGATGGTGATGTCTTCTTTGGTGAAAACAACAACCCCGCCGCCATCGCTGTTGGCGGCAACGGCGGCGCTGATCCAAACGGCGGCGGTGGCATCATTTTTTAGATACACTGAAATCTGGATCCAACTGGATGATGGAAGGGTAGGGGTTTGGGGTGGCAAGGCGGGGTTGTGATGAGGTGGTGGGGTGATTATCCAGAAGTCGCTTCGATCCGGTTTTGGATTCTTAAAATAATATCAGTCCTTTATGAACAACAGGATTTGACCCCCCACCCCACCCCCAACACATTCCCGAGCAAACCCCGTTTCGTGTCACTAGAAAACTCCCACTTCTTCTTTTGTTGAATTGAATACAGCAGCGAAATGTTGGAAAATCAACCAGATAGAAAGATTGTTTAACTGGATGACATCAGATGAATAAAAGATAAAAATCAAATTAAAAGAGTGGTTGATATTTCCGTTGTTACACTTTTATGCAGAATCGGTGGATGTGAAATGGAGATAAAGTCGTCTTATATTCACTTCAATACAAACAAACAATGACAAAAGCTGAGTGAATGTTTCCATTACAATCAAGAAGACTGAGTACATCAATATAGACTGAAAGGATTTGGGTTTATGTTGCTGATGGTGTATGATAAAGTCAAACATGAGAAATTTATTTGACAGTGTGATTCCTTCTTTTCAACTTTCACGTGTATGGACACACCCGCACATAAGCATTTGTATACTCCTCGTTAGATTAAATCTATAATCAAATGTCACTTGTGTTGTAATTTGTATGGGTCTAAAAATGTCAATAAACGACTTGCAACGTCGTTCCATGCCTGTGACATAGTGCCATAGACGTCGTTATGGGTTTTGTCTGATTTCTCCCCCACTCATGCAACAATTTAATAAAGACGCCAGTTTTTTTCTTTGCCACATTCAGCATGTTTGTGACTTGTGATTTTGGTGTGTGTGTGTGTGTGTGTGTCTGTCTGTCTGTCTGTCTGCCTGCCTGCCTGCCTGTCTGTCTCACTCTATTTCTCTCATCATGTTCCGTCCATATTGATTATTTATGGTAAATGTCTCAAAAATATTCCAGTTATTAATACTAATGCATTTTCTAAAACGTGTATACCCAAGAACAATTCTTTCGCGTTCGCTGACGGTAAACTATATATTATAATTCTACACTGTGACTGTGGCATTCTGCTAGCGTTAATACTATAAAAAATATTTTTAAAAAAATTTTAAAAACCTTTCAGGCAGACTGCACAAACATGCCTGTTTAGTTTTCTTTCAGTAGTTTTTGAAAGAATGTTCACTGCTGCAAAGTGATAATACGTCACATATTTTCCCCTTAATTAAAACAATTACGTGAATGTAATGAGGCTGTTTGTGTGCGCGCTAAGTAATAACTGGCAATGTATCTCCTTCAGTTATAGATATTTTCCCAGGGAACCAGCGATGCTTCTTCCCAATCCCAGTTTTGAACTTTTCAAAATCAAGTCTCATATAAAGTCAGTTGGGAAACTATGGAATAACTGACCCTCATATTTGGAAGACATGTCTGTATCATAACAATTTAAAACAGAGTCTAAGAAGGCATCTATTTGGGAAACTAGAAGACACTTATATCTAAAATCATAATGAATTATGATAATGAGAATTTTCATAGCGTCTAATCTCTAAACAGTGCTCTTGGTGCTTCGAAAAAACAACAACAGGAAAACAGAAACACACATGCACATGCACGTCGTTACATGTGTCACCAAGACATGCAAAGCCGTTATGGCTAATATAATGTGTGACGCTGTTGGAAGCGTTATGTCCTTGATGATGTTTGCTTCGCACAGATTAAACCCAAAACTTGACTCTGCTGAACATTAAGCAGGAATATATGTCTATAATCAGGTGGTTTTGCTTGGATTTTGACATGTGTGCATTCATTTCTTTGTTCGGAAAGACATCTTATTTAGTCTGGAGTAAACATCATCAGTCAAAACATCGTTTTATGTTCAATTCTGGGGCGTATTTTTCAGAATGATCACTCCGGACAGATCAAATTCTTCCAACAGACTCATGAACGACATAGAGGACGCGTTCTTCCACTGAATAATTCGTCCATGATGTCGTGCTGACATGACTTATAGAGGCGCGTCACATGATCTGTGCTCTCGAAGTTGATTGGCTCTCCGAAATTTTTAGCAACAATGCGATCGAGAGAGGAAGAACGTGCGAAACAGAAGGCTTCTTTCTTCGACTTTTTGCTTCATATTTTGTTCTCTTTTTATTGTGCATATATTGTACAGAGTTTGGTTGTAGAAATGGAGGCTATCAACTGAAGAAATGGGGGACAGCGCATGTTTGCTGCTTTTGCCTGTGTTGATCGCCTTTGGTATTACTTGCAATTCACAGTAAAAGTTAGATGCGCATGCGCAAGATCCAAGATGGCCGCGGAACTCTGTAGCGGTCTGTTGGAGCCTGTTCGAACCTCCCTTAGTACTATATGTTCGGCACAAAAGCAAAAAAAAAAAGAAAGAAAAAAAAGTTTCCTCATTGTCGGGGTTATGTCCCATTTTAGCATCCTAAATCATTGCTTCTATTGGTTACATTTCCATGGTCTGTGGGACGTAAATCGGAAAAAGCAAGATGGTGGCACGTTAGTTTAGTGACTGAATCCGCATCAAAACTGAGTGAAACAACGTACACAATAAGAGTCGAAATCCACCCAAAATGGATTACAACATCTACTAATGGTAATATCGTTTCATACATGCACAAAAATTGCCGGTAAAATAGGTGCAATAATTTAGGATGCTAAACTTGGACTTTTACCCGTTGTCGGAATCCGTGAAAACACCCATCTAGTAAAAACACTAAGTTTTCTGTCCAAGTGTTAGCTAAAATTTGCCTCTCACTGCCCCATTAAAAAAACCGGAAGTCTCATTGTCTTTCTAAAAACACAAAAGGTCCACGCGCATACGTAGCGTGTTACGTGTAAAGCTTTAAGACTGCATTCAAAAGTTGCCTTTACGCACTTTGTTAAAGTCCCATAGTGAATTCAGATTGATGGCTCTTTGCATGGCAGAGGTTCACTGCCCCTGGCTTATGTGTGCATTGACATCACTTCCATGCCAAGCAGAAGAAAAAAGAATTAACTAAAAATTATGAAATGATTGCTAGTAATCAGTGTGTCGGTTTGTTAGATAAAAATGTTCGAGTTCGGTGGAAAATAAACTGAGATGTAATACTACGTAAGATGACTGGGGGGGAAAAAAAAAAGCTTGCTTCTTCACAAATTCTGGTGCCATTCCGAGCTGTGCGTTGTCACTACAATTGGAATGTGTGGAAAGAACTGAATTTTTTTTCTTTTCGTTTCTTTTTTTTTTCTTCTTCTTCTTCTTCTTCTTCTTTCTTTCTTTCTTTTCTTTTTTCCTTATGTTTCTATTTGGCAAATTAGATGTCGACGGACAAAGTGTTTCAAAAGAAAAAGAATGGACGCGCGCGCGCACACACACACACACACACACACACACACACACACACACACACACACACACACACACACACACAGAGAGAGAGAGAGAGAGGGAGAGAAGGCCAACCTGCGCATCAATGGACAAATCTGCTCGCTGAGAACGACCCCACGTACCTGGGAGTCACTTTTGACAAACGCCTGACGTGGAAGAAGCAAGCAGAGAAAGCAGAATCAAAAGCAAAAGTACGACTTGGCTTCATGAAGAAGCTGGCAGGAACAACATGGCGCGCAGACAGCACGACCCTCAGGAGGCTGTACACTGGTAGAGTCAGGCCAGAGCTGGAGTATGGCATGACTGCACGGGGCACTACGGCCAAGTCCAACTTTGAACGGATCAGCAAGGTTCAGAATCAAGCTACCCGTATCATCACAGGGGCCATGAGGTCTACGCCAATTCAGGAGCTTGAAACCATCACAGAGCTCCAGCCCCTTGAGGACCGCAGAGACGCTAAACTCCTGACCCAGGCTGCCAAGTTCAAGAGGTTGCA
>NC_134895.1:13316539-13374039 GCF_041734735.1 Babylonia areolata
AGATTGAAAGTCCAACGCTTAAGCTGCTACTAAGGTATGGAGTAAGTTTGACACTGACAAGATGGATAGCAGCAGCGCTTCAGGAAAGAACCGTCGTCCTACGCCTTGGAGATTGGATGTCTGCACCTTCTAAACTATTGATGGGACTGCCACAAGGGTCTCCGCTCTCTCCTGTCCTCTACAATGTCTACACGAAGGGCCTTGCAGACTTAAACAACAATGGAATAGCTCGGGTGCTTACTCTTGCGGATGATGGCCTGGTCTTCAAAACTTCGAAAGATGCTCAGGAAAGAACTAAAGCCGTCCAGAAACAACTAAACAATATTGCTCAATGGTGCAAAGACACAGGATCTTCCATCAATCCAGCGAAAGCCCAGACGTTGCTGTGCACCCTCAACAACAGAACCGCGAGCAAATCATCACCTTCTGTGTCATTCGATGGGATTCATATCGAGAAAACTGAATGCTTACGCTACCTAGGAATACACTTCGACAGGATGGTGACCTTCAGAAAACATACGGAAAATACTGTTCTCAAATGCAAAAAGGGCCTTTCAGTCTTCAAAGCAATGGCAACCAAAGGTATTGAACAACGCCACCTCTTCCTGCTATACCAATCACTCGTCCTCAGTGTGATCGACTACGTACTTGGGCTAACAACACCGTCTCAAAGCAACCTCTTAAAATTAGAAAGAGTTCAAAATGAAGCTATGAGGCTGATCCTTGGAACAACAAAAGACACGCCCACAGAAACCATGCGATACCTGCTTGACCTTCCTTCAGTGCAGGCCAGCAACAAGTTAGAACAGGTCAAGACCTACTTCAAAGCATTAGAAAACCCTCAAAACCCACTGCATGACGCAATCAAAGAACCAAAAGGCAGCCGTCTAGGACGAGGAAGATCATGGATGGGGCAAGCAGAAGACACAATCCAGCTAGTATGTCGACAACAAGACCTGAAAGAAACAAAAGAATGGGAGAAAAAACCCGAAAACCTCAGCCATCTATTCAACACAGCCATTTCACCCACTCTAGGAAGACATTGTCGGGAATGGCCAGAGGGCAAAACTGATGCGGAAGTGAAGCTACTCATAGAAGAAAACAGTAAAGAAGAGGACATCGTCATATACACAGATGGCTCAGTCACCAAAGACCAATCCGGTTGGGGATTCACTGCGAAACAAAATGGAAAAACAGTTAGGGAAGAGAATGCTGCCTACAAAGTCACAACCTCCAGCCTAACGATGGAAGTTGAAGCTGTGACACATGCCCTCCAGTGGCTATCGTCCATCCATACACCCGGAAACCAACATGCCATGATTCTAACCGACTCAATGAACCTCATACAAAAAATTGAAAACGGAATGCCGGGAAGCCCAGAGTGGCATAAGGCAATGCGCAACTTTCAGATTAAAAAACTCACATGGTCATACTGCCCGGGACATGCAGGAGTTAAGGGAAATGAGCGAGCTGACAGACTTGCTGGTAACGCAACACCAACGAGCGGCCTACATCTAGGAAAATCGGAAATCCTCAGAAAAGTCAAAGAATATCAAAAAGAACATGTACAAGGCCATCACACCATCGATCGCCTCAAAGAAATAAAAGCAGAGAGAGGGAGCGGCCGTAAGTCTAAAATGAAAGGTAGAGCACGATGCTTTGCAAATCAAACAAATATCGGCATCATTTCCAAACCAACATTGCGCAAATTTCTTCAAAACGGAACAGAGTCTCTGTGGGCTTTTCCAAATACAATAGACTGAGCAACACACTAGACGCCACGTTCTTGGCATCAGAGATCTTTTCCCATCCCTCTTGTGGCCAATCAGTGGCAGCCTCTGTGCGTGTGTGTATGTGTGGGTCTGTGTTTTTGAGTGCGTTTGTGCATGCGCGAGAGTGTAAGTGTACACAAGTGTCAGGAGAGTTTTGTGCATGTGCGTGCGTGCGTGCGTGCGTGCGTGCGTGCGTGTGTGTGTGTGTGTGTGTGTGTGTGTGTGTGCCGTGGAAGCTGCGATACATAGACTAGAAATGAGTGTGTGGAGGAGGGGGGTAGAGGAGGTGCAGGGTAATGTGTGTGTGTGTGTGTGTGTGTGTGTGTTGGAGCTCATGTACGTTTATTTGTATTTGACTGTGCTTTCATATCTGTGAAACTGCATGTTTGGTGCATATCTGTTATGCATGTGTGGGTGTATTTGTGAATGTGTGTCTTCATGTTTTACATTTATTTGCTTATTTATCATCACTGTTGTCTTTTTTATTATTATTATTATCATTACTACTACCTTTTTTATCATAATTATTATTTATTTATTTACTTATTTATTTATTTATTTATTTATTTATTTATTATTTATTTATTTATGTAAGCTTATCTATTATTTATTCACCTTTTTTTTCTCTCAAGGCCTGACTAAGCGCGTTGGCTTATGCTGCTGGTCAGGCATCTGCTTGGCAGATGTGGTGTAGCGTATATGGATTTGTCCGAACGCAGTGATGCCTCCTTGAGCTACTGAAACTGAAACTGAAACCCAACGCTTAAACCATTCGGCGCAGTATTGCGCCCGTCAAATAATAACAATGATAATGATAACAACAACAACAACAACAGTAATAATAATGATAATAATAAGAAGAAGAAGAAGAAGAAGAAGAAGAAGAAGATGGTGATGATGATAGGTTCTTTTATTTGCAAAGCTCGTTTTTACACAAAGGAAACGGCTGCTGTATTGTTAGCCAGACCTCGGGTGAAACGGAAATGACATTGGCCTTTCCGGTATCGCTTTCCATGAAGGAAGGTAGCATTGTGTAAACACATGCTGAGTTAGAACAGAAAAAAAGTGAAGGTAAGTTACGTTTGCAACAACGTTCAGTTCTATTGAATACTCTAGGATGCTTCAATTCTCATTTGTCATATTTTGCAGCCGCCGATGTATTGTAGTTTATGAGATTATTTCGGATATACCTTGGGATATAATGGCATGATTGCTTCCATCCCCTCTCTCTCGCTCCTCTTCTTCTTCTTCCTGTTAGGAGTCCACGGTCATCACGTTGACCATTCTGACTCTCTCTCTCTCTCTCTCTCACACACATTTTGCTGTTCATCTATACAGAGCATTTTAAACAACGTAATGTATATGTGACGTGATTTTGTGTCAGCATGCTATTCTATGTTAATTTCATTTGAAACCCATCTGAAGGGATATGGCCTTTGTAAATAAATCGTTCTCTCTCTCTCTCTCTCTCTCTCTCTCTCTCTCTCTCTTTCGGCAAAGTAATATTTAGTCTTATTGTGTGTACAATTGTTCTTTTAACAATGCATAGTTACTAGTGATAATAGAAACATGTACATATGTGGGAACAACATGGTTGCTCTAGTGGATTTGTTCGGTTGAAATGGTTGGATTGAAGTTCACATTTGAAATCCAATGTGTATCACTGCATGTGTTATTTATTTATTCATTTATTATTTATTTAGGTATTGGAAATATTAACAAGTTCCAGTTGGAATAATATGAATCCAGTGGGGAAAAAATCAATTTTCCAGAAAGATGGAGGTTGAAACTATATTATATATGTATTAATCATTATTTTTTGCCTGTTCCAGATGTACTCCGCGAGTGCAAAGATTATTAAGCCCCAGGGAGAAAAGCCTGATGAATTTGAATCATCAATTTCTCAGGTAATGACTTCATTGTTGAAATTGTTCACTGCTCGACTTGATCAGGGATTCTCAGTAACTACTTTCATACTTCTTCCAATTGATGACCAGTATGTTGATGAGAACTGTTGTTTTGCTGCCTGGAGGTTGCAGTTGGGCACAATTTAACTAAGTTAGAACAGGGGTTCTTTTTCTTTCTTTAATGGTCATTTGTACACAGTAATATGTTCAGTTGTACAGTCTGTGCAAAATGCATGACCTCATTCTGTTTTAGCATTTCATTTTTTGGGAAACAGAATATATGAGGAAATGACAGCATGACATCACATGTAAATGAAACAAATGTATGTAAAGAGGAATGGAAAAGGAGGGGGCTAGTTTTGGAGAGAAAAAAAATATATTGCATAATAAGAACAGGTTTTATGTATGTCAGTGAGTGCTTTCATTTGATAGTTCGTGCTTGCTTTGAAAGTTTTAACAGTTGCATTACAGAATTTTGACTTTGTTTTTTTTTCCCCAATTGTAGTAGTAATGTTATCTGTTTTACAGGCTCTTCTCGAGCTTCAGATGAACAGTGACTTGAAGGCATCCCTTCATGAGCTGTACATCACTGGTGCCAAGGTAAGATTTTGCATGTTCTCTCTCTCTCTCAAATTTTGGCAACTGCTCTCTCTCTCTCTCTCTCTCTCTCTCTCTTTCTCTATCTCTCTCTCTGTGTCTTGAATGGTTTTTGTGAGAGTGATAAAAAGGGAGAATATACTTTTGTGTCTCCTAATGGATGTAGCGTAATAGATTATTTTCTGGTTTCTGTTGATTTGTTATCGAATTTTGATGTGAATATTGGTGACTGCGTGGATTCATGGCATTTACCAGTTGAGGCAGCTTGGAAAAATATTCCTCATAATTACAGTACAAATATGATTCATCAGGGTGAAGAAAAAATTGTATGGTCTGATGAGAATGTTGATGTTTATAAAAACGAGCTTGACAGTGATGAATTCTATAATAGTATTCAGAAAGCATTTCAGTTATTAGACACTAACTTGAACGATAGCCTAAACCAGTTTGTTACTGCCTTGTATGGAGCCGCTGCATGCATGGTTCGAACAGTAGGAAAAGGAAGTAAGATATGTAATGACTGGTTTGATGATGAATGCAAGTGTAAGAAACAAGAAGTTAAAAGGTTACTAAAAAGATTTCAGAGGTGTAAAACCCAAACGGACAAGATAGAAAAAAAGACAAGCATATGTTACAGCCCGAAAGGAGTTTGTGAAATTAAGAAAGTCAAAAGAGCAAGAGTTTGAAAAGAATAGATTAAAAATATTAAGAGATTCAGTTAGTGACTCTAAAACATTCTGGTCAGTGATAAGATCTGTGAACAGAAAAACGTTCGTGTATAATGAGATTTCCTTGCAACAGTGGCATGATCATTTCTTTAGAGTTTTTAACGACTTTGAAAATGAGTCAACACAAGAAGAAGACAATTTAGTGGAGACAGAGGATGAGTATGAGCCATTGTTTAACGACCCCATAACTAAAGAAGAGATCATTTCTAGTATTAGACACTTAAAGTCAGGAAAAAGTGCAGGTCCAGGCAAAATCATTGGGGAAATGTTGAAATATGCAAATTCCCTTATAATTGATTTCCCTGTAGAATTATTTAATCAGATGTTTGAAAATGGTACATTTCCAGTAGAATGGGCAAAATCAATAATTATTCCCATACATAAAAAAGGTGATGTTAACAACCCAGATAACTATCGCGGAGTATCACTCAAAAGCGTTCTAAGTAAAGTTTACACCCACATCTTAAAAATATGAGACTAATTGGGCTGAGAGGGAGGATAAAATAATTGAAGATCAGGCAGGTTTTAGAGCAACTTATAGCACTGTAGATCATATATTTATATTGTATTCAATGGTGCAAAAATATCTGCTTTGTAACACAAAACTCTATGTTGCTTTTGTTGATTTCAGGAAGGCTTTCGATTCTGTGAATCGTAATGCCCTATGGAATGTTCTGCATAAAAGTGGTGTGAATGGAAAATTATATATGGCGCTTAGAGGTGTTTACAATTCAGTGCTTGCATGTGTGCATGTAAAAGGTGTATACTCAAATTATTTCAAATGTTCAACTGGTGTTAAACAAGGATGTCTTTTAAACCCGCAAATGTTTTCCTTTTTCATAAATGAATTAGCTGTGGAACTTTCCAAAAGAGGTAGGCACGGCATTCAGTTAATACCAGGAGCTATTGAATTATTTCTGTTACTTTTTGCTGACGATGTCATTCTTTTGCCAGGGACGGTAAAAGGTTTGCAAAATCAGCTAAATGTCTTAAAAGAAGAAGCAGATCGGTTAGGTTTGACTGTTAATCTAGATAAAACGAATATTATGGTTTTTAGAATGGGTGGACATTTGTCAATGCATGAAAAATGGTTATACGGAAATACTGAAGTTAGAGTTGTTAATTCATATAAGTATTTGGGGATGATTTTTACAACAAAATTAAGTCTGAATAATGCATGGGAAGAATTTTGCAGAAAAGGTAAGAAAGGCGTCATCGAAATTTTGAAAACACTTAGAAAACTGAACTCTATTGATTCCTGTCTATCTTGGAAAATGTTCGATATACAAATAGAACCTTTACTGACATATGCAGCTGAAATCTGAGGATTAACGGTTAACTCACACGTTGAAAGAATACATACTTATGCAATTAAACGTTTTCTGCATGTTCCAATCCATTCATCCAATACGGTTTTATATGGGGAAACTGGAAGATATCCTTTGTATATAAGAACTTTTGTCAAATGTATTAAGTATTGGTTAAAATTGTTAAAGCTTCCACAAACATGTCTGAGCAAACAAGCCTATGACATGATGCTTTTACAGATGGAATTAGGTAAAGAAAACTGGTGTTATAGAGTGAATAAGGTTCTGACTGAACATGGTTTTGGAATTGTGTGGTTGTCCCAGGGTGTAGGAAACGAACAAAAATTTATTGCAGAATTCAGACAGACTCATTTGTTCCTTCAAACAAAACTGGCATTCTGACATGGAAAGTAAAGAAAAATATAGTTGGTTCTTTTCTTTTAAAAGTATATTTCAACCAGAAACATATCTCAGAATCATTACAGACAAATGGCACAGAATAAATTATGTGAGATTTAGGTTAAGAACTCTGGGGTTTAATGCAAACAGGAGATGGTTTGAACCTGGGACTTCTATACAATCACCATGCCCTCTCTGTGGATAGCAAATGGATGATGAAAAACATTTTCTTTTTCAGTGTGAAATTTATAATACTGTGCGAGAAAATGCATATTCTTTAAAACAGAGATGGCTAAAAGCCATGATGTTGTTACTGTTTTGTCATGTGATAATGAAATCATAATTAGATCGGTCGCTAAATTCATTGCAGAAGCTCAAACAATGAGACAAAGGTACATAATTCAGAATAGTATTAACAGCACAGAAGACACTTAATTATAGTTAGTACAGAAGTTGCTATTTTATTTGGACAAAACAGAAAACATAACATTGCATACTTGAGTGTATTGTTGAGGCAGTATGTATTGGTTTGATGTATTTTTGAAGGGATGGTCAAGTCAGTCTCCATTCATTTTGGTATTTTATTATCATTACATTGTTGTTTTTCTTTAGTTCCGTTTCGTTGAGTTTTTGTCAGGATGTGACTTAAGTGTTTCCAAGTATTGCATATTTTCTTGGTTTAAACTGACTGAAGGGTTCAGAGAAAAAAATATAGTGTTGTTTTGAAGCTAAAATATATGGATTTATGTTGTTGCCCCTTGTCAAAGGACCTTTCTTGGCAATGACAATAAATAATTCCAGTGTCTCTCTCTCTCTCTCTCTCTCTCTCTCTCTCTCTCTCTCCCTCCCTCCCTCTCTCTCTCTCACTCTCTTTCTTTAAAATTTTGGCAACTTCTGCAGTATATTTTTTTTCTTGTTTTGCTGTGTGTGCAGGTATATATTGTTAGTAATTGTATAATTTCTGAAAAGTGTAGTTTCTCTTTTGAAAATCTTATCTGCAAGTGTTATCTTTTAGAACTGTTTGTTAAACTTAAGTTACATTATGTTGTTTTGTTGTGTGTGTGTGTGTGCTCTTTTGTATGTGTGTAATGTCAAAGTAGCTGTGTACAAAAAAAACACATTGTATCAGTCATTTGTTTCAGAGCGGGGGGGGGGGGGGGGGGGGGGGTGTGTAATTTTTATTTGTTTCAAACTTAGTACACCTGAAAAGAACAAATGGAGATATCTGCTCATGAAAAAAACACCAGCTTAATTTTCCTGCTTGTATTTTCTCACTCCGCACGAATAGTTTTCTTCCTTGGTTTCCCCTGCAGACGACCCATTTGTTAGAGTTAGGGAAAAAAAAATCACAAAAAATGCAAAACACAAAGTAACTGAATGAAACTCCCTGTACTTGACCCACTGACCCCTCTCACGTTATGTATACGCCCACCCTCCTCCCTCTCTTCACAGCTGTCAGAAGCTGAGTCACTGTCGGTAACTTGTTAGTAGCGTTCTTCCCTGCATATACTTTATTCAGTGTCTTCATCAGCCTCGTCAGTGTCGAAACCTTCAGTTTGAAGCATTTCAATCACTTCAGCAGTTGTAAAAAGCTGCTGTCGTGATCTAGTTTGCTCAAAAAATTTCCACTTGTATCGCCTGTGACGCCATTTTCGATAAGTATGCAGATTAGCTTGTCATGTGGGATACCAGGTCAACGGCTGGCCAGCAAGTGTATAGTAATAGTTACGGAACCTCACGATGAAACTTTCATTCAACCCTTGACACGTTCGCAATGCCTGGTGTAGCTGCGATTTTTGTGCTTTCCCAGGGGGGAAATGTGTAAAAAAAAAAAAAAATTGTCGGAACCGCTGTAGTGTTTATCGTCTGGAATGCTACCTTATGTCAGGAACGCTATAGCGTTCCATTGTCCAGAGTGAGTTAAGCACTACATTGAACATTTATGTAGTGTCAGAATATTCAGAATTAAGTAAACTATAAATTTTCAAAATAAAAAAGCCCTGAAAAAATTGTTTTCTTTCTGTACTCAAACGAAGTCAAGAATGGCGAGTAGAGGAGTGAAATCATGCAGTAGATTGTAGCCAGGAGAGAGTAGTCAATTGCAAATGTTCAAATGAGAGTCAAGGGCAACATGCACATTTGAACAACAACAAAATACCTGTCTGTAATGCTAGTGATTCTTTTGAAGTTTGGCTTAAGGTCCTGTATCAAAACATTTACTAACTGCTGTCATGAAGTGTATTGCAACATCATTTTGGCTGATGTAATTTCTGAAAAATCAGGAGTTGAATGCACTGAACGTTTCAACTTAATGATGAATGTGTGCAAAAGCTCAAGGGGCTTGATGAGGATGTTGATGGTGCTGTGTGTGAGGGAACAAGTGAGAGTCCATGCAAGTGTGTGTCAGTCCGAACATATGTGCGTGTGCATGTATCTGTGCACGTTTGTGTTATGTGCACATGCATGTGTTTGCGTGTGTGCCTGAGTGTTTCTATGTGTATTTGAACGATGATGAATGGTGTGTGTATTCACGCATGCGCTTTCCATGTCAAACTTCGGTAAAGTGTGAAAAGCATGGTGTGCATGTAAACACCTGCACACACTGGGCAGATCTGTATACTTCCATACACAGGAAAAAATCTTGTGTTGCTGGTGATTTTAATTAGAGTGCATTTTTTGATGAATCTCAAGATTTGATAAAAGCAGAATGTTTAACTGATATGGAAGTGTTATGTTTGGCAAAAGAGTTCATTGGATCAAAACACAGAACAAATTAGAAAAGAGCCTTTCATTATCAGGACAGATGATGTCAAGGTAGCGGTAATTTTGCTTCCCACATTTGTAGTCAAATAGATCATTCGCAACAGCCGTGGTCGGCGATGACACATCTAAGAATGTTGCGCTCTCTCTTGCGAGCGAGCGCGCGCGTACAGGAGACTGAGAAACAGCATTGCATGGCATGCTGTGATGATTTCCACCATCGAGTTCACACAAGCAGCACACACACTGATCTATTTTTCTGTCAGTGTCAGCACATGCCTTGTACTGAATTATTGTGAGTCACACTCGCCGCAGAATAAAACACTGTTAGTTACATTTACACTATATGGTAGAAAAGCTGAACTTTAATGGAATCCTTTTGAACTTCTCTTTAGAAACAGCTAAATTTGAATGGTGACCAGGCTAAATATACAATAAATCTAGAGTAGCAAGTGGGAAACATGCTAAATTCATATGCTATCATGATTTAGAAGGTTCTGGGGGAGACTGCCAATGCACATTCACTGCTCATTTCCATATTATTACTTTGCAGGTTGGATTTTTAAAAATATTTTTTACATCTTTGTTTTCAGCTTGCAACTGAAATACGTCAAGAGTGCGGTTTGTTTTTGTTTTTTTTAACATGGTTTTGACAGGAATACATTAAAAATACTACAGTTTCAGGCACTTTCATGTCAAAATCCTTAGCCACAGCAAAGATAACACTTCGTAGATGAGAATATGAAAAAAAAAACCTCAGTTTTCAGTATTTTTACCCTAATGACGTTTTTATGCATGGCTAAGAATAGCTGGCTGTGTCATTGACGGAGTTTTCATGTGCTGCATCACATGTGTTTGTGATGTTGAGCTTCAGTGTGTATATGTGGTTCTGTGTGATGCAGGAGATCGATGTGCAAGGCAAGAAGGCCATCATCATCTTCGTGCCCGTCCCCCAGCTGAGGGCCTACCAGAAGATCCAGACCCGCCTGGTTCGGGAACTGGAAAAGAAGTTCTCAGGCAAACATGTTGTCTTCATTGCTCAGGTCAGCCCGCCATTCTGCTTTGAAGCTAGCGTATCAACTGAAATTACAGGTGGAAGGAATTAGCATGGTGTAGACTGATTAAAATTCACTGGTGGGACTGTTTCTGTGGTATACATGGCATTCTGATAATATTTAAAGTGAGTCTGACTGGTGATTGCTAGATGAAAATTCAGTATTGGAGAAATGAATTATCGTTCTGGATTGGTTGGAAACGCTATTACTGTAACAGTGAAATTTACTGACTTTGGGTTCAGAGGGGGAGGGAAGGTTGAACGGTGATAGAGGATATACCTGTAAGTTATTGCTTCCATAGATTGAAATTAGAAGAAGAAAGGTATGATGAGGTTGGTTTGTGTTTAACAAAAAAGTTGTCTTTTGCTACAAAGAGAAAGGGTTGTCTTTTGCTTAAGAAACCGGGCTTTTTTTTTGCTTTTTTTCAGCGAATTGACTACAACTAAAATCCTGTGTAACTATGCAGATTTTCCTTTCAGTATTACTTTCACTTGGTTTCATGTTGTAACATTATCTGACCTATGATTTTTGTGCAACAGAGGCGTATCCTTCCCAAGCCCACCCGCAAGAGCAGGAGGAAGAACAAGCAGAAGCGCCCCAGGAGGTGAGTTGTGCCATTTATGATGAGTTTGTGAGATTATATTTGCAAGGTTAAATGTTTATTTAGTACTAGTTTCTTATTCCGGTCTTGGCGATGTCCTCACAGGTTCTTATGGGGTAATGCAAGAATGAGTTATGCAAGGAAGAATACGTTATTGTGTATTACTATGGGGTTAAAGCATAAGTATCAGTAAAATGTATGGTTACATATATACATACACACAATATATATCATGTCAATAGTTTGATGTAAGATCTATTAACATTCGCATGCACACCAATAATGTTTGCCTATGCACCCTCCAACACTTGGATTCACACATGCTTGACTCTCTCCAGACAAAGGGCCCCGATCAGGACCATACTGTTTACAACCATTTCAGATGACAGACCCAGATCAGGGCCTTGAATAGTTTTGAATTTTTGAAGTGGCACCAAATTTATGTAATGACGTTATAAGCTAAGAATTTTTTAACTTAACTTTTCACGCTCAGTAAATGCAGTGTGTTGCTGTGCTCGTGAGCAGGAGAGTTGTTTTCACGGTGACTGGTTCATGTGAACAATGCTTGTCAACAGTAGTGTCTGACCCAGTTTCATCTCAGTCACAAGGCAGACAACAGAATTAGATGAAGGGGCCCTATCATGGCTATATAATATTCTGAATTTAATCTGTTTCAAACTTTGTGCTTTCCTGGATCCATTTACAAGTCATCAGTGTGTGCAAATTTTGAACAAAGATTATGGATACTTTAGTCATCTCATTGTATGATTGCATAAGAAGGAAGTTTTATATTTTGTCCCCAACTAACTCATTATATTACTGATCAGTTTGGAAGTTTTCAGTTCATAAATTCTAACATTTGTTTCGGCGACTTTATTTCTTACCCATTTAAATGGGTCGTCTGTGGGGAAAATCTGGGGAGCTAACTAGCGGTACTGAGTTAACCACAAAGGCTTCAACATGGAAGAAAAGACTTAAAGAGTGAGTGAACCTCTTCTGTTTTTGTTTTCTCCCATTGTAGCCGCACTCTGACCATGGTTCATGACAACATCCTGGAGGACCTGTGCTTCCCTGCAGAACTGGTGGGCAAACGTATCCGTGTGAAGCTGGACGGATCTCGTCTGATCAAAGTGCAGCTGGACAAGAACCAGCAGACCACTGTGGAGCACAAGGTGGGTGTGGATTCCTCTTTGTTTTGCCTTTTTGGGGGCTCTCTTTTTGCAGGCAGGGTGAGTGCAACTCTGTGCAGTAACTGTTTCGTGTGTATGTGCGTTTCCGTGGTAACTTTCACAAATTCATTTTCTCTGGAAATACCAGTACTTGTCCGTCAACATTAAATTGAATAGAAAATCAGTCCTTTCTGCTCACACGTAATGACAGTGTATTTCCAGGAAGGGCAAAAACAAAAGGATATTTTCATGTTGTTCTACTGGGGGGTTTTGTGGTTTTGTTTTGGGTTGTTTTTTTGGAGTTTTGGGTTTGTTTTTTTAATCCTATTCATTAGCCGACATATAACATTAATTGTAGTAAACAATAAAATTTTCTTTTGCTTGCTTTGAAGTTCCATTGATGTATGCATCTATCAGAAACAAACTTTTTCAGTTTTATGGGATCAATCTGAATACAGGATAAATGTGTTTTTCATTAAATAATCTCACTCATCCAGAATATTAATTCTGAAATGTGACTGATGGCATTACATCATCTATATTCACCCAAGCTACCTGTAAAAGCAGTCCTCAGTGACCGACTTGCTTGTGCATTCTTTTTACGTATATCCACTAGTGGATCAACCTGCCTTCTGGTCTGAGGATCCTCACTGCTAAACCATGCGCTGCACAGTCATGTGATGACACTTTTTGATGAGAGAGTCTTCTGGTTTCAGAATGGGGTAGTGAGAGGCATAATTGAGCTGTTACTTTGAGAGAAAAAGTTGTGATTTTTCACTGTGGGCGTTCTCACGAATTTCAATAATGAGTAGCCATTTTCTGGACTTTCATGCTGAAAATGAGAGGTTCAAATATGCCCAGATTTTGCAAGTTATTCACTTGAGTAATGTGATCAAAGTGCTGTCTATGATTTTGTCAAAAGAACTGGACTTTTTTGTAGTCATAATTGTGTATTTTATGCCAGAAATTATTTCTTAGTAGTTGTTTTATATTTTCTTTTTCTTTTTTTTTTCTTTTTTTTTTTTTTTACCTGATTGTTTACTCCTGACACAATCAAGTACATTGCCTAGCAAATGAATGTAGACATAAAGATCATAACAAAAGCACATGGCTATAGAGGTTCTGATACGTACTTCTGATATTCAGTAGTTCATGTTAGAGGGTTATTGCATGCTGAATGAAATTCAGAATAGATGAACGCTTCCAGCAGCATGTAGTTGCTGTGGTTGAATAGGAAAAAAATCTCGGGGTACGGTGTTTTTGTGTTTGTGTCTATTTAAAAAGGATCACTTCCAAACCATGAAGGCTATGCCACTCTTGCTTGGGTTGTTTGTTTGTTGTTGTTTTTTTGGGGGGTGGGGGGGGGTTTACTAGAAAAAAGAAAAAGAAAAACACCATTGAATATTTAGTAGAAATTGTGCTTGAACCATGAAGGCTTTGCCTTTTGTTTTATTGTGAATCAGTTGGAATTACATGTGAGCAATGTAGGCTAAGTTATTTGTCTGAAAAACACATACAAAATCACATGTTGATCTGCATTGGATCACAGTATTCTTGCATCATCAGTATGACATCTGGCTGCTGTCAAAGGATGGCTCCATGGGTTTGATGATTCTTTCATTTTTCACTGTGTGTACTTCGTAATCTCAGCCATGGAATTTTCAGTGTGTGGGTGTCAATGCTTTCATTGGTTCTTGTAGTGGGATTGGATTGAGGACAGAATGTGAATTGCAGAACTAGGAATCATCTGTTAAAAAGTGATTTATTGTTTGTTGCAGCTGGAGACCTTTTCCGCTGTGTACAAGAAGCTCACGGGAAAGGACGTCAATTTTGAATTCCCTGAGTGGGTCCTGTAATGTGTGGAAAACAGTGTGAGACTGTGGGGAAAAAAAAAAATAAAACAGTAAAGTTTTCGGATTTTTGTTTGGTGTTTTCAGTGCTTGTGTTAGTATTGTCATTTGTGTTCCATTTGTGCTCCACTCAGTCCGCTGGAATTGTAATTAGATGTGCAGCTGTCCATCACATGTCTAGTTTTGTTTTTTTTGTTGTTGTTTTTTTGTTGTTTTTTCCCATTGCAGTGAAGGTTATATTTCTCAAGAAAAACACATGTATTCCAGTTTTACATAAAGTCATCAAAAAGTGCACACAACCCCCCACCCCCCACGCCCTCCCTTCAGTTCATATATATATTTTTATATGATTTGTCATTATTTAAGGGATTTTTTTTTATTATCACGTGTCTGTTGCATGCTCTTTTCTCCTCACACAGACTTGTGCATTGCCCTCCATATTCTGTATTTTGTACAGGAAAAAAAATGAAATCCTACACGGTCAAAAATACAATTTTTTATTCAACAAAAGTAGGAAAATTAAATTTATTGTTTGCTACAACAGAGTGTTTGTAGGTGTTGATTGACAAGAAAAACCTTGCAGATAGACTGTAAGTAGGAAGAGTCCAAGCCCCACTTGCATGCAGGTGCGTAAACTGTCAGTCAACTTCTGGCCATTGTCTTCAAAAGCGAAATGGCTGACGACGAGGAATGCTGCATTGTGTGTATTGGAGTGAAAATGAACTCTGCTACTGGTGATGACTCGGCTGTGGAGGGAAACCGTTCAGCGAAAGGCTTCTTGGCATCGTACATGTCCATTGGAAAGAGTAGGCAAGGGTCACATTGGCCTTTCCTTCCTCCCTCCACAGTCATCCATCTTACCCATTTCTTCCCTCAACGAACACAGATGTCTGTTACTGGTTCAGATATTTCACTTTCAGTATCTCAAAGAGGCGTGACTGCGCTCAAATTCATGTATGTTACACTACATCTGCTAGATAGATGACTGACCAGCAGCGTAACCCAATGCGCTTAAAAAAAGAAAAGAAAAAGAGTATATTTTTGTGAACACATCAGTGGATTTTTTCTACAGAGTTTTGCCAGATGACAACACTGTTCCCATGGGTTATTTTTCAGTGCACCAAGTGCATACTGCGCACTGAACCTTGTCTATCTTCTCAACCGAATGACTCGATGCTCAGTTTGATTTTCCAGTCAAATTTAGGAGAAAGGGAAGAGTGGGTGTGGAATCCAGACCCTCATTAACTCACTCGGGACGACAAGTTTTCTCCCTTGCTTTTCCCCACAGACGGCCCATTTGTAAGGGTTTGGAAAAAAATTACAAAAAATACAAAATACTGTGTAAGAAAATGAACCTTTCAGAACTGGTTTATTACCTGTTGAGCTATTACATATAAAAAAAAAAATCAAATTTATCATGTTTACAGTTTTGCCATATGTAGAAAATACTGCCAATTTTTCACCCCGAATCACCATACCCATGCTCACTTTCTTCTTCGTCATCATCCACCTCTTCAATCTCCGACCCTTCAGTTTGTAGCATTTCAAGTACTTCAACAACCCTAAAACGTTGCCGTCACTGCCTTGTTCGCTTCACAACATTCTGATAAGAGCCCGCTTTGCTAACAGGCTGGCACGCAAACAGACGACAGTCAGCGTGTGTGCGAGTCTGGCCACACATCCCAGGCTGACCAATCATACTGTTCGATTGTGGAGTGACCCAGAATAGTGCACTCTGCTTGGCTAATCACAAAATCACGTGTACAGTGCATGATGGAATTTTACTTTCGGAGAATGCTATTCCATTCCTTCGTCAGAATACGTTTTGTGTAGGAATGCGTGAGCATTCCTTCGTCCGGAGAGAGTTAATTCTATCAGCAGAAAAGCATCTTAACCATCCTGTCACCTTCCTTCCTCCTTACAAGTGTCGATAATAAATGGTCAGTTATGCTGCATGTTTGTCAGTGCAGACGTGTTTAAGTACAGACGTAACATTTTCCTTGAAATCTCGACTTTCTCTTTGTCATTGTGATCTCCATGAAACAAAACACACACACACACACAAGCTGCTTTTTCATTGATGGTCTGATGTATAAAAAAAATAATAATAATAATAAAAATTTTAAAAAAGCTATTGCTACCTATTCAATGAAATAAAATCTTCACACACACACACATGCATAGTGGTGGACACACAATGTCACATACACCTTACTTTATAATGGCTGATATGGGGCAATAAAGCTTATGCAAATGAAACAACTGATAAGTCTTTGAAAATAGTGAAAAGTATACAAATCCCAAAGGGGAAGGTTTGGTGGTGTGTATGTCTGTAAAACATCAGTACTTGTTCACACAGGAAAAAATCATAATCAACAGAAGATCAGAGCTATCAACTCGGACTTATCAAACTGACACAATGACAGGGGTAATATGACAAACTCTCAGAAAAACTGTTTTTGGACAGTTCAGTATACTGAAAATGAGCTGTATTCATACTGGAAATTACCACTATTTAAATACATTTGAAAACTATATAGAAACTTCAAGTAAAAATGCTTTCTTGATGTAAAAAGAAAAGGAGAAAAAACTGAATTGCCAGGGAAATAAGGCAATGAATGACAAACTGAAATTCTCATGAATTAAAATAAGCGAGTCCTCAAACTTTCTGCTGCAAATTGTGTCCTGATATTGACATGCAAAACCATTACGTTGTTTGCACACTGTTCTGTATGAAAAGCAAGAATCCCACAAAGCCAGTAATCATTTTGGCACTGGTCAGATTGTTCTCAGTTCTCCCTCTTCTCCACGTGCTGTTTGTTTTTTATGGTTATGGGATGTTCTACTCATGATAGGTGATTGTCATTTAAAAAGAGACTTTTTAGTACAAAACATACCAAAAAAAATTTAAACTAAAAAACCCAGAAGCCTCACTCAAGTTACTGCAGGAAACATTAACAGGACTTTTTGAAAGAAATGAACCTGTTTAGTTAGCAATGTTCCAGTAATTCAGGTAAATAGTGGTGTCAAAGTTTTAGTGAGGCAGACTCTGCCAGAGGCTTTGTGGATTCTTTGTTGTTTTGTTGTATTCATTTCTAGATTGAAGTCTTCAAAGCACTGGACAGTAATAAGTAAATTAAAGCAGCATTTCATGTTGCTAGTATAATTGTTAATACCTGACTATAGGAATGAACATCATGACTTGTTTAGTTTGAAAATCTTAACTGTGAGACTTGACTTCCATCAGTCATCAAAGGACGGATGTTTTTGCATCAGACTTGAAATAATGGCATCTTTGTCATTGATTCAGTGTCCATGCAAAATAAATTGTATTGTGAAGAAGCCAGTTGGCAATAGTTTAACTGGATAAGGAAGATGAGGGAAAACTAATCACATGACATTTGGAAACCAATACTCCAAGCCACAGAAGCCAACTTGACGAGTTAAAATCTTTAGGGAACAAGCGAAGAACTAGTTGAAAGATAGTTCTATTTACGGCCCATAACAGTAAGCTGTAAGTGAATGTTATGACAGATAAGGGCTTCACACATGCAGGACTGAAAAGGGTGAGGGGGAATAATAAGAAATGAGTTCATTAATCAACAAGGTGTGTAATTATTTAACAGGTGACTTCAAAAGAGCATGTTTTGAACAGTAAAGTGATGCTCAAAATACTTTGAATTGTTACACCCTGCCTTACTTTGTCACTGATCAGTACATGATCATTACAGTTTGTGAAAGGCTTGGGTTTGAGGCATCTCAAAACTACTTTTAGTCAGGAAGAATGGGAGAGAGACACACACCCAGTCCCCACATGTGTAATGTGGCGTGAACTGTGAAAGATAATAAATAAATAATACTGGTTGTACAAAATGAGCATATGACAGAGCACACAGAACTCAGTCTAAAGTCCCAGATGAGTTTGCATTTGCATGCAATTAAAGCTTCATCTGTGGTTCCCATAATATTCCACATCAGCTCATTAGTGTTGAATATTGTTCTCATCGGTTGTCCGCAAGCACTCATCAGACCACTACAGCAGGTGCAAAACTCTGCCCTCAATTGATTTATCAGATAAAGCAAAAAGATCTGCACACTGCACACCCCTTCTAAAAGAGTTGCACTGGTTACCCATAGAGCAAAGAATCAAATACAAAGCTGCCTGTCTCTGCTTCCATGTCATATCTGGAACTGCAACCTGATACTTCTCTGACATCTTTTTAATCGATGTACCCTCTGGTTCTCTTCACTCTGCTGCTGTATGGATGGATGTATGTGTGTGTGCATGTATGTATGTACGTTTGTATTGTATGTACGAGTTTGTATGCACATATATACGTTTATTGTGCATGATTTTGCAATTTAGACCCAGTGCAACATTCCCTTGTGTTGTAAACATAGAAAAGATGGTATTTAAGAATAACTGGGGATTCCCAATTTATGACTTAATAACTATAGCCTATCCTACTCCTAAGAGCAGTAGATTCATGGATAACAGACCCATGATCTGCTGGGTCACATTTCAGTGACAGGGTGTTCTATACCTGGCTGATGCTGAAACGCGACACAGTGGCAGTGAAAGGGAAAATCTTCATGGCGTAGGTCTCGAGACTGAAGCTCATCTATAACCCCTGTAAGTCAGCCACTATCACCAAGTCAGTTTGGAAATTAATAGCCGGTTGCACAGACAGACTGGTTATAATGACATCGAGTCAATGACCGGCGATATAGTAATGAGAACATCATCAACTTTCATTCCAGACAGAGGTGCGCGCGCGATTGGGTGTTTCGCAAAGAACCCTACCCATTGCTCCACTGTTGTATGTACAACATATAATTGGCCATTAAAAAAAAAAAAAAGTGTGTGCGACACAAGTAAGTAAAAGATTGGTGTGATCATTCATGGTATTGCCGGGATGGAAATCAATGTTTTTTCCACACTTTTGATTTCGTTCTCCAAGTCCAGAGAGAATACACTTGAAGTGGGAGAGGAGGAAGTCTTTTCTTGAGTGTATAACCCTATACAGATGCTGCATAGATAATCTTTGTTTTCAAAAACTGAAAAAGCGAAACTTGCGCACGTGTTTAAAAAGAGGACACGCCGTAACTCTTGTGCGTTGCCTCCCTTGAATATCGTCGGTTCTAGGTCAGAGCAGTCTTTTGGCAGATAAGGGGGCCACATATTCCACATAACTTTGTTTTCGTCGAGTGGTCACATTTCGTCTCTGCCTTCATTTATTTCAACTTTCAGCATGGATCTGCAAAACTTTCTGGACGTGGCAACGGTGGTGACGAAGCTGAAGATGTATCCTTATTTCGATCTGGCGCATATGATTTTGTGCTGTATGGCTGTGAGGGACGATGCCGCCGTTTCGCAAGGTGAGAGGACGAACCTGGGAAAGATAGTAAGCACGGATGTTTTCCGATCAGTAAGCCTCACCATTTACGGACTAAGTATGCGTTGGTGAGCACCGTCCGCGCGGTGCTTCAGAGACTAATTTTAGCAAATAATGCATATTTTGGTGCACAAGACACTCGTTGATTTTATCCCCTAAAAATAGATTTATGTTGCTCTGGTCTGTGTAGTCTTGACATGCGTGATTTAACACACCTTTTGTCCTGGGGCAAATGTGACCGCTCATCTCAAGGGAGGTCATTCTTAGATAAGTAGTGAAGACAGCTGAAAAAACAAACAAGACATCAGGACATGTGCTGGAATACCACATGGTGCTTGCATCTCTATAGTTCCGCTGAGCAATAGGAATCAGATTTGTCATTTACTGTAATACTGTGCCAACCAGTCTCCCCCCCCCCCCCCCCCGCCCCCCAACCCCTCCCGAATAAAAAAGAAGAAAAAATAAAATAAATGAAAAGGTATGATTGTATGATATAATGATGTACACACACACACACACACACACACACACACAATCTCTCGCTTTCTCTCTCTCTCTCTCTCTCTCTCTCTCTCTATATATATATATATATATATATATATATATATAGGCATGCCCATGTGTGTGTGTGCGCGCGCACACACACACACACACACACACACACACACACACACAGAGTAGAGTTTATGTTTGGTTCAGGGCACCATGGGTCATTAATTCGGACCAGTTCACCAGAAAATCGATGGGTCAGAAAAAAAACAGCCACAACTCTTGTCACTGTCAGGCCACCCCATACCCCCAAATATGTATTTTGTTCATCACACTTGTTGGCAATTGAAATAGTATACATGTGTGTGTGTGTGTGTGGAGAGAGAGAGAGACTGTGTGTTCATTAAAGTTTGCTGTGTCATGATGAATATGCAAACTACAATAGTCATCACTATACTTTGTTCTGCAGTGTTGAAACACTGACTTATGTTCATTGCACTGGATAGTAAATGTTCACATTATTATGGTCCAGTTAATACAAAGAGGAACAAGAGAGGCAAGGCCTACAAGACTCACTTGTGATACTCTAAAAAAAAAAAATTAAAAAAAATCCAAACTTTTTATGTATTGTGTATACTTTCAAAATGTAATGTTTAAGATGAGAGAGATCAGTTTAAAGTGAATTAAGTCCCTTAGCATTAATTACAGAGTAATTTCCCTTTTTTACCTCTGCACCAAAACGTTTGCAAAATAAATAAAACTTCCATGCTTAGCAAAATAAGTTTCTTTTTGAACAAAAAAATGATAATAATGACTGCTCTTGTTGTTGGCTCAGAATATCAGATCAAAGTGCCAAGTTTAGAGAATACAAAAATTATAAATATAACAGTAAATGGAGTTTGCATATAATTAGGCTTCATTTTTTATTTTTTTGTGCCCATCCCAGAGTTGCAATATTGTTTTAAACAAGATGACTGGAAAGAACTGAATTTTTCCTATTTTTATGCCAAATTTGGTGTCAAATGACAAAGTATTTGCAGAGAAAATGTCAGTGTTAAAGTTTACCACAGACACACAGACATACACACACACACACACACACACACACACACACACACACAGACAACCGAACAGCGGGTTAAAACATAGACTCACTTTGTTTACACAAGTGAGTCAAAAAAGTGACACTCAAAGCAAAACACTTTTAACAGTACAGCTGAAAGACATCAGAAGATCTGCAGTGTCACTGTCACTTGCATTGGTCTGATACCATTAATTTAGAAAGCATTTTCCTCTGTGGAAATCCAGATCTTCCCAGTTGCAAAATGTCTCAAAAATTTCTCAACTACCATGCCTGCATAATGTGCGGACCTGTTTTCTGTTCTTGTTTGTACACAGTAAAAAGATCAAATGCACTTAATGTTATCAGTGTCAGTATGTGTAAGTTGGGTTGTGGAGACATGGTCCTGAAAATGAAGAATGGCTGCTGAAACATTGAAATAAAAATGGCCATGCACGTAAAAGTGTGTTTGTAGTTTTACATAATTATCTTGATCAAATCTTGATTTTACTCGAAAGGGCTACACTCTTGCATAACATCAACAAAATTTATATTGCCCACGAATGTAGAAGAAATCCCTGAAATTCAGAGTCGCCAGTCGTGTACAGAATGGAACTGGATTATAAATGTTCTGAATACATATTTGATCTTTCTCAACATTGGGCAGCTCCTTTTGGCGGCATGCTTCATGATATGGATGATAACTTCTTACGGTGCATGCATCAAAGCCATCTTCAGTTTTAATCAAGGAGACTGGTGGGAAAGTAAAAAGCTAAATTGGCACCATATTCCTCTGCAGTTCTCAATATGCAAGCGAAGATGCCTTTGTGTAAAGGACCTTGTTTTATTTCCCAGCTTGGTAGAAGTTTTGGTGTGTTTTTTGACAGTGTTTGCTTTTGATGTTGAACTGCAGAGCAACAACAGTAAAGATCATATTGATATTTTTCACAGAGTTTGAAACTCTGATTGTGATTGTTTTGCAGGAGAATAAGATAATTTATCTACAAAACCCTTATAGCATGACCAGTTTTATGAAAAAATATTCAGTCAAGTGGCTGACTAGCTGCCACATTGATGAGTTATGTCAACATTGTATGTATGCATCATGCATTAACTCTCTCCATACGAAAGGCGAAAGAGATGACGTTAACAGCGTTTCACCCCAATTACCATCATCAAAATATTGCAGTCGGAAGGCTCGGAAGTCTGCAAAGAGGTAAATGTTGACAAAGAAAACCACAATTCTGACGACGGAAGCTAAAGGTTGGGTCATCCAGACACCCACTGGACATCCGAGGGGTCTGTGTAGAGGAGAAGAGAGGACTGACTGTACTGAGTGAGTTAACTGATGACTGACACAAAATCTTAAAACCCTGCACACACAAACACACACTTGCACACACACACACACACACACACACACACACACACACACACACACAAACTTTAAGTGAATCGAGGTTAAATGAAACAAAGAGTGAAAGACACACACACACGCACACACACACACACACACACACACACACACACACACACACACACACAGAATGGTTAGTTCAGAGAGTCTTGATAATAGACATACTATTTAAATGAGCATTCATAAGGTGGAAGACCCAATTCTTCTTAATAATGATTTGCTAATTGGACCACTTGGAAAGAGGTTTTGCCTCACATGCCAAAAAGGTGCAAGACACTTTGTCAAGTGAAGACGGTTGTCGCAGTCAAATGATTTACACAACTTTGCAAGCTGTGCAAATGATTATTCCATATATGAGTATAGCAGTAAGAGATGGATCTATTTTGTCTTATGATTCCTTTGAACTTGAAGGTGATCACAAAATTTTAATTAATGATAGTAACGAAACTGACAGCAACATTTGACACTTTCTTCAGTCCATCTGTCCACTTATTCATTTTTGAGTGGTTGACTTTGACTGACAGTGAAGGAGACCATGACTGAGTTTGAAGAATGGTATTTTCATGGAATTTGAGAAGAGGGGGAAGTGAGATAGATGAGTGGTGTAAAATGATAGGTTGAAGACCAGACAGTGGGCGTGTAAGGGGGCAAGGCCATGACCATCGGTTAGCTTTTTTTTTTCACAGTGTTCATCTGCCAGGAATGACAACAGCCAATAATCCATGATTTTCATGAAACCTAGGTTTGACAGATGATAGACAGGAATCATGTGTTTTTTGGGTGTGTTTTTTTAAGCTTTTTGTCACCGATCAGTTTACCAACTTTTTGTATGTAGAGGAGGCTAATCAGACACTTTGTTGGATAAGTTACAGGTTGTGAGGAGGAAGGGAATTTCATCAAAGCGCTTTTTCCTCTAAAGGGGGTGTGTGGTGGGGGTGGGGGGGGGGTAGGGGATCTTCCCAGTCCTAGGCAGAAGAAAACCTTGACGGCTCACTTTCAGAGAACATGGTTGACTTCCACATTTGTTGTGAAGTTGTTCACTTACATGACTACAACTTAATACAAAGATTGAAAAGGTTCAAAGGTTCAAAAATCATTTTTAATCTGAGAAACCCAATTTGGGTTTAAAAAAAAGAAAAAAGAAAGAGTGAAAAACAAGAAGGTAAAAATGTCAAGTGTGCACCACTACGCGATCATGACCACATCATGAATATCACCATGCAAACAAACACCCTAGGAAAAGAAACCCTGCAGGGCCCACATGCACACACGCAAATAAATAATCTGCAGTTCAATATATGGAAAGAGAAAAAAGAAAAGAAAACACACACACACACACACACACACAAAACCACATACACATGGAATATATTACTTGTTGCATTTAGTACTGTTATCCTGACATAAGAAAAAAGAATAAGAACATCAAAATTACCGCACAAATTCAATAATAATTTTCAAAAAATTTGCCAGTTTCAACAACTCATTTTTCTTCAAGGAATTAAAGATTGTACTGAATTTCAGTCTGTTGGGTCGTTTACAAAAAAATGGTTTTAAGAATGCTTTTCTGGTGTCTGAAAAGAACGAGCATTCAAAGACGTAATGGAATTTGTCTCCCAATTCATCTGAATTACATTTCCTACAAACCCTCTCATGTCTGTCAGCACATAAGAATCTTCCTTCCTGTGTGGGTAAATTGTGAGTTAGAGTTCTAAACTTCATAACTATAGTTCTGTAATTATCTGGGAGAATTGGAATATATTTTTTCAAACTGAAAATTGTCTTTGTGTATTCTGTAGTTATAATACATTTTATTATTATTTTTTTCTGCACTCCAGGTCTGCATGTATTGGTCTCTCAACTTTTGCTTTATTATAGACTTAGATTTCATGTGTCATACTTTCAAATCAAATATCAGATTTGTAAATGTCTCTTTCTGTTAACTGAAATAAAAAAAAACCCAACACATCACACTAAAGAACTTATTACTGTTTTCTTGGTCTGTCAGCTTGTACCAGAAATGAAGTAGTTGGCATTTTGCTTAAGTTTAAGAGGATACTGTCCAAGTTCACCTAAGGCCATATGTGTGGGAGTAGCCTTCCGTAATTTCAAAATCATCTTATAAAATTTAGCCTGGAGCTTGTTGGCTAGCTCACACATTTGAGGGCACCAAATCTCCGAGCCGTTTAATAGAATTGGTACAACAGTTTGCTCAGCTAATTCTAATTGAACATCAGTGGGTAACATTAATTTCCGACATTTCTTTAATAAACAAAACATGGCCTTTGCAACATGCTCATACAAACAGATCTTTCTGTGCTGGCTTGAAACTGTTATTTAATTACACATACTTAACCGTGACCCAACTAGTGCAGACTCCGGCAGGGGTCTGACAAACTGTTATTATAATTGGCACAAGGCTTGTGATTGTTAATGTTATCATAAACCTTTGAGCTGTTTTATTTTCTTCCACAGATTTATCAGACAATAACTGAATAAGCATGCTATTTCCAGCTGTATTTTTGGGTTTTCTTTTTTGGGTTTCATTCTGTGAAGATGGAAATACACTTTTTTAATGCATGAAAATTATTATCTCTACTTTGAGATGCCTGAATAGTTACTTAGGTTCAAAATAATTGGGAACCAAGCCCAGATATAGAATCCACAATTATTTTCCTTCACAAAGTCATTTGCTTTTATTCTGTGTTCCTATTACGTTTTGTGCTAGAATTGGAAAAAAAAAAAAAAGAAGTTTTACCCCAGAATTTCCAAGCGGTAAGTTAAAAAAAAAAAATTGTTTTTGTTTTTTTTACTAAATTTTCTGGCAGTGATTGGCTTAATACTCCAGTTAATGACAGCTCCTTTGAAATGGATATTAATAATTATGGTTTGCAAAAGTTTTGTATTCCAAAGTTTTCTACCTCACCCAGTTCTTTCTCTGCTCTTTCCCCCTAGACTGTACCCATCCATGAAACATGGGAAGATGAGATTGTTGGTGTGAAAAAAATACCTAAGAGATAATCAGATTTGAACCTTTGGTGTCCTACAGCCCAGCCAGCAGCCGGAGGTCAAACACTGCCGTTTCAGCGCAAACACCCACTGTCTAGTTGGCTGGCGTCCATGCTGATCTGCTTTGCTGGCAGCATCATTGCCAATCTACTGCTGGGGGAACCGCTGCTCTCCCCGTTCAAGGACCACCGTGCAGTGCTGACTGCCTCCATTGTCTGGTGAGTACATTGCTGGGTTGTCAGTGCACTGCATGTGGCTGTGATGCTGTATATATAATTGACTCCGTTACCCTTTAAAGGTTTCTGTCCTTGTTGTCTTTGTTGTCTACTGTGATTATAGATTGTATGCAATGGGTTGTCCCAGGTTGACATCTAAACATTTTATGTCTTTTATGTACATATGTTGAATGACTTTGATTTTCATGTATTGTTTGTGTTATACACCACAAATAATTTCTCTTGTTTAGATAATAAAGTATTCTGTATCTATATCTGTATATGGGATGGCAAGGCCATTCTGCTCAGATATCAGACATCTAGTGGTTGTTTTGATGTTTTAAAAACAACAACAGAACAGCTCATGACTTGCCAAACTTTTAACTTGTGTGTCAGTGTGGTCTTGCACTTATTTTGATAAAATTATTGGCAAAAAAAATCTGACTTAAGGGCCCCCAAGATCTTAGAAGAATGAGTTGCAATTGTGTTTTGGGACTGCGAGAAAGTCTGTGGGGATGATTGGATTGCAGTTAAAGTCTGCCTGTGAGCGCACCAATATTGGAATATGTTGAATGTAGGACTTGTCATTGCAGAGGTGCCTTCTTGTATATGATTTTAAGTGTGCACCATGTATAGCAGAGCATGCTTCGCAGGGGGCTACACAACAGTGTTGGGTGTTTGACTGATGATAAATGTATTATGGTGAAATAACAAGTGAACAACTCATTTATCAAGGGAGAAAAAAAAAATCAAAACACAAGTGCTGTTTGAACACACAGTGCGACTCAAGGGTAAGGAGAATGAACAAACTTGGTGGATGGAGGAGTGGGTGCGGGAGGTGAGGGGATGGGATTGGAGTATCAGTCTGTGAGATCTTTCATGTTGAGATTTGCAGTGGAGAATTTCCTGCCTGAGCTCAGTGTGCAGTCTGTCTTCCAATCCTGTGAAGCAGGTTACAGTTGTCAGTCACAAACAGCAGTGTAAAAAAAAAAAAAAAAAAAAGAAAATTTTTTTTTAAAAACTGGTTTGGAGAATCTCTGTCAAAATCAGCATGGCTGGGCATCATATACTTTTTTTTTTTTTTTTTTTTTTTTCCAGGTAATGTTTGACATGCTGGAATTCACGCATTAATCTGCTCTGAGAAGAAACTATTGCATTGTTTTAGTCAAACAGTCATGAAGAACAGAATTGTTAGGTTGTTTTGTTTTTGTTTTTCTGTTAGTTCTCGTTATTATTGGAAAACTGATGTATTACCTGACAGCATGCCCCACTAAAAAGAAAGCAAGCCTATCATGATGACAGTCTATTGTGGTCTGGTTCGAACCCAAACCCTCAAAGACACAGATTTGGCAGATAAGCGCCATAACCATTCATGCCATCAGAGGAAACCAGTCTCACCCTTTCTCCTGAGTTTGACCGGCACCATATTTCATTTTATTTTACCATATGTTTTTCAGTTTAATTATCTATGTATTCTATCTTGTAGAATATATTCTATTCTGTGCGCACACACACACACACACACACACACACACACACACACACACAAAATGGGGGTGTAAGGTTCTCTCTTTTAATCATTAACTCATACCTGGAGTAGAAAAAAGTAGAATGAATTAATATGGATTTGTCCAAACTCAGTGACGCCTCCTTGAGAAACTGAAACTGTGGTGAGGTCAGATGATAATAACAAACACATGATGGTTTTTTGTTTGTTTTTGTTTGTTTTGTTTTGTTTTTTTCCTTCATGTCAATGTGAGGAAGAGGGTAATAGAGAGTGACGGTGTTGGGTGTGGTGACGCTGACTGTTCTTCAGGTACTGCGTGAACTACTTCCCCATGGACGTGGTCTACAAGCTGGCCAAGCTGCTGCCCGTCAAGCTGCTGCTCTACATGCTGAAGGAGGTGCAGCGGGCCCACAAGGTCTACCACGGGGTGATCAGCACCGCCAAGATCTACCCGGACTCCTACTTCATCATCGTGCTCATCGGCACCATCAAGGGTGAGACGGAGAGCAAGACAGGACAACACATAATGTGTTCACTGAGCCAGGCCAGGGGAGGGGGTCACAGTGATATAGTATGCTGTGGAAAAGGTGCACCATCAAAGGTAAAACAGGACAGGACAAGACAACACAAGGCTGTTTTTTGTTGAACCAGGCCTATTGCCTGTGTTAAGGGGGAGAAGGTCACAATAGCATAATAGACATAGACAATTTGTTGTGAATACATCATCATCATGCTCATTTGTACCATCAAAGGTGAGACTAGACAAGACTAGAGAAGACAAGACGTATTTGTTGAACCAGGCCTACTGCCTGTGTTAAGAGGGGAGAGGGTCACAATAGTATATATGGAAAATATGTTATTAATACCACATCGTAGTGCTCATTGGCACCATCAAAGGTCAGACAAAATAACACAAGGTGTATTTACTGATCCAGGCCTACTGCCCATGTCAAAGGAGAGGGGGTCACAGAAATATAGTATTAATACTGCAGACAAGATGTAATAAATGCCACATCATCGTGCTCGCCAGCACCATCAAAGGTAAGACTGGACAAGAGAGGACAAGACGTTTTTGTTGAACCAGGCTTACTGCCTGTGTTAATGGATAGAGGGTCATAATAGAATAGTATATATAGAAAATATATTGTAAATACCATGTCATAGTGCTCATTGGTACCGTCAAAGGCAAGACAAGACAAGACAAGACAAGACATATTCACTGAGCCAGGCCTACTGCCTGTATCATAGGGGAGGGTTTCACAACAGCAAAGTGTTGTAATACTATAGAAAAGGTTGTGTGGGTGTGTGTTGTTGCTGTTGTTGTTTTTTATCTGTTCTCTCTGTGTCTCTCTGTCTCTGCCTCTCTGTCTCTCTCTCTGTCTCTCTCTCTCTCTCTGACCTTTATTTTTGTCTATTTTTCCATTGAAGACTTGATGTAAAAAATATTTTAAAAAATTTAATTAAAGCAGTAGTTGCTTATTCAATATACCATCATGAAATAAAATCTTGACATCAAAATCTTGACTTCCACAGACACACACACACACACACACACAGAGATGTGCATGAGTATATGAAATGATACCAAAACCTGTCTCAGAAATGAATGTTTTGCCTTCAACTGTTCAAGGAGAGAGAATGGTTTTCATTAGATTCACAGCTGTCATAGAAGTTTTTTGTTTTGTTTTGCTTTCCTTCAATGGCTCTTTCCTCTTTTCGTTCTTTAGACAGAAAATGCTACATTGGTGGTGTTTGTGACCGTGCAGGAAATGGCAGTGGAATCATGAAAAACTTTGAACGCCTAGTCCGTGGTGTGTGGGTCCCTGGCTCAAATGAGATTCTGCAGCCTACATTGTGAGTTTGCATCATTCGTTCTTTTGCTTAATGTCTATCCACATTTGTGATTTTAGAGTTTGTGTGTGTGTGTGTGTGTGTGTGTGTGTGTGTGTGTGCTTGCCTGATTGCAATAATTCTAAGAAGTGGAGAAAGACCAGCCGTGATGGTGAAGTGGTTAGCTTCACAGACTGACAGCTGGGAGGACACCGGTTCAAATCCCAGCGGAGGTGGATTTATTTAATTGTTGGACCGCAGCCGGCTCCTACTCAGAGTTGAGTGTGCTATAGGCTTAAATAGGAAGACTGGGACCACTCAGTAAAGTATCATCAAGAAAAATCAACAAGTAAACAGAAGCATTAACAGGGATATTCATATAGATATTCTGGCTGGTTATGATCAGACTCATATATGATCATATGAATTATGTCTTCAGAAAAGAGGAAGACTGGAAGGTAGACAGTGAACAACATAATAATAAGAAAGATAAGAAGAATGAGCAGAAGACAACAGTCAGCAAACAAACATGAGAGTCAGCCACAGAGGGTACTATAATAATGTGAGAGGGTTATTAAAAAAACAAAAACATGAATATGTGTGTCAGCACTTAAGTGTTTGATCACCCTTGTATTGCTATGCCCTTTTTCACATCATGATTTTGAATTAGATAAAGATGGGTGCAATAGCCGAGTAGTTAAAGGCTTGGACTTTCAGTCTGAGGGTCCGGGGTTCAAATCTCGGTAAAGACGCCTGGTGGGTAAAGGGTGGAGATTTTTCCAATCTCCCAGGTTAACATATGTGGCATGTGCAGACCTGCTTGTGCCTGAACCCCCTTTGTGTGAAAACACAAGCAGAAGATCAAATACACACGTTAAAGATCCTGTAATCCATGTCAGTGTTCGGTGGGTTATGGAAAACATTAACATACCCAGCATGCATACCCCCAAAAACAGAGTATGGCTGCCTACATGGCGGGGTAAAAATGGTCATACACGTAAAAGCCTACGCGTGTACATATGAGTAAATGTGGGTGTTGCAGCCCACGAACAAAGAAGTAGAAGAAGAAGAATTAAATAAAGAGACAGAGCAGCAGCACTGGCTTATCTTTCAGTTTCTGTTTTTGAGCAAACATTTGGCATGGAAGTATGCATTGTTTTTGTACCGTTTTTGATAGAAAGAAGAAAGTTTATAAAAACTGAAGGCTGTAAAATAACAGACTTTGGATTGTGAGCCTTATCAAAAGTGAGTCTTGTACAATCTACAGTCTTTTTTTTTTTTAAACTTTCTCCGTTTGTAATTTCTGTAGACTCAGCAGTCATCTTTCATTTTTTACCATTGTATATTTTTTATCTGTCCTCATCAGTTTATGTGTGTGGCTTGTTTCATGTTGCTTCAGACACATGTTTACACACACTCTCTCTCTCTCTCTCTCACACACACACACACATGCACACAATTTTTATATGACCATTCTGAAAATAAGTCTCTCTCTCAGATTTAAAAAATGAAAAGAAAAAGAAGAGGAATTTAACCAAGGAAACAAAAACCCCAAGGTTACGACTTTGACTGTCTCTGTCCCTTGGCAGCGTGACGAAAGAGTGTCTCCTGGCCTCCGTCCTGTTCCTGTGCGAACGTCTGGGCTTCGTCAGAATGCCTCATCCCTTTGTCTACTTTGGGGTGGTGGTTTTCTTCGTCTACTTCAAGCTGTCCTCCCTCCTGCTGGGGTTGACGGACCCCTCCGCTCCCCTGGAGAACCTGTTTTGTGCCGTCTTCATGGGGGGCATGGGGGACGCCCTGCGCAGAGCCGTCACCTCAGAGCCGGCTAAAGAGGAGGAGAAAGATGGAGCGCTGCGTGGGGACGGCATGAAGTCCAAAGAGGAGAAGAAGAAAGAGTAGTGTGTGTGGCATGGCGCGTGTGTGTGTGTGTGTGGAAAGAGGTGCTATGTCTTTGAATTTTTTTTTTTTTTTTTTTTTTTTATACAGAGAGGAGGGTGGGGTTGGGGGAGATATTTTTTCAGAATGGCATAGATGGAATGGGTTGTTACAGTTTTTAATGCTTTAACCAAATTCTTCAATATTTTTTTTATCAGTATATGTACTGGTGTGGATGACGCACATAGTTTTTGCCTGTGATTTGTTGTGAGAGCTTGAAGGAGAAAAAAATAGAGTTTCTTTAAAAATGAGGGGCCTCAAAATTCATGGCAGCCCAGTAATTGAGAACTCCAGAATGTTAGAGATCTCCGCCTTTATGGTTTCATTTGTTGGTAGTCATTCTTCATGTGGCTTTCTGTATTGTCAAACAATGTTTGCATTCAAAGCTACAAAAGTACAAGATTATTCATCAACTGGCTAAGAATGGCACAAATTAGAAACAAACAAACAAACAAAATCCTCACAACGGTTTTGTACATCTCGAATCCAAAGTTCAGCATACATTATGAGATCTCTTGCAAGAGAAATGGAGCTCTCAAACTGATGATAACGTCTTCCAGATGCACCCCAGTCAGAAGTTTGTTCTTATGTCTGTTTTGGAAACGGAAAAGAGGAGACTTCTCAACAGATTGCACACAGATCCCTCCTTTTTCTCCCACTCTCGTCAAGTGATAGATGAAGAAGCTTCATGGTGTGATGTACCTCACAGTACTAAATGTTTTCAGCCCTGGTTCCTTGTGGTCAGCTGGGTTTCTTGACCACTGGGCATTGCAGAACATCAGGGGCACACTTCTAACTGCAGAGTCCATGAAGATCTTTACCTGTAACGGTTCACCTGTGACCGTTATCCAGTTCTTATGAAAGTGAGTATTCTCTGTTAGTTTGGATTTGGTTGACTGAACAACACTTGTTTGAACTGGTCTTTTGAGCTTTATCATTGTTTCTCTAACTTTTTTTTCTTCTTCTTCTTGGTTTGGACAGGTCTTCAACCCTGATATGGTTCATTCTGGTCAGCTGAGTGATTAGATTGAATTGAATTGATTGTTTGGGAGATCTGCTGATTGTATTCTGACATGTCAGTGGTCTGTGTGGTTATATGATGGGGAGGAGTATTGGTTTTTGGGTTTGTTTGTTTTTTTTGTCTTTTCAGTATTGAAGGATTTATTTTTTGTTGGTTGTTCAAATCAGGTTTTTTTGGGGTTTTTTTTTTTTTTACTTGTTTGTGTTGGTGTCACTGCAGTTTTAATCATTTCTTTGTTATCTGTTTATTGTTTATAATTGTTTTATAAAATTAACTTTTTATTTTCTTTTTATTTGATGAATGGCATTTGACAGTATTGAAGGGGTTGTGCTTAGGCATGGTAATACACAGACATGCATGTTTCTGCCTCAGTCATTTAGAAATGGATAGAGGGATGCTTGAAAATTTGCTCTTGGAATGCTGTTTTAGCATATTCAGAAGTAAAGATGGATCTTGTGTCATGAGAGGGGCCAGGTGGGGGTGGGAGAATGGTTAGTCCTGCGGGAAGAAATGAGAAAGAGTTGAGAAAGGTTGAAAGCCCCCCACCCCCACTCCCCCACACCCCCTTTTTTTTTTAGCCACCAGATGCTATGCAAACAACAAATAAAACGCCAAGACTTGACTCGCAAAATAGAAAATAGCTGCAACTGGATCAGCTTACTGGACAACTCTTGGAATAACCAGGCACTTTGTGGCTGCACTTCATCAGCCAAAAAGTAAAATCAAAATGTATTTGATTAAGTGTGTGTGTGTGTTATATTATTGACTGGGGCAAAAACATAAAACTGCTAGATGAGAGAAGGGTTTTTGACCAGAAAGCTGTAGGAAGAAGGAAGAGTGTGCGGGATTGTTTGTTTCCCCCCCCTTCTTACATAATTATTTCCCCTTGCCCACGCAACCCCTTTGGTAATGTGCATTCCCCTATTCCGTCTCCAAATCCCTTTAAAAATTTTTTTTTTTTTTTTTTAATTTATTTATTTGTTTGTTTGTTTTTTGTTTTTGTTTCCTTGTGTGTGTTCTCCCTTTCCCACAGAGGTCCTATCGTGAGATGCATTCCCCTATTCCATCTCCATACCTGCGCTTCCAACAAACTGAGGCAGGACGTTAATCAGATTTGCAAGTTTCTTTGATAAACCCCCATTTTAAAACGTTGTTATATTTTCAGTGGTGATGGTGGGGTATTCAGTTTGTTTGTTTGGTTTTATATTTATTTATTTTTATTTTTATTTTTTCATTCCATTTCCTTACTTCTTTTTTTTTTTTTTTTTTAATTCCTGTTTATTTATGTATTGAAATAATAGAAGAGGTTTTAGATCAGAAAAAATAAACAACCTCTGTGCATGCATGTGTGTGTGAATATTGCATCTCAAAATCAGAGTTTTTGATACTGCATATCATCTTGTATTCAATGTTTATGTTGCTATGTTTTAAAACAATTTTTTTTTTTTTTTTTTTTTTTTTAATTCAAAAATATTGTTATATTTTTGATGGTGAAGATAGTTGTATATATGATTTGAAATCAACTTCTTAAAACATATTACAGTTACAGATATGTAGACATAAATATATACACTTCTCAAAATTTCCTTTTAATGTCCAGATCTCTTTCACTCGTTTTCAACAAAGGTAAACCTTTTCTCTTTGTATTCTAGCATTTATGCACCTTTAAACAATTTATGTAATTGTATATGTATGCTAAGAAATCATATATTAATAATAATAATAATAATGGTATTTATATAGCGCTGGATCTTGTGCAGAGACAAATCAAAGCGCTTTATATTACACATATTAATATGACGGTCCTAATATACACACATTTTTTTTTGTTCAAGAGCAGATATGACAACTGAAAAAGGATCAGTATACTGTGCACCAGATTACGCAACCTGTTGATATAATTATACTGTACACCAAATTACGCAATCTTGATATCAGTTATAATATTTCAGATGTAAATATTACAGCTGAGGCAGGTTTTACACAGTGCTCCTGTTAATGCAGACTGTTGAATATACATCTTTCACTGATGGATCAAATTTACATTTTTCATCAGTTGTTTGTTAAAAATGTGTTTTGTTCATTGTTGTTTTTTTAAGTTGCAAGTGCTGCATAAGAAACATATCTTAAGTACTTGTTTGCAAAGAACACAATTACCATGTTATTCTGGTAATGTGGACAGGAAAGATTGATTGCCATACGTTTTTTTTTTTGTTTTTTTTTTTGTTTGTTTTTTCATACGCAAGACTTATGCAGAATACCATGGTGGTTTGATGGAGGCAGTGTATCTAGAATTACATTACGCTGCCCCACAACTGGTTGGGGTCATGGTGTTTGTGAGGACCAGTGATGATTCGTGTAGATTGAAATAGGTCAGCTGCTTTGCATCTCTGTTACATGATGTGGAATGATGAAGGGGCTGAGGGGGTTGTTGTTTGGTTGGATGGCATTTTTCATTGTTGTCATTGGTGTTGCTTTACAAGCAAATTGAGAAGGAAAGGATGTACAGTTGTCTTGATTGTTTTGTTGTGTTTTATTTTCTTCTTATTATTATTATTATTGGGAATATTATAATTCTTCTTCTTCTTCATCTTTTTATTTGATATTACTGTTGTTGTTGTTGTTGTTTTTTTTTTGGGGGGGGGGGGGGGTTCTTTTAGAATCTATTAGAAATATACTTTGAATGACATTGGTAGCTGCTTACAAAAAATAAAGAAATGAATTTTAAAAAGAGAGATAGGGCGTGAGTTAAGGTTTGGAGTGTGATAAAATTATATCAGTTGGGCTTTATAGAAAAAATAATAGTCAAACGACAAACAGATTTTACTGTGCTGCAGTGCAGTGACACCTGATTGCCTTTTTTTTTCTTTTCTTTTTTTTTAATTATGATGTGCTGTTTGACTGCCAGAACAATCATAGCATTGACATGTTTTTGCCTTCTGACTTTGGATTGCATTTTTTGATACTGTGTTCCGATCATAGTTTTTTTGCCATTGTTTTTTCCGTTCAGTTCATATTTACGGTGTGTCAGTATGAATATGAATTCACAAATGCTTTAATTATGATATTACAAAATAGTTAATTTATGAATTTAGTTGGGTTTTTCAAAAGAATTTTTACTATAGCTTCAAGTGTTCAGACCTGGAATAAAGTCAGGGTGTTTTGTTTTCAGGTGATGCAAATTGAGTGTTTTTTCTCACTTTTCGTACACATTTTTCTTTCTTTCATTTTCTATTTCGTTTCCTTCTTTCTGGTTTTAATGATGTTGATGAATAGTTTGTAGTTTATAATGTAATAGTTGGTACTTCATATTGTTCTTTTTACCTCTTGATTGCCACTGGATGAAAGACATACATCCTCTGATTTGTTCTACTGTGTGCATGCTGGGTTTCATGATTCACTCACAGCATGCAGTGAATTTGAAGTAACCACTATTGGCGCTCTGTGGAATGTTTGAGGATGTATTTGCGTCCATTTAGATGGGTTCTCTTTCAAAGTAGATGACTGACGCTATAGCAATGGAAGGGAAGATTCTTTGAATTTTTGCTGTGTCTGTGTGAACTGCCCGTTTAAGCTTGAACTGTGCTGTTCACAGTGCTTCAGATATGATTTTGTTAATTGTTTTTTGTTTTTTTGTTGGGTTTTTGTTTTTGTCTGTTTTTTTACTTAAAGTGGATCACTAAATTTAAGTTATGTACACTTCAGTTTTAGATGTTTCACTTGTCTTTTTATGTATTTTGGACTTTTTGTACTGTATGAATAATTTGTTTTGTTCTCTGCTACCATCATTTACAGGAAATGAAACCCAGTACACAATAATCATGGCGCAAATTTCGGGAATACTTTCTCCTGCTACAAGTAGAAAGTATCAGCATCCATCATACAGTATGTTACAGAAGTCATTTTGTATTTGAGAGTGTTGCGCACATTTATATGTGCATATGGGGAGCTACCTTTTTTTTTCTCCTGCAGCACACAGATATTTTTTACTTGAATAATCTCTGGCAGGCAAGAGGTTAAATTGATATTTTTTTAAAGTAAATTTTTAGTGACTTGATGTCTTTTTAGTACTCTTCAGTTTTTGTTTGTTTGTTTGTTTGGGGTTGAGTTTTTTTTGTTTTGTTTTTTTATGTTGTTATTTTTTTGTTAGTTTTTCATCTTTTTCTTTTATTCACTGTGAGTGTTTATGGCTGTTAAAGCCTAGAATGCAAAATGGGTTATAGTCTGGCAGTGCTGCATGTGTTAAGAGTGTGTCACTAGGTGGCCTGCCACAGCTGTCTTATTTTGTTACCATTAAAAAAAAAAAAAAGGTGCTTCCATTCGGCCCTGTGTAGAAGGCTGGGCTATAAACGGCAGTGATAGATAAATAACAGGTGCTTCCAGTGATGAAATGGTGTTCTGATTGCTCATTCCCTGGTAGAAGTATGCATGTCTTTTATTTGCATTTCTTTATACTGATCCCCCTGCACCCCCACCCCCTCCTCCTTACAGGGTTCCATTTCACATTTGCTGCACATCAGAAAATATGATGGAAAATATTGTAGGTATTCTATGTTGCATGGTATAGATCATGTGTATGCCACACTTTCAGACAAGCAGTTTATGCTACAGTGGGCTCAGTATTCATAGGATCATGTGCGTTTCCTTTTTGCAATCGTTTCAGATCAGTGTAATTATGACTGAAGTGGAAGGTATTGTCAACAGCATTATTCATAGTAATACTGTGTGCTCAGTATTCATAGGCACATGCACACTTTCCCATCTACCTCTGATCTGAGTTGTTATTACAAAGGAACCTCCAGTAACAATTCCGCTGTGCAAAGACTCACCCCCCCCTCCCCCCTCAATGTGACCCAAAGTTCTGTGATAGGTGCCTCTCATGTGGTTGCTGAGACTTGTAGCAGCATGCCATCCAACTGACAATGGCCTACTGAGACAAGGATCCTTCATGATCTTGACAAAACTGGATGATGCAAGTTTTGATTCCTCATGTTCAGCCCAAGTCGTTGACTTAAAACAGTGAGCTCAACTTGCTTTTCCTTCTCAAAATCTGTCCTGCTTTCATCTCACAGGAAGTCTTGCAAAGAGTGCCAGAGAGAAAATGCCATTGAACATTGTTTTGGTGTTTAGGTGCATTGGTTGGAAGCATTGGGAATCTTACTTCATTACTGATAGTATGTCTTCTGATTGAACAGTGAATGTCTCGCCTTGTCTGTAATAACTCCTGCATTTAGCAACCTCTGTGGTTCTTAATGATTTGACTGAATACTGTGATCAAATGTGAATGTGACTGAATCTTGATGGTGACAATCTCAAATGGGAGAAAGCAATTTATGCACAACAGTGCATGTGATCAGTGATCAAGAATGAATGAGATTTTTCTTTCCGAGATCTATGTAAAAGAGCAAATAGTCTGCTTTGATCAAAACACTCCATATTCTAAACAGTATCACTTGTTTATTTACTTGTTTGTCTAATCAGATTTTCTCATTCCCACTTCTTTTTCTGGGCCTTTTTCAATTCGTCCACTTTGAATGTGCATTTGTGTGAAACTGAGCATAATTTTGGATGCGGTGCAAGGTTTGAGTTATTTCAGGGCACTCAAACCCACAACAGTTCTTGATGACAGCTCACACTTGACCAGTTTATCAGGTCATACAGCTGTAATGATGTTGGGTTATATTTGGGTTTACCATGGGCGGCCACTTCCATCAGATGATAATTCTGACAGGGATATAGACACAACACTGACACCATCGGAACTACACCACAGTTAGATGGTCATCCAAAATTCCAGTTAGGATGTTGTTCGATATTTGAACTGACAACATTTTGACTGCAAGCTCGGCACTCGAGCATTTAAGTCAGTGAGGTACCCTGTGTGATAACTTTGTGATCACTCTGATTTCTTGTGACATTCAGTTTTTTTGTTTTTTTCTTTTGATATCTTGTTTTATACCTACCATTTTGATGCTTTTAGTGATTATTGAAAAATAGTTTATTATTAAAAAAATAGTGTATCACCTTGCTCATCCACAGACTGTTGTTCAGGCATTGGCAACTGATCAGATGCATTATTATTTGTATGTTGTTCTCAGCTGTTGCAGTGAGGTGCTAAAAAATAGCTTTTGTTAGCTGAGCATCATCAAATAGGCTGCTTTCTGACGTTATGATCTCTGTATATTGATGGTGATTGAAGAAAAGCTTCTTAAGGAAATTGGTATAACATTGTTATACTTTCTTGTGACAGCAGAAAAGTTTTGTAGCATTTGAGCTGCTACTTCTCAAGAAGACTGTGTTGCAAAACACAACGCAGTGCCACTTTTTTTTTTCTTTTCTTTTTTTTCCTTCTCCCTCTCAGTAGATTTGTTAATGGGTCTAGGAACAACAATTTCATGACTGTAAGTTCTATTGATGATCAGAGTGTATGCTTCATACAGGGTCTTGGTTATTGTCTCATTTGAAAGTCTCGAATCACCATGCAAGGTCAATATTGAAAGATGGAGGAAATATTGTGTGAAGTGAACTTGGATTCAGTAAATCCTGTGTGCTTGCTGTAACCTCTAGATCATGATTCACATCATTGTGAAATAAATCCTTCCTATTCTGTGTTGTTTCACTGTCAAAACAGTCTGATGGTGGTGGAAGTAAACTTTTTTTTTTTTAAGTGAAAAACAGTAAGATAAAATAATCAAGCAAACTGCGTTATACCACCTGATTTATTGTCAACAGTGTTAAAAAAAACAACAAAAAAACCAAAAAAAACCCCACTCCTGAAGCACATGGAAACACTGTGCAGGCTGGTTACATTGAACTTTATGCATGTTTTTATTAATGGAGAGATTCTGCATTATTTGTCATCCCGAGTGCTTTTCTTTCTGAATCACGCCTTTTCTTCTTCTTTTTTTCCTCTCTTTTTCTTCTTTTTTTTATGTACTGCTGAAACTATTTGCCTTGGCATGCCCTGATATTGTGTGGATTGCTTAGAAGCACCCACACACCAAAGAGAAAGAATGAAAACTGACTTGACTGACCAGACTGCTCACGATCGGATCATACCTTCTAAAGGAAAAATATGCAGTGGCTATATAGTGAAGTTACGCCACTTGGGCGACTGCTTTCGTTTTTGATTGGGCCATTCTTGTTTTGTGTGGTGCCACTCCCAAATCAGGGCAGGGCTTGGTCTCAGTGGGTATGTTTAATTAAAAACAAAATAAAACAAAGAAACAAATTACTTTGATATCTTATTTTCATTGTTTTACTGTTTCTAGTTTTCTCTGTTGCTTGTGCCCCTTTTAATTCTTGTTTCACTTTATAGCACCAGTATTTTAGTTTATTCAAGGTTTTTTTTAATGTTTTATCTGTTCCAGAGAATATGTAGTTTTTAATACTTTAGCCTTCAGCTACGGTGTTAAAGTTCACTGATTTTAGTTACTGCTTTATAACAACCATGTTACAGGTATTATGCACTGTAGATAAACCCAAATAAAAGCAACAAAATCATGAATGTTTCTTTGATTTGGTTTTATGCTGTTGAACTGCGCAGTGTTCCATGGAAATGCTGTGATACAGGCAAGCTGTGCAGTGTATGTGTCCATCCATATGTCTGTCTTCCTGTCTCTCTTTGCAAGCTTGTGTGTGTGTGTGTGTGTGTGTGTGTGTGTGTGCTTTATGAAGTTTACTGTAGTCCTCGAGGAAGTATGATTTGTCTTGAATAGCTTGCAAATTTATACAAAACAGCAAGCAGTTCACGTTTAAAAAACCTGGTCTTGATTCTGTTTTTTTTTTTTGTGTGTGTGTGTTTTTCCCCAAAGCTTCAAACATGTGGATTTTGTTGCTTAACATACAGACTTCCGCCCCACTCCTGCTTTTGTGTCAGTAAAATTACTTTATTAAATGAATTTTATATATATATATATAAAGAGAATGAGAAAGAGAGAAACACACAGAGAATGTGAACACAAAATGTTTTCTGATTTTGGCCAGTGACCCTTACTCAGGGGAGCAATCTTACAGAAGTTACACAAGTGAGTCTTGAAATAGGACAATGGATGATGGATGGATTATGGATGATTACAAAGAAACGTTCATATTGCTTTTATAATCTCATGTTGTAACCATATGCAGTCATTCAAGAGCTGTGTAGGTGTATAACACAGATTGAATCACAGTTTCATTCCCAAAGGGCAGCAAAATTTAAGGTGACATTGTAATAATTGTTTGAGGTGAGTATATTTCATCCTCAAGTCATGAAGAGCATGGCAGCAGTGCATAGAATTAATTTCATCTTCCTCACAAAAGGTGTCGCAGGCACGACCATACGCAGCACATCCAGAAAAAAAAATCACTTTTTTTTTTTAATGATGTTTGAAAAATCACAAAAAATCAAATCAGATATAAACTCAGACAAAATAGTGATCAAAAGCAAGTACAAAACATAAGGTTTATAAATACTCTTAACTCTGCTATGTGGATACAGATGTAACTATTCCGCAGTCCACTCAAAAAAGTATCGGGAAAGTCCCGAGGAAAATTGATTCCTTGGTGTTGGTCACCGGTTCTATTCTAGTCACTATTCTGTCACTAATTACACTTTGGGCTTCTTTTTATCCATTTGAAATATTTATTAAAAACAAAAAAAAAAAAACAAAACAAAAAAATAAAAAACCCACTACAAAAGCTCCAACAACTTCATTTTCTTTGTCGGAGCCTTGTTCTAAACGAATTCCTTTTTTTTTCTTTTTTTTTTCTCTTTAGTGTAAAATGTTGAATCAATTGCCCAGTGGCTATGTTACCAAATGCATCAAGTCTAAATTTACACCTCAGTGAGTCCTACAATTCACAAACTATCACACACAAACGGTCAGTGTTGGACACAGTCATGGGAGGGAAATCCATTTAGAAACATCAAACTGTCATTTGCAAACGTAGTTCTTCCCTCTAAGTGTCAGGTCTCAGTAAACATTTTGAGATTCTTCCGCTTGAATGTAAGAGGACCGAGCAGCTTCAAATTATCATACCTAATACCGTCATAAAAAAATATGTATACTGTGTGCAGTAAAACCATGTAAAAACATAAACACAGAATCAGTGGAACGATTTGATCTGGCTGACACCGGCATTGCATTACTAAATCTTCCAAATAGAACTGTCTTTAAAATTGACAGACCTATTTCTTGTTTCTCTAAGCTTGGCACTGAAAATAGTAAAATCAGTCACTGTCTTCATACAGTAGTTCACCGGTTCTAGTTATTTTCCGGCGAACGCAAAGGATCTGTTAACACTGCTGTGAACTGTACGATGGACACTGACGCAGACGAACTTGTCATCTGGATATGTTGATTTCAATATGTAAAGAAAGGACAGCATACTAGACTGCTGGAGAGTTCCGTGCTGACATGACTTACAGAGGCGCGTCACATGATTTGTGCTCTCCGAAATTTCGGGCAACAAAGTGATCGAGTGATGCAGAAGGTTTGGCTGAAACAGAAGGCTTCTTTTTTTTCGACTTTTTGCTTCCTATTTTGTTATCTTTTTATTGTGCATTTATTATACAGTTTAGTGGCAGCAATGGAGGCTATCAACTGAAGAAATGGGGGACAGGACACATTTACTGCTTTTGCCTATGTTGATCGCATTTCGCATTGCTTGCGATTGCGAGTAAAAGTTAGATGCGCATGCGCAAGATCCAAAGATGGCCGCGGAACTTCCCAGCGGTCTATTCTGTTCAGACAGCTTTCGTTTCAGCCACTCGAGAAGTGAAAGCGGTCTGTGCGTCTGGGACTTTGACCCACGCCTCGACTTCTTGCATTGTGTCTGGCAGCTTCCGGTGACGTGTTTCCGGTATGAGCTTGATGCTGAGAGAGGCCAGCAGACAGAGACATCCTGTCACCACACCACGTGACCAGGTGTAGTCCTTGCTCTGAAAATAAATGCAAAAAACACCATCACACTAAAGTATTGGTTGGAGAAGTAGTAGTATTAGTAGTAGTTGTAGCAGCAGCAGCAGGAGAAGACGAAAATGATGAAGAAGAAAGTTGATGATGTTGATGATGATGACCATGAAGAGCAGGAGGGCGGATAAGGAGGGGGAGGAAGAAAATACAACAGCAAAGATAAAACATAAAAATATGCAATGTCGTGACAACAGTAGTAGTGGTGAAGGTGCATCTATTTTAATCATCATCATCATCATCATCATCATTATCTTTATATAGAACAATACGTTAAACAAAGCACATCGGTAAGCAAGGAATCATTAATTCTTTTTTTGTGTGACAAGTATACATATCTGTATGGAGGGGAGATCAGTGTGTGCGTAGTGTGTGTGTCTGTGTACGTACGTGTGTGTGTGTGTGTGTGTGTGTGTGTGTGTGTGTGTGTGTGTAACGAAATGCATATGTTTACGTGCACTTATGTTACCCCGCAGTAATCATTATGTACATACGCAACACAAGATAACAAAACACCATCTCTACACTACACTGGACTACACTACACTACACTACACTACATTACACATACCAGGAGAACTAGAAAGGGAGCCGATATGGGAGCGAGACGAGAGACAGCATCTGATAAACCGGCACCTGTAGCTCTGAAACAGTGTTCAATTAAAAATCGATAATACATTTTAGCCAGTCGGAACTGGCATGACAGGCCTACGCACGTGTACAGTTCGACAATATAGTATATCATTGGTAATGCCAGTCAACTGCAAAATATATAATTATGTCAAACAGCAGGGTTGAACAGTGAACCGTCAGTATCAACACACACACACACACACACACACACACACACACACACACACACACACACACACACACACACACTGACACACACACACACACACGCACACACACATGAAAACAAAAAAAGCTGTGTGTAGTCATTGGTGGTGATGAAATTAAGAAAAAAATGCTGAATTAAAAAAAAACTTTTGATGATTCCTATCTTTTTTTCCTTCAGTCCCGGAGCCAAGAAAAAGAACTGGTAGGATCCCATAGTATCCACATTACATTTGTTCCACAAAGAAACTTGACTGACGCACACACACTATAACGGCTAATTTTCCTTATAATTAATTGCAATAACGTAACAACCGTTTATAAGAAAATGAATGACCAAGACTTCGAAAAACCGTCTGTTTAATCATTGTGCAACTGTTTGGCCACGTTGTATCGGTTGTTTTTTTTAAATTTTATTTTTTAAGCTTTTTTTTATTTTCCCATTTTTATAACACATGGACAACTGACATGAAGATATAAATGAATAAATACATATATTGGGAAAAGAGAAAAGACAAATCTGACAGAAACATAGTAACAATAGGAAAATAAAACAAAAACAAACAACAACATTAAACAACAACAACAACAAAAAACACATATAATTGATATACACATATAACATTCTAAGTAAAAAAACAAATGAGAATGTTTGAATAAGTCATTTTAAATAAGTCTTCAAAAAAAAGTAATAGATATCCATATCCCTACATATCAACTTGCACCATTTTTTCAACATCTAACTTACGTTGTATCGGGTTTCGTTACATGTTCGCCTGGAAATTTTTCCTGACTGCTGACGTTGCAGACAGTTGATTTCATCACTGTGAACGCATGGCAGATGTCAGTCAGTTTGCCGGAAATAGCACACAAAAACCTGTCTCGAAAAAAGTTTCAGAAACCATCTAACCTGATATAGATATACACACATACACATAGATAGATAGATGTAGTTTTTGTGCTGTCCATAATTATTAAGAAATATATTTATATATCTCTGTGCGCGTGCGTACGTGAATGTACAGGAAACGAGAAAACAAATAAGTAAAATAAACCCGGTTTGATATAGCAATTACGAACTATGACCGAATTGCCCAAAGGGATATATCAATTAATCAACCACTTAACCAGTTAATTCTCTGCTATGTGGTTGCTATGCCTTCTTGTTTCGGGGTCCCCAGAATTTATAACTGTTAGTCACAGGGATGTAGGCAATAATGATGGATTATGTTGTATCGCTTTACATTTTTCCCCCCTTCAAAACAATTTCATCAGTTTGCTCAGTTTTATCCAGGGATGCACATGTGTTTCCGGCAGGATAAAGACAATCTCCATTGAAACAAAGTGTAATGAGATCCACTTTCAAGCTAAATGATGGAATTGAAAGTGTTCAGCGTGACTGCCTTGAAGTTGTGCGCCCGTTTTGTTTTATTTCGGTGCACATGTTTTCACACAAAGGACTGATAATCGAAAACAAATAATTATGTACGTCCTGTTTGACATAACAATAACGATTTATAACTGAATAGCCAAGTGGGATGTAACAAGTCATTATGAATGAAAGGTTTAATGAATTGATTAATTCGCTGTGTAATTGTTTTGAATTTTCTGATAGGTTCAATGAATCAATTAATCTGCTGCATTTTTTTTTTAACAATGATCTTTCTTTCTGCTATCTTTACATCACGTCCGTGTTTCTTTTTTCTTTTCTTTCTTTTTTTTTTTTTCTTTTTTTTAAAAATCAACAGGATATTATTCATGATAGATATCTTTCATTTGAACAAATACGGCAAAGTCAGACGACGTTTTTACTTCTTTTTTTTTCTTCTTTTTTTCCAAACGTCACAGACTGTGTAGGGCTGTTTAGTTCTTCACGTCAAATTCAAACAATGAGAAGACTGTCCACTGCCATGGAACTGAAACGGACACATTTTCCACCGGGAAGTCTATTTGCCGAAATCCCACCCAAAAACCACAGTAACGTTCTGTGGCATGTGTCTTGCTGAGCTGGCAGACATATGAACACGGGAGGGGGGGGGTGGGGGGGGGGAGGAGGCCGGTGAGGGAGGTAGAGTTGGATATATATATATATATATATATGTATACACACACACACACACACACACACACACACACACACACACACACACACACAGATGCCGGAACGAAATGAATGAACATTTTTTGAAATAAATGAAATGACTGACCTGAACTATTGAGAGAGAGAGAGAGAAACAGACAGACAGAGACAGAGAGAGAGCGGAGAAAGAATGAAATGAAATGAAATGATGTGTATTCAGAAGAGCTCTGGCCCACGCTGAGTGAAGAACCTCCACTATTGAGAGAGAGAGAGAGAGAGAGTCAGACAGTCAGACAATCAGACGGACAGACAAATTCCAGACGGACGGATAGACAAATTCATACAATCTATGATACCTGCGATTGTAAAAGCATGCAGGGATTTCAAACATTAAAAACAACAACAACAACAACAACGATTTTCCATTTCAGAAACGGCGGACAGACAAACAGACGGACAGACAAATTCGTACAGTCTACACCTGCGACTGTAAAACTAAGCATATAAGGATTTTAAACATAATATTAAAAAGAACGATAGTTTTCCATATCAGAAACGGAGAGACAGACAGACAGACAGAGACAGAGACAAAGTTAGGCAGATAGATAGACAGACAGACAGAGACAGAGAGACAGACAAACAAACAGAGAGACAGACAGACAGAGACAAAGACAGAGACAGAGGATAAAGTGAGGCATATAGATAGAGAGAGACAGAGACATAGAGACAGCGACAGAGAACCAGACAGACAAACAGAGAGACAGAGACAGGGGTTAATATGCCATGAGAATTGAAGACAGGCAGGAGAGTGCGAGAGACCTGAGCCCAGTAGGAAAGACCTCCACCACGAAAACGAAGAGGACGGTGTATGACCCTCTCAGGCAAAACGATCCGACGTACAGTGCTACCTTGCTCCAGACCACACCACTGTCTACACACACCAAAATACAAGTGATAATGATGATAATAATAATAATGATAATAATAAAGAAGTGCATTTTAAGACGCTTATCCCCTTGGGGAGCTCTAAGCGCCATTACTATTTCTTATTAAGAAGGCAAGAATATTTACACACTTATCCACAAAACTATGCTCATCCACACACAAGTCTATATATATATATATATATACTTATCAACAAAAAAAGTAAGAATAATAATAATAAGATAATCATATTACTACAACCACCACTACTACTATTACTACTACTACTAATAATAATAATGATAATGGTGATGATGATGACAATAATAATTATAATAATAATGGTGATGATGACGATTACAATAATAATAACACTGAAGAATAGTTCTAATGATAATGATAATGATGATAAGAATAAGAATAAAGAGGAATCAACATCATCATCATAATTGTCGTCGTCGTCGTCGACATCATCCAGACCGACACTCATACCTCCCAGACAGGGAGACCACGGCTTTCAATATTAAAAGTTACACACACACACACACACACACACACACACACACACACACACACATACACGTACAAACGTACGTACGTAAACAACAATCAGGAATTTAAAAAGCGCATTGATTTTATCAATGTATGTAGAACGAAAGAGGTGAAACTTGAGAAAGCCTACTTTTTTAAAATTGAAAATGGGAATCCACGTTACGTACTGACAAAGACAAATTTTTCCACACTAATGGACAAGAAAGAAAAAAAAACAGGCGTTGGCCTTGTGATTTTCTTGTTTTGTCAACGAGTTGTCGGTTCACTAGAATCACACATGATTACGCAAATGCACAACTCTCCTTTCACACATTGAGGTTCACAGAAAGTACCATCCACATTTGTTCATTATATCCATGCAGACAAACATGTACAGCATTGCAGGCGCGCGCGCGCACACACACACACACACACACACTCCTACGCGCACACACATTCGCACACATGCACGCGCGCGCGCACACACACACACACACACACGCACACACACACACACACACACACACACACACTCGTCACGCGAGCACATGTATACAAATACGCGCGTGCACACACACACACACACACACACACACACACACAACACACGCACACACGCACACCGCCACACACGAAAACATGTACAACACAAACACACACCACATACACGACAGTGACAGAGAGAGAGAGACAGAGACAGAGAGAGAGACAGAGACAGAGAGAGTACCTATCTGAGCTAGTGCCACAGACAGAAGCATGAAGACGGATGCACCAACGCCACAGAAAATGGCCATCGTTTTTCGATCAAACCTGTCAACCCACGAAAATATCGAGTCAGATTATAAGTGATTTAGTCCATCCGTCTATCCCTCCATCCATTCATCCAATCCTCCATCCATCAGTCAGCCAATTATTCACGTGAAAGGACGAACTCTACAATTATTCATCTGCCTTGTGCGTAATACTCATTGTTAATACTTTAACTCCCCCCCCCCCCCCCCCCCCCTCTCTCTCTCTCTCTTCGTCGGTAAAGCGCTTAGAGCTTGGTCTCGGACCGAGGATAGGCGCTATTTAAGTATCCATATCATTCATTCATTAATTCATTCATGTTCAGCCTCTTTTGTGACCGGAGCAAAGTGGGACTGGAAATGACGATGCGGTTATGGCCGGGTCATGGATCGGTGGGGTGGGGTGGGGTGGGGGTGTTAGTTTGGGTGTGGGGGTAAGGATGGACAGGCGAAGTCTGGGGAAGAGGGAAGGGTTTCTTCACACGCAGCATTTTGTGTATTCGAAATTTTATTAACTGTGTTGCAAATCATTGTAATGCCATGTGTTAATTAATAATGTCAGCTTCTGTTGAAATTGCTTAAAAAAAAAAAAAAGTTTTCGTGTTATTACTGTACAGAGCATTTCTTTTTTTGACAGTATGGAGAGATGTCCAGTTCATGAAAATATTCTATGTCGGTGTATACCCTGTTCTGTGACCCGCATGCATTATATCAATTTATGTTGTCATAAATGTCCACATACCCTTGCAAAGACAACAGCTGTATGACGATTAAACCACCCGAGGCAGCCTTTCTCTGCCTACATGTCTGTCTGTTTCTCTCTCTCTCTGTCTCTATCTGTCTCAGTCTGTCAAGGACAGACTGGAAGAATAGGCTATGCCTAAAGTCTTAATCCTTGAATAAAAAACGTTTTGAGTTCTGAGTTCTGTCTCCATTATTGTCTGTCTATCTCTCTCGAAGTATCGAACTTCATTTTCGACGCGATTAGAAAGAGAAAACCCTTAGCTTATTGGTAACTAAGTTAAGTAAAAGAAGGTCGGTCCATGCACAGACTGATGCTGGGTGATGCTTTACAAGTAGGAAACTGCTCCCTTCTCCACCCCCACCCCACCCCCCAGGCCCCACCCACAGTCCCCTGGATCTGAACTGCGGTCCACGAAGACACTGTACCTCCACATCAGAGCCATGGCCAGAAAATTGCCAGGTATTTCCAGGCTGAGGAGAATGATCAAGTTGATGAAGCGGTCACTGGACAGCCTGGCAACGGACAACATCATGACGAAGTAGTACAGGTTGTCACTCAACCTGAAACATCAGTTGGCCAGTAAATCAATCAATCAGAAAATCAATCAATCAATCAGTCAATCAATCAAGCGAACAAGCAAGCAAGCAAGCAATCGAGACAGACTGTCATTCACCCTGAGACATTATTTGGCGAGCAAATCAATCAATCAATCATCAAGCAAGCAAGCAATCAGTCAATCGAAACAGATTGTCACTCGCCCTGAAAAATTCACCGGCGAGCAAATCAATCAATCAACCAAGCAAGCCATCAATCAATCAATCAATCACTCATGGACGCCTATCACGAACGATGAAGGCGTCAGTGACCCGGGAGATGTGAACGCAGCCCCGATGCAGACGTACAAAAATGAATGCGGCCGCACTGTGGACAGCCAACAGCAGATGACAGGTCTCGTCTCGTCTCATCTCGCCTCTTTGCGGATGAGGTATGTGAGTGTATGCATGCCTACACTGTGGGAGCAACAGGATATTGGAACGTATATATATTATATATATATATATATATATATATATATATATATATATCTTTGTATATATGTGTGTGGAGATATGGGCATATGTGTGTGTGCTTGTACAAGTAAGTGTTCATCTGTGTGTGTGTGTGTGTGTGTGTGTGTGTGTGCCGTGGAAGCTGCGATACGTAGACTAGAGATGAGTGTGTGGAGGAGGGGGGTAGAGGAGGTGCAGGGTAATGTGTGCGGTGTGTGTGTGTGTGTGTTGGAGCTCATGTACGTTTATATGTGGAGCTCATGTACGTTTATATGTATTTGACTGTGCTTTCATATCTGTGAAACTGCATGTTCGGTGCATATCTGTTATGCATGTGTGGGTGTATATGTGAATGTGTGTCTTCATGTTTTACATCTATTTGCTTATTTATCATCATTGTTATTTTTTTTTTCATTATAGTTATTATTTATTTATTTATTTGTGTAAGCTTATCTATTATTTATTCACCTTTTTTTTTCTTTTTTTTTCCTCAAGGCCTGACTAAGCGCGTTGGGTTACGCTGCTGGTCAGGCATCTGCTTGGCAGATGTGGTGTAGCGTATATGGATTTGTCCGAACGCAGTGACGCCTCCTTGAGCTACTGAAACTGAAACTGCGGGACTGACGCTTCTGGACGAGGTCCTGAAGACGCCTCTCTTCAGACGCCAGAACTCCCTTGTCGACAGCCAGTCGTCATGCACTGCGGTCAGTGGCAAGGGTTTCCCACTCGACGATAGGAATGCTGCAGGCTTCAGGGTGACCGATCAATCGATCAACTAACCAGACAATCATTCAGCCAAACGATCAATCAAACAATCAACAAATCGATGAGCCTTTTTTCCTTCATCCACGGTGTGGTGACCTATTTCAATATTAAAGGCAATGGTGTTTTTGAAAACTAACTGAGAAATCAAACAAAAACATTGTAAGCACATTCTGGAGTCAAATGTTTCACTTTGAGAGCTTTTTACGTGGGTGTGTTTTATCTATACACGCATCACTGCCACAGTTGTAATAACAGAGAAATGGGAAACAGAAGAAAAAAATGGAAGAAAGAAAGAAAGAAAGAACTGAACGAAAACAAAAAAACAACAACATGAAATAAAAGTCGGGAATCAGAAGAAATAATAAAGGAAAAGTGCAATGAAAAGCCAGGTATGGTTTGCGCAGAAAAATATATTTTCAGCATACCAATTGATACACTTTTCAAACATGCAAGCACAACCTCAAGTACAACTGGTTTGAAATGTGGTAAAGTGTTCCTTGAAATGTTTTTTTTGCCCCCTGAGGAGTCACCATTATTCTGAGTGTTCGATGATAGTATTACAAAGACATTTGGAGGTCTAAACATCAGTTGACAAACTCATGCTATGACCGATGCAGAGGTACGGCCATTTCTCAACTTTCAACCAAAATTGAACACATTTAAATCCAGAGCGTGCACATATATCTTTAACATATGAATCCGACAAGGATATATATCCATACTTAATATATACACAAATACAATATGCTAGAGGTATATATGTTTTTCTTTCGTGCCTTTCTTCTGTTTGTTGTTGTTGTTGCTGCTGTTGTTTTTGTTTGCTGTTGTTGTTGCTCTGTCTGTTTATACGAAATATGCAAACGTTGGAAACTTATGTCAGCTATAAGAAAAAAAAAATCCCCACGTTTCAATTCTATACATTTCAAACTTATACCCACGACAGAAAATAATCATGTAACTATCCTCACGTTCATCATCATCTGTCTCCAACATTCAGTACTGATGAATCATTCTCAACCAGACAGTAAGCGTCTTTGACAGAATACCTACCAGACAAAGGAGGTGACCATCAGAGGCACACAGGTAACACGGGTCCGACATATGTCCAGCAGGTGATATCTTGGCGGCGCCTTGCTCTCTGTTCGGACACTGCTCAATGAGCACGGGTTCTGATGAGCAGCAACATGGGAGTCAGCAGAACTCTGGTGAGGACACTCTGTGTTCCACGTGCCGTGTTTGGTGGCATCAATGAGAAATATGTCCGTGATTGTTTGGTCAAGGGGAGTTGCATCCCAATTCTCCGGTCTTCCGTCCACCACGACAACTCCATCATCACACCTGACATGCTTCAGACTTCCTGTTTCCACGGCTTCTGGGTTGCTAGCTGCTGTGCTACCATTATCATGAGAAGCCTTTGTCAGCTGATCCTTTTCCTTCATCGTCTTTGTGAAAGAGTTCAACGCCTTGTCCTCTCTAAGGGAAGATTCTAGACCTTCGTCCTCTTCGGCTTCTGGTTTGCCGGCCAGAAGTATGACTTGGCCGTGTTGTCGAGGGGCTGTGCACCTATCCGTGGTCTGATCACAGTTTTTTAGGAACGTGTTCACCTCATCCTGGCAGCCCCCAGGCTGGTGCCCCGGGGGGGTGCTGTTTGGCAGGAGAGCGTTGTGGTCGTCGTCCTGGGGGTGGTGGTGCTTCCCGTGCAGGATGCCCACCATGTGCTGGAAGCTCTGGCGGTTGATGCGACACGCCCTGCGGAGGACTGCCAGGGCCCGCTCCTCTCTGCCCGTGGCCCACAGCCAGCGGATAGACTCGTCCAGCAGGCTGATGGACAGACAAACACACAGCGGAATCCAACACCGTTAGGGCTGAGGAAGGTGGCAAAATGGCAATCATCTGCCAATACAGAGTCCGTGAGGGTCTGGGTTCGATTCCCCAGCATTCGATCTTGCATTTTCTCTAAAGTTTGACTGGAAAATCAAATTGAGCGTCTAGTCATTCGGATGAGAGGATAAACCGGGGTCCCGTGTGGAGCATGCACTTGGTGCACTGATAACAACAACAACAACAGCATGTGGCAACGAGAGTATTGTCCTCTGGCAAATGTCTGTCGAAGAAATCCTGTCTGATAAAAAAACAAAAACAGCAGCAACAACAACAAAAACAACACATCATTCTACTACAACAACATCACTATACTTCGACGACAAAAACAACAACAACACTCTACCACAACAACCAACAGCAACAGCAACAGGAACAGCAACATCACTCCGCCATGCAAGTTCGTCCTTCGGATTCGAAGATGACCATGGCTTCAAAATTCACATGGAAGATCGGTGGGTGTGGGTCCGGAGGTGACTGATGCGGCCATGAAGGCTCACCCACATGTGGGACACAAGTGAGTGGGTGCTGTCGTAGCAGTGGATGCTGCTCGGGCCTTGCGCACAGCACGCTTTCGTTGCACCTCGGTGATGCGCCTGGCTTCAGCTGCACAGGCTCCTGTGTTGATCTTGCTGCGCAAAGCTGGACGGTCCAGAGCAAGCGTCTCCCACGTGTTGATGTCGATGCCCAGTCTTTGAAGGACGCTTTGAGGTAGTCTTCTAGTAGCATTTCTTCTGCCCTCCAACTGAGCGCTTGCCCTGACACAGTTCTTCATACGGCAGCTGCTTAGGCAGTCGACTGTCTGGCATTCTGAGCATATATCTATCCCACCTGGCTTGGGCTTTCTGCAGGAGGGTGTAGACATTGCAGAGGCCAGCTCGTTCCAGGACTTCCGTGTCGGGGACTTTGTCCTGCCACCTGTTGTGGAGTTTTGTGGAGACAGCTCAGCTCACTCTACCATAACAACAACAATAACGCGGAGACAGTTCAGCTCACTCTACCATAACAACAACAACAACAAACACACCGACATCACTGCACCTGGGCAGAAGCAGCACGATAAGCCCGAAGGAGTGGGACGCCAGCAGGACCTGTCGCCACGGCCAGCCCTGCATGCCGTACGCCACGCACGTGAGTAACACGGCGCTGAGAGACCACATGGAACCGTGCAGAGCGCTGGAGACATGTCGGTACTGCAGAGGCACCAGCTCTATGGTCTGGGTGTAGGCCGAGTGGACCATGCCCTGCCCAGAGGTGAAGACACAGAGCGAGAGCAAGAGAGAGAGAAGGGTTGGTGGTGAGGGAGGGGGGGGGTAGGTGAGGGAGAGAGAGAGAGAGGGAGGGAGAGAGGAGAGGGATGGAGGGGGGAGGGGAGAGAGAGGGATGGAGAGGAAGGGAGAGGGGGGGAGGGGGAGAGAGAGAGGGAAGGGGAGAGAGGGAAAGGGAGAGAGAGGGGAGAGAGAGGGGGAGGGGAGAGAGAGGGGAAGGGAGAGAGAGAGGGGAGGGGAGAGAGAGGGGGGAGAGAGGGGAAGGGAGAGAGAGGGGGAGGGAGAGGGGGGAGAGAGGGGAAGGGAGAGAGAGGGGGGAAGGGAGAGAGAGAGGGGGGAGGGAGAGAGAGAGGGGAGAAAGGGGAAGGGAGAGAGAGGGTGAGGGAGAGAGAGAGGGGAGAGAGGGGAAGGGAGAGAGTGGAAGGGAGAGAGAGAGGGGAGGGGAGAGAGAGGGGGGGAGAGAGGGGAAGGGAGAGAGAGGGGGAGGGAGAGAGAGGGGGAGAGAGGGGAGAGAGGGGGAGGGAGAGAGAGAGAGGGGAGAGAGGGGAAGGGAGAGAGAGGGGGGAGGGGAGAGAGAGAGAGGGGAGAGAGGGGAAGGGAGAGAGAGAGTGGAAGGGAGAGAAAGAGGGGAGGGGAGAGAGAGGGGGGAGAGAGGGGAAGGGAGAGAGAGGGGGAGGGAGAGAGTGGGGGGAGAGAGGGGAAGGGAGAGAGGGGGGGAGAGAGGGGGAGGGGAGAGAGAGGGGGAGGGGAGAGAGAGAGGGGAGAGAGGGGAAGGGAGAGAGAGTGGGAGAGAAAGAGGGGAGGGGAGAGAGAGGGCGGAGAGAGGGGAAGGGAGAGAGAGGGGGAGGGAGAGAGAGAGGAGGAAGGAGAGAGAGAGGGGAGGGGAGAGAGAGGGGGGAGAGAGGGGAAGGGAGAGAGAGGGGGAGGGAGAGAGAGGGGGAGAGAGGGGGAGGGAGAGAGAGGGGGGAAAGGGAAGGGAGAGAGAGGGTGAGGGAGAGAGAGAGGGGAGAGAGGGAAGGGAGAGAGTGAAGGGAGAGAGAGAGGGGAGGGGAGAGAGGGGAGGAGAGGGGGGAGAGAGGGGGAGGGAGAGAGAGAGAGGGGAGAGAGGGGAAGGGAGAGAGAGGGGAGGGGAGAGAGAGAGAGGGGAGAGAGGGGAAGGGAGAGAGAGAGTGGAGGGAGAGAAAGAGGGAGGGGAGAGAGAGGGGGGAGAGAGGGGAAGGGAGAGAGAGGGGGAGGGAGAGAGTGGGGGGAGAGAGGGGAAGGGAGAGAGGGGGAAGGGAGAGAGAGAGGGAGGGAGGGGAGAGGAGAGACAGAGGGGGGGTGGGGAATGGGGAGGGGGATGGGAGGAGGGGAACAGAGGGAGGGAGAGGGAGAGAGAGAAAAAAAACAAAGAGTGAGTGAGTGAGAGACAGACAGATAGACAGACAGACAGATAGACAGAGACAGAGAAGACAGAGAGAGACAGACATAATGATTTATTGTGGAACGTATTTACAGCCATTTCGACATGGGGTTTGGGGTAAAAAATAAAATAAAAAATAAAAAGAAGAAGAAGAGAGAGAGAACAAAACCGACAAAACACAAACCGCATCAACTGTGTGCAGGAAACTGAGGAAGGAAAACAACAACAACAAACACAACAACAACATAAGCAAACATTATAAGGACCACTGACAGTGACAGATCATTCACTTATGTGATCATTTATAAATCCGTTTACTCATTAGCCATAATTATGGAGTCATCTAAATAATAATAATTACGCACATTTTACTTGCTTCTTTCCTGCTCGTTGTCCTGAGCGTTCTGCCTACAGTTATGTGCAACAGTGAAAAATTTGGACAGAGCTGTTGACATTAAAACTCACTCAGTACGGCCAGTCCTCTTTTCTCCTCTACACAGACCCCTCGGATGTCCAGTGGGTGTCTGAATGACCCAACCTTTAGCTTCCGTCGTCAGAATTGTGGTATTCTTTGTCAACATTCACCTTTTCAGTATAAGAGCCTTTCGCTTGCAATATTTTGATGATGGTAATTGGGGTGAAACGCTGTGAACGTCGTCTCTTTCGCTGTTCGTATGGAAAGAGTTAATTCGTTCTCGTGTGTGTGTGTGTGTGTGTGTGTGTGTGTGTGTGTGTGTGTGTGTGTGTGTGTGTGTGTGTGTGTGTGTGTTCTCTTACAACGTGTTGCATGCGGGTCAAACAATTAACGGGATTTAATTCTACAGTAAATGGATATCTGTTTCGGATGTGTGTATATGCAAGACAAATAATCATTGCACAGAACAAAACGTGAATTTTATCTTCCTTCTCGAAACCGCACGTTTGGCAATTACTGTTTGCTTCAGACTCGGCCAGACAGACATCACACTCTGTGGCTCCTCAGTCCGCACGCTCTAATTCTGAGCGACTCAAGACTCGAAGGTTTTACTAGCGAAAGTATCTGTTCTTATCACATGAATCAATATCATTCATTTATCGACACAAAATGAATCTGACTACTGATGACGAAAAAAGCAAAAACTTCCGTGGGAAATTCAAAAAGGAGAAAGAAACGCTTAAAAAAAATCAACAACAACAAAACAAACAAACAAACAAAAAAACAACAACAAAAAACCCGACACACTAACACAAAATATTTTCTCACACTAACTTTAGCTCTCTTGTATTTCAAACATGAATCGGAAATAAAATTCACAATTTTTTTTTGCGGGTACTTTTCCTTCTTTGACAACAGATTTTCGGATAATCGAAATTAACTCAGGAAGATCCAGTATTGACATTAAATAGTATCTTCTAGTTCCCCACCATTCATGGGAGAGAGATTCAAAGATTCAAAGATTCAAAAAACTTTATTACTCAAGGATAAAGATTTTAGGCATCGCCCAGTCTTCCAATCTGTCCTTGTGACAATAACAATAACAACATTAACGATAACGACAAAAAAATAATAATTTTGTTAACACTGCTACATCAACTGCTGCTACAACGAAGAATAATCACCACCATCATCATTAACATCGTAAAAAGTAATAAAACGAACGCATTCATACATTCATATCCATACACATGCACACACTCTCTCCACCCAAAACACACACACACACACACACACACACACACACACACATACTTATGCACATACAGAGACATGACCGAAGTGAGAAACATATAGCGGACATAAAGAAAATAGAGAAGCACAACTTTACCATTGCACATATACAAAAGTGATTAATTTGCTGATGCAGATGTTACAGGCAATAACATCCAATTCACAGGCGAACAAGGAAGAACAAAGCACAAAGGTAGAAATAAAATAAATTCACTGCATGTAGGTATAGATACAAACTTCAGAGAGAGAGAGAGAGAGAAAGAGAAACACACACACACACACACACACAACACACACACACACACACACACACACACACACAGTGAGAGAGACACAGAGAGAGAGAGAGAGAGAGAGAGAGAGAGAATAAAAAAGCGAGAGACAGAGACAGACAGACAGAGAATCGGAGAATGAGCGTGCAACGCTACCTTCACCAGTATCCCTTGAACGAAAGCTATGCATGCGAACAGCGGCAGACCAGGACACAGACTGGTCAGGCAGCCGATGACCAGAGACACCAGGCTGGTCATTACGTAGGTAGTCTTCCTCCCAAACCTGCAGTGACATAAGTTTACAGTTGGGCCAACAGCAAAGTGAGAGCTGCATTATCAATGGTTCCTCAACTGCAATGGAAAATCATTTACAGCTTAGGAGGCAAAAATTGCACTGGCTCTCAGTGCTGCAACCTTTGGGGCTAGTTGGCCTTTGGGAACCATCCTAACTTCGACTGTCCTAAAAAAAAACCCTCTTGGCCGAGAGAGTGGAGATGTAATTTGGGCAAGACACGCTCAACTACAAACAAATTCTAGCCGGGACAGCAGTTACCTTCTCTGCTGTTCTGATGGTCATAGTCGAACACGACTATCATACATACCTGCAGTTACCAGCAAGTTGATAAAAGTCAGCTGTGCCTTCTGTGGACATGACAGCACCGCCCCCCCCCCCCCCCCCCCCCCCTCCTTCTTGTCCAATCCAGGCATCACACACACACACACACACACACACACGAGCGCGCGCGCGCGCACACACACACACACACAGCGGACGATACACAGACAAACAGGCGGACAAATGGAATGAATCGATATTTCCCATGAATTTTACGGAACGGGCTGTGCGATTTTCCACACTGTGTCTACGTACGTACCAGTCAGAAAAGTGGTTACAGAACGTGGACCCCACGCCTTGCCCGATGAACAGGAGGGCCTGGGTCAGCTCTGATAGGCCTTGCTTCTCACACACCAGGGACCACTGCCACCACACACACACACACACACACACACACACACACACACACACACACACTTCCCATGACAACTCATTCAATACACACCACAACCTCTTTAGACTTTTTCTTATAATATACTTTTCCTCTGATACATCACATGAACTTTTTTTTTTTACACTAATATTCACATGCATTCCCTTTCCTTTATACACTAATTTACTCCTTTCCGTCTAAAAACACTTATAGTGAATAGACGTTAAACTGAAGAAAACACACACACACACACACACACACACACACACACACACACACACACA
>NC_134895.1:13379039-13426539 GCF_041734735.1 Babylonia areolata
GGTGTGTGGTTGTGTTGTGTTGTGTGTGTGTGTGTGTGTGGGGGGGGGGGGGGGGGCAGGGGGGGGGGCAGGGGGGGGCGGAGGGGGAGCGGGGGGTGACGAGGGGGGAGAGGTGGTGGCGGGTGTTTGCACGCCCACACGCGCGAGCTTGTGTCTGTGTGTTGCGGGTGTGCGGGTGGGTGAGTTGGTACGTGTGTGTGTGTGTGTGTGTGTGTGTGTGTGTGTGTTTTCTAATATATAAATATGTATGTGAGAGATTTTTTTTTTAACACGAACTGCTTAATGAAGTAATGTTGTAGTTTGTTTACTCAGTTGTCCATCTGTTGTGCTTTTGTTGTTGTTGATGAGTTGTGTGTGTGTGTGTGTGTGTGTGTGTGTGTGTGTGTGTGTGTGTGTGTGTGTGTGTGTGTGTGTGTGTGTGTGCTAGTGTATGTGGGCGGGTTGGAGGTGTGAGTGTGGTTTTTTTTGTTTTTTGTTTTTGTTGTTGTTGTTTTTTTACAATACGTACATTTTTACATTTTCAGGTTTAATTTCTTAAATGTAATGATGTACATACGTTTTTACTAGAAATGTTTGATGAATATTGCTTTATCATGTGATGTTGTAGCCTGTGTGTTTCAATTGTTTGTCATTCGTGTGTGTGTGTGTGTGTGTGTGTGTGTGTGTGTGTGTGTGTGTGTGTGTGTCTGAACATTGTTTCATCTTTCTAGTTTTGATCTGTGTGTGTAATGTGGGGTGTTTCTTCAGGGAAATGCTTAGCAGGAACTTTTATTTTATTATATATATATATATATATATATATATATATATATTTAATGTAATGTCGCAGTAGTTGCATTATTCGATTGTTGATCTGTGTTCGTGTGTGTACTGTGCCTGTAGGTGCGTGTATGTGTGTGTGTTACTGAGTGAGTGCGTGAGTAATGTGTTTGGGTATGCGGCTTGTGTTCGTTGGTGCATGTGTGCGTGCGTGCGCGCGCGCGCGCGTGTGTGCGTGTATGTGTGTGTGTGTGTGCGCACGTTGTGTGTTTTGTGTGTTTGTATGTATGTATGTATGTATGAACCTACGTATATGTACATGCGAAAACGTGCTTGTGTTCTTTCAATTTCAATTGTCTATTTTTTTTTAAAATACTTGTTGCATTTCTTGATTTAATCAACTGACATGACCTATTTTAATTGTTCTCTCTCGCCTATGTTTCAAATTATATGCATATGTTTGTGTGGGGATGTTTGAGTGAATGTTTTTAGTGCTATTGTGAAGCGCATAGAGCTTCAAGAATATGCGCTATAGCAAGAAGTCTTAATAAATAAATAAATAAATAAATAAGCCATTCTGGAGATACAACAAAGCCAGACGCCAAGGCAACACATGTGTTGCAGCCCTGAAAAAAGGAAACACCCTGTATAGCGACAGCTACTCCAAGGCAAACATCCTTCTTGAACAAGTCTGTACTCACTCAAGATGATGGGAAACCATCTCCCCCCCAATGGAGGGCCTAGCTCAACCCAGCATTGAAGATCTCGACATTACAACAGAGGGAACTGTTAAACTCCAAAAGAACATAAACCCCTCCAAGGCCTGCAGCCAAACGGAATCCCACCCAGAGTCCTGAAAACTTGCGCGGACACCGTTGCCCAGTCACTCACTATTATATTCAGTCGATAACCACTGGAATCCTCCAGACTGGTTGTCTGCAAACATTTCAAGCGTGTTCATGAAAGGCGACAGGAATAGAGCAGAAAACTACCGACCAGTGTCCTTGACCTCGGTAGCATGCAAACTGCTAGAACATATTATCTGCTGCCGCCTCCATAGACACCTCGAAAAATACAACACACTGACAGACAGAAACCACGGGTTTAGGAGAGGCTATTCGTGTGGAACCCTGTTGCTCACCACCGTGCATGATCTCTTCAAATGGCATGATACAAACATACAGACAGACGTGGTAATCCTGGATTTCAGTATGGCTCTCGACACTGTACCACACGACACACTGCTACACAAGCTGAATCACTACGGGAGCAGAGGACCCATCCATACATGGATCAAGAACTTCCTGACCCGGCGTAAACTGAGAGTGATCCTGGAGGGAGAGCAATCTGAGGAAACAGAGGTGATATCAGGTGTTCCCCAAGGTACAGTACTGGGACCTTTACTCTTCCTGTCCTATATAAACAACCTGCCACAATCCACAAAATCAACAGTACGCCTTTTCGCGGATAACTGCCTCCTGTACCGGGAAATCCACTCCTTCCAGGACCACATCACCCTACAGATAGACCTGGATAGTCTGGAAGTATGGGCGAAAGACTGGAGAATGCAATTTAATGCAAAGAAATGCTACATTCTATCCAGCAAAGGAAAATCTCCATACTTTTACAGACTAAATGGAGTCGTACTACAACAAGTTCAACAAAACCCATATCTGGGAATACAGATCTCAAACGACCTGAAATGGACTGGCCACATTACAAACATCTGCAAAAGAGCCAACTGCCCACTCAGCTTTCTCAGACGTAACCTGAGGAATTGCCCCCCAGAAAGCCGCCGAATGGCATACATTTCACCTGTCCGTTCAACGCTGGAATATGGAGCAGCAGTCTGGAACCCCCACCTCAAAAATGACACCAAGAGGCTTGAGAGGGTCCTGTGCCAGGCCGCCATTCATTACCAGGGACTACAGATCAAGGGATCCAGGCTGTGTGACGCAAATGCTACAAAATCAAAATTTACCACCTTTAGAGGATCGTCGTAAAACCATACGGCTTACTACAATGTTTAGAATTGTTGACAATCAAATACTGGCCCTACCACCAGGAAAGTTCTTGACACCTGCAAGCAAGACCAGCAGAAGATCCAAGCGTACGTCTTATAAAGACCATGATATAGACAATATAGCAGAAAGAAGAACTTTCAACAACAGCAAGGGTTATGTAATTCCATCCTGCAAGACAGACCAGCTAAAGAACTCATTCTTTGTAAAAACAACAGCGGAATGGAATCAGCTGGAGGAAGGAGTTGTGAGCGCAGGGACGACCGCAGCATTCAAGGCGGCCATCAAAAGACCCCTGCCAGCTACTGTTTCCCACCAGTAACAGCAGTAGTAGCTTCTTTTTTTTTCCCTCTTCTTCCTTTTTTTTTCCATGCGCTCTCCCAAGTTCCGTTGCGACGATGGCCATATACACTGGCCTCTGCGACGTACAGCTCAAACACACACACACACACACACGCACACGCACACATAAACAAACAAACACACACACACACACACACACACACACACACACACAAACAAACAAACACACACACACACACACACACACACACACACACAAACAAACAAACATACACACACACACAAACACACAAACAAACACACACACACACATACACAAAAACACACACACACACACAAACACACACACACACACACACACAAACAAACACACACACACACACACACACAAACAAACACACACACACACACACACACACACACACACAGCAGCAGCAGCAGCAGCAGCAGCAGCAGCAGCAGTGCAGTGTCTTCGCTGGATGGTGGCCTGACAGCAGCATGAAGTCGAGAGCCCTTTCTCCTCTACATGCATTTCAGCTTCAGCGGAATGAGCCTAGCTGTTCGCGGAAGGCCCAGAATACATGGGGAGAAACCCAGAACAGCGGGACGAAACAGAATATGATTCAGCAAATAAACCACATAAAGAACAACAAGACATGTATGGACAGAATACATATCTAAGGGAAAGCATACATATTGGATAGAATAAGTATCTAAGGGAAAGCCAAGACATACCTCGAATGAAGTTGTGTCACCGGGATCAAAATTTCGCAGACGGAAAACCCTTCACTGTTTGCCCAGCTGTATATATAACACAGTGGGCGCTTCGGTCATGTCTCTTTCCTTTAATTCCTGCGGTTTTTTTATTTACCCCCTCCCCCCCAGCCCCCCCCCCCCCCCACCACACACACACACACACACACACCTAACAGATAATTAAGCGTATTAACCTCCTTTTTGTTTCATGTCTACAGCTCACAAAAAAAAATTAAAAAATTAAAATAGGAGGAGCCGTGGTAGGCTCGGTTAGGCGTTGGTCTTCCGATCCAATGTATCACCAGTGACCAGAGTTCGAGTTCCCGTTTCGACATGATGCTGTGACCTCTGGGAAAGGCATTTTACTCCTGACTTTTCTCTCTTCACCCAGGTGTGAATGGGTAGCCTATGTGACTTCAGTCGGGAATGTTTAAATCTGCTGAAGGAAAGGACTGGGCCCCGCCAACACGTTGATTTTTCAAACAAACTTAACGACGTCGACAGTAGGTTTGAAAGGAATGACCTAGGACGGGAACCGGGTGGTGTGGTATCACAGCTGAAGGGGAATGTCAAAAGATAGAAACGCTGGTCAGGACTTTGAGATCGATTCAAAAGTTGCAGAGTCTTTGTTTTCAAAAACTAAACGTCAAGAAGGCGAAAAAGTCCAGATAATATCTGCGGAACCTTACTGAAAACAGTGCCTCTGACCTGTGTGAATTGTTCTGTAACATCTTGAACTGGTCTCTCAATGACTTCCCTATCTTCAGCATCTGGAAAACTCTACTGTCTTTCCTACCCCCCAAGAAACAGAGCCCAGCTGCACTAAATTATTACCGCCATGTTGCCCTGACTTCAATGGAAATAAGATGTTTTATGAACATTGTTCTCCGCCATCTATTATCTTTCACCAAGCAACATCTTTACCCTCTGTAGTCTGCCTGCAGACAACACAGAAGTATTGACGATGACAATTTAACTCACTCAGTACGGCCAGTCCTCTCTTCTCCTCTACACAGACCCCTCGGATGTCCAGTGAGTGTCTCTATGACCCAACCTTTAGCTTCCGTCGTCAGAATTGTGGTATTCTTTGTCAACATTCACCTCTTCAGTGTAAGAGCCTTCCGCTTGTAATATTTTGATGGTTGTAACTGGGGTGAAACGCTGTTAACGTCGTCTCTTTCGCCGTTCGTATTCACAATACTTTCCTTCATTTAGATAACACGGGATCTGTTGTTTGTATTCTCTTCCACTTTTACACCACAATACAAATCTCACCTCCTTGCCCTCAAACTGCTGGGCTTAGATGTTGATCCTAAGGCCATTCTTTTGATGGTTAGCTTTCCTACGAGTCAGCCCGTCCGTTTTCAATCTGTCAATTATTCTCAAAACTACTTGTACTGGAGCGCCACAAGGCATGGTGCTGTGCCCTGTCCTATTTACACAGTACTCACATGACTGCAGAGGCACGGAGGAAACTCCTGCCATACAATAGCTGTTTAGTGTAATGATTTTAGAACGTTCCGTTCCCGGAGTGAGGAGAACTATCTGGATCTGATCGGTTTGAAAACAACTACGAATTTCATTAGATTTTCGAAAAGATCCCTTGCTTCAGATTTCCTCTTTGTAATGGTAAAACAGGGAGCGAGTCAATGAATATAGATCTTTAGGGACTGTTTAAAACAATAAGCTGGCTTTTGACCAGAATGTTGTGTTCATAAGAAATGCCAAACGATAAAGGAACCATAAAATGTTTGCGATTGTATGCACACGCACATAATGCGTGTGCGTGTGTGTGTGTGGAGGGGGAGTGGGGGGGAGCAGGGGTGGTGGATAGATAGATAGATAAGAATCATCCATCAAAACACGCAGGCTGATCCAACTAAGAAAGCAGATATGACGAATTATGACAAGACATTGCATCAAAAGTACATACCATACTCAGTGTCCATAGTAACCACCGAAAATTACCAATTCTATTGACATTTGAAATGTAGATATAAATGATACAGAACATCACCCGAAGTAAATGCGAAAGAATAAATCGCTCACAAAATAGCTCAAGACCGAAAATAAAACAAACAGCAATTAGCACTGCTGTGAAAATATAATACCTGCCTTTCATATAACATGTTTGCTCTTAAACCTACAATGACACATCCAAATCATAAAACTTTATTTGTTTTATGATCAACCCACTATGTACACCTTTGAACGCTCCGGATTAGCCGCTTAACTATGAGATGAAACGAAAATGCTTAGAGGCTGGGAATCATCGTTCTTTGTTACACATTCAAGATAAGATAATAAAAGAATTACTTTATTATCTCATAAAGAAAAATCGCCGCTAAAACAAAAGCAGACAATCATTCCACACACACACACACGGCACACACACACACACACACACACACACACGGCACACACACACACACACACACACACACACACGGCACACACACACACACACACACACACGGCACACACACACACACACACACACACACACACACACACACACACGGCACACACACACACACACACACACACACACACACACACACACACACACACACACGGCACACACACACACACACACACACACACACACACACACACACACACACGGCACACACACACACACACACACACACACACACACACACACACACACACACACGGCACACACACACAAACGCACGCACAAGAAAACAACATTAAATATGACTTGATTAAACAGGAGCAATAAGGTTTTGACATCAAAGCATTTCATATAATTATTAACTTTAACTCTTTCCATACGAACGGTGAAAGAGACGACGTTAACAGCGTTTCACCCCAATTACCATCATCAAAATATTGCAAGCGGAAGGCTCTTATACTGAAGACGTGAATGTTGACAAAGAATACCACAATTCTGACGACGGAAGCTAAAGGTTGGGTCATTCAGACACCCACTGGACATCCGAGGGGTCTGTGTAGAGGAGAAGAGAGGACTGGCCGTACTGAGTGAGTTAAAACATTGGAGTAAATAATTATTGCATAGTAATTAGAAATAGATGTGTTGAAAGACCTGGACATTGCACATATCGTACTGCAATTTCATTCTGCACATTCAAGTTGTCACTTATTAAATAGTTTAATTCATTATTTTAGAAATTAAAACAAAGTATAACCTCAGTATTATGCACGTACTTTCACACGTACTCACATGCAAGCTTGCACACACACACGCGCGCACGCACTCTCTCTCACATAGTATATATATATAGATAGATAGATATACATAGATATTGATACATATATATGCAGACACTTCGATATGTACAATACATGATTGCATGCAATGCAGTACAGTATACATATGCATGATATGTATGTGTAAGGATGTTGGTGCACTTATGTTTGGATGGTTTCAACTCATGATATGGATGCTGTGGAATGTTTACTGCATGGGAAATGATGATATTATAAACTATTTAAAACGAAATGAATATAGTTTCTAATGTGGCAATTATACTCGGTCAGGAGAAATGGTCCACCTTTCACCCCCCCCCCCCCCCCCCAATAAATTTTTCATATGTATTTTTTGGTGCTTTAGAGTGTATAGATCACGACAAATCATGTTAACGTAAACAATCTTGGGACTCACTGTCCCTTCTGGCTTAATTTTGAAGGGTGCTCATCTCAGGTGGCACGGCTGCTTTTCGTCGGTCCAAAACCTTCCATAAGTTTGGTGATCACCCGTGTCTTTGTTATTTGAGCTACAAGACTTTCCTTTATGTTTTTGTTGACAGTAATGCCTTCTGCACCATATGCAATAATGAAAACGACAATATATGCAATAACGTGACCGCAGTGAAGCTACGTGTGTACCCACCGTCTGTCACACGTTGCGAACTGTGAATTTGCCTAAATGTTTGCAATAAACTGTCTCTATAGAAAACTGTGCAACTTATTAGAAACAAAGTACACAACCGTTTCAAAGAACAGGCTCTTGTGATTCTTTTGAGCTAAGCCACATTACCATGGGCCTATTCTGCTGTCCTCTGTCGCCGTTTTATCTCCCCTACCCCCTATTTGGCTTCAACGCCAATTTAATTCTTTACAAATTCATATTGGTCTATTTATTGAAAAAAACGTTTATGTGCACTTTCCAAGTGCGAGAACATGGGTGTGTGTGTGTGTGTGTGTGTGTGTGTGTGTGTGTGTGTGTGTGTGTGTGTGTTCTTTATGAAACGAAAGACTCTATACTATAGTGAAAGATTACATGGGGAAAGTGTTTCAAGCGGTGCGGAACCACGAGGGTGAAGTATGAAAGTATTATTGTGACTTTTGAGCCATGTCGAATAAACGTTCTGACATTATTACCATTAACCCGGCAAAGAAGACGACATTGGACTCCTACCCTGTGATCCATCACCCAGTCATCGAGTACAAGACAGTCCAGGAGAGAGGTTGGACAAGAGTATGTTATCACTACGTTTGATCTTGGGGTTTGTATGAAAGCCTACCCGATCGTCTGGAACCAACCTGACCAGTACAAGAAGCATATCATTCTGATCGGTACATTCCACCTTGCCTGTACATACCTCAAGATGCTTGGGAAAAAGCTGGATGGTTCTGGTTTCGGAGATATCCTTCTGGAGGCAGGCCTGATCTCTTCTGGTTCTCTGCAAGGGGTGCTGTCTGGCAAACATTATGAACGAGCATTGTTCTGCCATAAGACAATGCTTGAGAGTCTAGAACGCTCGGTGCTGGAAAGATATCTTGAAATCAGAGATGAAGACACGTCATTTCCGACACTGTCAGAAGACAGCACGATCAAACTCCAGACAGCCTCATGTTTCTTCTCAAAAGAGACGTTGCCTGAGCTTCAGCAAGATGAAGCTATCGCCAGTTTTATGATAGAGTACGAACAGTTCAGAGATCGAGTCAGAGAAGGAGCGTTTGGACCAACTGCACAAGATTTTTTATATTAACATGATTTTTCGTGATTTATGCACTCTAAAGCACCAAAAAATACATATGAAAAATTTATTAGGGGGGGTGGGAGGTGGACCATTTCTCCTGACAGACTATTACAACTTTCACATGAAGTACGCAAACGGATATGTGTGTGTGTGTGTGTGTGTGTGTGTGGAGCGGAAGGGTAGTGAGAGTGGGACGAAATGGGGTGGTGATGAAAAAGGATGAGTTGATATTATCTGCAACAATAACAACCTTAACAAATCCTATTTGGAGTTTAACGACCTATTGGCGTCTACACCCTGAGGGTTAAGCTCACAAGTCTACTTACCTATTTGAAGTTTAACTACCTATTGGCGTCTACATCCATAAGGTTAAGTTTGTTCGGTTGGAGTTGTTTACTCTACAAGTCTACTGGGGAAGTTTAACGCCCTATTGGCGTCTACACCCTTAAGGTCAAGTTTGTTCGATTGGAGTTGTTTGAAACCGCACTTCGTGTGCTCTGAGATGAAGACAGCTGATATCCCTGTGTGCATGAGAGTAGGCTCTACGAATGACTTGGAAAACCCAGCGGGAAATTGTGCCTGCAGCAATGTCTTTCTTGTAATTCTCATTGAGAGAGATGAGCAGACGCCTCTGAGAAGAACGCCGATGGTGAGACCTATCCCAATAATACTTGAGACATCGAACAGGGCAGAGATGCCTATCCTCATCAAGTTTTCCTTCCTTCCTTCCTTCTACGAAAAGCTCATTGCACGGAGAATAATGATTGATATCGTATTATCTAAAACCCACATTCTCAAGCAAAAATAACGTGGCAGGCTAAACGATTTCACCTCTCGCAAAACGAACGTTCGCGTCTCCGAACTTTTCTGATCTAAAGGGAGGTAAACATCGCTGTAAACTCTGTTCGGGAAGCAATTGTTGACAACGTTTAACAAATAGTAAAGAGTGGTGACTTTCTCCATTACACAAGGTACACAACTTCAAGTCAGTTATGCTTACGCTAACGCTATTGACAACGTTATTTCCCTTTGTAGGTCACAGGTTGCAAGAACCGTGATTAAAAAAAAAAAAAAAAAAAAAAAAAAAAACCAGCTCTGCACTAGCCCGCGCCATTTTAATGGCATTTCTGCTTTTCTGTTGTTGAAAGGAGAAAGTGTGACTGGCTTGTAAGCATTGTGATTCAGGATACTGTACATTATTTGGGCATTGTGGTGTACTGATGTGACTGCTTTTTAAGAACTGACATTCTTTTTATTTCAAACGGGTTGAAACATTTTGTGAGTGCTGTTGAGGTATTGTTTGTTGAGGGATGGGATTGATTTTAGTTAAGAACTGTGGCTTTAGATGTATGTTAATTCGTTACTGTAATGTAAGTGGTCGGTTTTAAAACAACGGTGTTGGTTTTTACTGAGGTATTTCCGGTGATTATCGTTCTAATCATTGTAGTGTTAATGATAAATATTGTGATGTAAATGAAATAAGCATTATTTAGGTATTATGTGATGTATGTTATGAGTGTGCATGTGATGTTGAGTACGCATAGATTTTCGGGTGTTTGAAAAATACTTGAGTGTTTAGTTGTGTGTTTGTGCACTGTCATTAATGTTACGGATTCTACATAATCGTGTTTAAAAGCGTGTTTTCTTGTCAGATTTGACATGGTACAGCGCAGTTCGAGCATCAGTGTTGTATATGGAAAGGCGCTATATAAATTGGATTCTTCTTGTTTTCCTCCTCCTCCTCCTCTTCCTCATGATGTTGATGCTGATCATCATTATCATCATCATCATCATTACTATTACTACTACTACTACTGCAATTATTATCATTATTATTATTACTGTTATCATTATCCTCATTATTGTTATTATCCTCATTATCCTCATTGCCATCATTATCATCATGATCATTGTTCTTCTTCATCTCCTTCTTATCATCGTCATCATCATTATCAGTTATCATTATTGTTATTATCAGTATTACCATTATTATTATTATTCACATTACTAGTGGTAATAGTAGTATTGTTCTTCTTATCACTTATCATCATCATTATCATCATCATCATCATTATTATTATTATTCTTAATATTACTACTACTACTACTACTACTACTACTACTACTACTGCTACTACTACTACTATCCACGACCACTCCCAATCACAACTCTACCCAGGTCAGCACAGCAGTGGCCCAGTGGTATTGTCGCCAAACAGTCTGGAAGCGACTGAGTGTCCAAGGTTTCGAGTCCCTCATACGGACCGGACCTCAGTTTTCACCGGTCCCCCACCCCTCTCCCTCTTCACTAGACCTTCAGGGGTGGTCAGGGTGCTAGTCATTCGGAAGATGAAACAAACCGAGGTCCCGAGCAGTCCGCGGCCAGAGGGACTGGTGACTCGTGGATGCAGAACAACATTACGTGTCAGTGTCATGATGTCAACTGTTTTCGATCGAAGTAACAGCTGTGTGAAGTTCCTGCAGTGAGACAAACAAAAACAAAAAAAAAAAGAAAAAAAAAGACAGACAGAGAGAGAGACAGAGGAACAGACAGACAGACAGAGGAACAGACAGACAAACAGACACAGACATTGCCACAGACACTGACAGACACCGAGAGAGACAGAGGGACAGACAGAGAGATATGGAGTTATGAAAAAAAAAGGGAGAGAGAGAGAGGGAGAGACAGACAGACAGACAGACAGACAGACAGAAGAATAAGAATAAGAAGAAGAAGAAGGAGAAGAAGAAGAAGAAGAAGAAGAAGAAGAAGAAGAAGAAGAAGAAGAAGAAGAAGAAGAAACACATCAATCTATCACGGATTCCAAAATGGTCGGAACGTTCTTGTATTCCTTGCTTAATTAAGGTATCGGTTTGTGTCTGCAAATGTCTGTGAGGGAGGGGGGGAAAAGTATTAAGAAAAAAAAACTAGAAAAAAAAAGGCTGGGTCTACATTTCGAGTGCAACAGAACTACAGTTATGAATAGATCGAATCCTACAAACCCTGTGCTGCAGTGAGACTAATAAAGAGAATAAAAAAAGATTTAGAAGTGTGTCTATACATATTTATGTTTTCTGTTAGTGAGAAGAAAGCTGGGTCTACTACGGACCGAGTTGCAACACGAACTGCAGTTACATATATCCTGATTCCTGGAAACCCCGTGCTGTAATGAGATAAAGAAAGTGTTTTTGAAGTGTGTGTGTGTGTGTGTGTGTGTGTGTGTGTGTGTGTGTGTGTGTGAGAGAGAGAGAGAGAGAGAGAGAGAGAGAGAGAGAACAAGAACAAGAACAAAAACTTTAATCTCCAGGCCTCCGGCCCCTAGAAAGAAGTCAAATGTACACAATATGGTGATCACGCAGCGACAACAAAATGTAAAATACATACTAAGTTAAACCTGCAGAACAAAAGTGCTTCTTGTGCATAGTAAATTAATTCTAACTTTCATCATTGTTGTCAGAGAATTCCTGTCGTATGTTCAGGACATCAGATATATAAACGCAGAGTTTACGAATACTGTAAACAGTACCATTCTTCAGCAAGTGAACATACGATTGACCTGCAGAGTTCAGATGTTTTTGTCGCAGGTTATTGTAAAGGACACAATTGTTTATAAAATGGTTTTCATCTTCGACCACATTACAACGTTTACATGCGTAATTTGAATTACATTTGAATGTTCTCCTAAAAAAAAAAAATCCATTTATTGGGAGCAAACCAAGCCGTAATTTTACCAAACAGTCCCTAAAACACTTTTTACCCACAAAGTCAAAACATTGCTCACACTGAAAACCAGTTTTAAACAGTCTGTAGTTATGATATATATCTTTAGACATTACTGACTCGTCCCACTCTTGCATAAATATATCTTTCATTCTTTGCTTAAATAATGACAAAAAAAGTTTGCTCACAACCAAGGCCTTGTTGTAACCAGACATATCCAAACCCAAGTCTAAATAAAGTATTTTCACTAAAGACTCCCAGCATTTTTTTCCCCTTTCGTCCAGATTAAACATCCTCAAATATGCCTGTCTGGGTAATCGGTGCACATTCATATTCAGCAATCTTAACCACTACTTGATACACCTTGTAGACGACGGACTTTATGTGGAGTGATGGCCTAGAGGTAACACGACCGCGTCCGGAAGCGAGAGAATCTGAGTGCACTGGTTCGAATCACGGCTCAGCCGCCGATATTTTCTCCCCCTCCACTAGACCTTGAGTGGTGGTCTGGACGCTAGTCATTCGGATGAAACGATAAACCGAGGTCCCGTGTGCAGCATGCACTTAGCGCACGTAAAAGAACCAACGACAACGAAAGGGTTTTTCCTGGCAAAATTTTGTAGAAAAATCCACTTCGATAGGAAAAAAACAAATAAAACTACACGCAGGAAAAAATACAAAAAAATGGGTGGCGCTGTAGTGCAGCGACGCGCTCTCCCTGGGGAGAGCAGCCCGAATTTCACACAGAGGAATTTGTTCTGATAAAAAGAAATACAAATACAAATACAAATATTTATATACAGTGGATAACATGTTTGGTACTCTAAGTGGTATGTGTGTGTGTGTGTGTGTGTGTGTGTGTGTGTGTGTGTGTGTGTGTGTGTGTGAGAGAGAGAGAGAGAGAGAGAAGTGTTTGAAAGTGTGTGCACGAACCGGCGCTTGCGTGCGTGAACACGTGCGATGAGAGAGAGAGAGAGAGAGCGAAGGGTGTATGTGTGAGTGTGTGTGGGGGGTGGGTGGGGAGGGTGTGTGTGTGTGTGGGGGGGGGGGGGTTGGGAGGGTGTGTGGGGGGGGGTTGTGGGGGGGGGGGAGGTGATGGGGAACTGGTAAGCGAACGTGAGTGCGTGCGACGAAAACTTCGCGGCCTGAAAATCCGTCCTGTTCAGGTTCCAGCTAACAATAACAATACAGTCTGTTGCACGGCGAGGATCCGGGTTGACACACACACACACACACACACACACACAGAGCCAGGCGCGACAAGCACAGAAGGAGGTCAGAAAGGTTGTCAGCCCGCTGCGTTGGCGACGTGGGATGATTGACAGGGAGCTAAAAATAGCATTGACTCTTTCAGTTCCGGCACTAAAACAATCTCCGCGTGATTGTGACTCTTTGCGACGTGAGTTGTGCATCTCATTTGCATTAATAATGTCTCCTTTTTTTGTGTGTGTGTTGTTGTTGCTGTGGCGGTACTTTCCCGCAAGAACCACCTCGTGATGGTGATGGTGATGGTGATGATGATGACGGTGATCTATGCGTAATTTTACCTGCTACAAGAAGACTAAAACCTTGGCCCTGTTTCATCACTGTTTCGGGCAGTTTGTGGACAGAGACAACAGACTTTTGGTTTAATCTGAATTGACTGAGTGAACATACACACAGTAGACAGACGAAATTAAGGTGAGTTGTTTCGCAGCGAGAATGTTGGCTGTTGTCACATATCTGGTTGTCTGATTGAGAATTGTGTGTTATCTTTTTCTGGTTACCATTCAAGTGTGTTATCTTTTTTCTGGTTACCATTCCAGTGTGTTATCTTTTTTCTGGTTACCATTCAAGTGTGTTATCTTTTTCTGGTTACCATTCTAACGAAAGTCATTAAAGCTGCGAAAATGTTGGCAACGGATAATATACTTTCGCTTTCGAAATTTTGTTTGTATGTTTAACATCGGCTGGTGATGTTCGGCGAAGAAGGGAGCAATTAACATGTTTCAGAAACATATAAATGATAGTGAATTACATGTTTTGCTTGTCAAAAAATGCATGCGTGTGTGTGTGTGTGTGTGTGTGTGTGTGTGAGAAAGTGGGATGGGGTTTAACTGACTGTGTGGTTTGGCTGTGGTTTTTACATGTTTCCCAGGTGTGTGTGTGTGTGTGTGTGTTTTATGTATCATTTTCTTTCATTCTGCTCTGGGTGGAATGGCTATTTCAGTTTTTTGACTCATTTGTGTAAACAAGGTGAGTCTATGTTTTAACCCGGTGTTCGGTTGTTTTGTGTGTGTGTGTGTGTGTGTGTGTGTGTGTGTGTGTGTGTGTGTGTGTGTGTGTGTGTGTGTGTGTCCGTGGTAAACTTTAACATTGACATTTTCTCTGCAAACACTTATCAGTTTATCAGAGAGAGAGAGAGAGAGGAAGAAGAAGAAGAAGAAGAAGAGTCAAAATCTTTATCATCTAAGGCAACAGATAAGCAAGTAACATGCTTTTTTCCCACCCAGTCCCCGCCCCGAAAGAGGGACTAAAGTTCAGGAAACAAAAAGAGAGCAAAAGGAAGTAAATGAAAACAAAATGAAACAAGAGAGGCAAGGTCTTCGAGACTCACTTGTGATACACTTTAAGATGAGAAAGATCAGTTTAAAGTTAATTAATTTCCCTAGCATTAATTACAGGGTGATTTCCCTTTTTTACTATCTGCACCAAAACGTTTGCAAAATAAATAAAACTTCCATGCTTAGCAAAAGAAGTTCCTGTTTGAACAAAAAAATGATAATAATGACTCCTCTTGTTGTTGTGTCAGAATATCATATCAAAGTGCCAAGTTTAGAGAATACAAAAAATATAAATATAACAGTAAATGCAGTTTGCATATAATTAGTCTTCATTTTTTTTTTTTTTTTTTTTGTGCCCATCCCAGAGGTACAATATTGTTTTAAACAAGATGACTGGAAAGAACTGAATTTTTCCTATTTTTATGCCTAATTTGGTGTCAACTGACAAAGTATTTGCAGAGAAAATGTCAATGTTAAAGTTTACCACGGACACACAGACACACACACACACACACACACACACACACACACACACACACACACACACACACACACACAGAGACAACCGAACACCGGGTTAAAACATAGACTCACTTTGTTTACACAAGTGAGTCAAAAATAACAGAATATTTTTTGAAACTTAGAAAAACGACATTATGTCAGTAAAGTTATGAGAAAACTTATTTCAGCCGACTTAGATCATGTTGAAGATCTTAACTATTATGATCAATTTTCTGAAATTGTAATGGTATATAGAGTTTAGATTAAGAAACTGATTACACCAATTGGAAGAATAGCTGTACTGAAATCTTTGATCCTATCTAAGATTATCCAGCTATCGTTACTTTTGCCAAATCCAGCTGATACTTTCATTTGTAACCTGCAGAAACTATGTTATAGATTATCTGGAATAAAAAGCAAGATCGTTTAAGTAGAAAAACTATTATAAAAAGTATTGAGAAAGGAGGTATAGGTGTGTTTCATTTAAAAACATTTATAAACGGATTAAAACTTAGTTGGATTCGTAAGCTTGGAAAAAACAGTCATAAATGGAAAAATATCATCTCAGACATGTTCCCTATGATTAATCAACTTGAACTGTATGGTAACTGTTTACCTATAAATGAGAAAGTAAATCGTTTTGGGGTTGATGTCTTAGTAGCATATGGGATCTTTGAACGCAAAGTGAGGATAGTAAATGCAGAAGAACTTGTAAGCGCGAACCCATTTTTTTGTAACGAGAACATTAAGATTGGAAACAAGCATATATTGTTCAAACGATGGACAGAAAAGGGTATTTATTTTTATCCACCACCTTATGCAGAATGTCTGTTTGTCTGTCTATGCAACTCGTGTGACCAGCCTACCGAAGGGTTGAGCAGTGCTTGATTTCGCTGAACAGATGTCACGCTTGCTGTCTTGTACTGTCAGTTTAGAACTTGCGTGACATGACACCAATGGTAATAATGAAAACGATGATGATGATGAACATGCTGCTGCTGCTGCTGCTGCTGCTACTACTACTACTACTGCTGCTGCTGCTGCTACTACTACTGCTAATGATAATGACAATATAATAATGATGATAATAATTATGATAGCAATAATAACGACAGTGATAATAATAATAATGATAGTAATGATAATGATAGGTACTTATATTGCACACTATCCAGAAATCTGCTCCAGGTGTTTTACAAAATTATAATATTACTAGGTCTATATTAATGATAATGATAAACAAAACAAACAATAGTTTGACAGACAAACAGACAGACAGATAATAATAATAATAATAATAATAACAATAACAACAACAACAACAATAATAATAATGGATATTTGTTGAGCGTTTTCCTCCCTTAAAGAGAGCTCAAAGCGCTTTACAATAAACATTAAACACACACGCGCGCGCGCGCGCGCAGTAACTCACAAAAGAAAGAAGAAGAAAAATAATGATTTAGCGCACAATAATATAAAACAGATTCATAGACTTCGCGTATTGCATAATTACACACACACACACACACACACACACACACACACACACACACACAGATTGATAGATTGATAGATAGATTAAATAACATCTTGAAGCACATGCCTGCGGCACAGGCGAGGGTTTTTGTTGGGGTTTTTTTTTGGTTTTTGTTCTTGTTTTTTTTGTCTTGTTTTATTGGTCGCAGGCTGACCTCCACAGTGAGAAAAGCAAGGAAGTATTTACACAGCGCTTAATTAATCTCGTGCACAGACCAATCCAAGCGCACGCGCCGAGACTAGTCATTCGTTCACACACATGTACAGAGTCTGAGTCCGATGGATGACCCAGTGAATGACTGAGTGAATAACTGGGAAAATGACTGACTGACTGCCTGACTGATTGATTGATAATTGGTGGATCCGTGACAGTCTAGTGGTTTGGACCTCGCGTTGTGGCCGCAAATTCCTATCATGATCACGGCAAATTTTTGGCATCTGATCCTTTTTGACTCACTTGTGTAAACAAAGTGAGTCTATGTTTTAACCCGGTGTTCGGTTTTGTGTGTGTGTGTGTGTGTGTGTGTGTGTGGTGTGTGTGTGTGTGTGTGTGTGTGTGTGTGTGTGTGTGCGTGTGTCTCTGTGTGTGTGTGTGTGTCTGTGTGTCCGTGGTAAACTTTAACATTAATATTTTCTCTGCAAACACTTTTTCAGTTGACACCAAATTAGGCGTAAAAATAGGAAAAATTCAGTTCTTTCCAGTCATCTTGTTTAAAACAATAAAAATATAAAAAAAGAATAAAAAATGAAACCTAATTATATGCAAACTGCACTTACTGTTATATTTATATTTTTTGTATTCTCTAAACTTGGCACTTTGATCTGATATTCGACACAACAAGAGCAGTCATTATTATCATTTTTTGTTCAAACAGGAACTTCTTTTGCTAAGCATGGAAGTTTTATTTATTTTGCAAACATTTTGGTGCAAATAGTAAAGAAGGGAAATTACTCTGTAATTAATGCTAGGGGACTTAATTTGATTTAAAATGATCTTTCTCATCTTAAACATTACATTTTTCTTTCTTTTCTTTTTTCTTCTCCCAAGCTTATCCATCATATTTAATACAGAGCACTTTTCAACCATTTTTAAAATCTCTTTTTTTTCCTCCTAATGATTCCTTTACATGATAAAGCGTGAAGCACAATTGAGTCTTGAAGGCTTTGCCTCTTGTTTATTTTTCATCTTGTTTCTTCTTTTTTTCTTTTTTTTTTCCTTCATAATCATTATACAGCAATTGTGATGTAGCTTATATGGATTAATCCACACGATTTGACACCTCCTTGAAATTGAAACTGTAACTGTACAGTTAGGTCAGTTCAGTATATATATTGACTTAATTAATGGAGGAAGGTGGCAGAATGGTTAAGACGCTCAGCTGCTAATACAGAGAGTCCGTGAGGGTGTGGGTTCGAATCCCGCTCTCACCCTTTCGTCCCTACTTTGACTGGAAAATCAAACTGAGCGTTTTGTCTTTCGGATGAGACTATAATCCGAGGTCCCGTGTGCAGCACGCACTTGGAGCACTGAAAAAGAACCCATGGCAACGAGAGTGTTGTCCTCTGGCAAAATTATGTAAAAAGAAATCCACTCTGATAGGCACACAATTACATAAGCGTGCACTCAAGGCCTTACTAAGTACGTTGGGTTATGCTGCTGTCAGGCATCTGCCTAGCATATATGGTTTTGGGTCTATGGATTTGTCCGAACGCAGTGACGCTTCCTTTAGATATTGAAACTCACAATAGCCAAGTGGTCAAAGCGCTGGACTTTCAATCTGGGGGTCTCGGGTTCAAATCTCGGTAACGGCGCCTGGAAGGTAAAGGGTGGAAATTTTTCTGATCTCCCTGGTCAACATTATGTGCAGACTTGCTTGTGCCTGAACCCCTTCGTGTGTATACGCAAGCAGAAGATCAAATACGCACGTTAAAGATCCCGTAATCCATGTCAGCGTTCGGGTTATGGGAAACAAGAACATAGCCAGCATTCAAACCCCCGAAAACAGAGTATGGCAGCCTACATGGCGGGGTAAAAACGGTCGTACACATACAAGCCCACACGTGCACATACGAGTGAACGTGGGAATTGCAGCCCACGAACGTAGAAGAAGAAGAAGAAGATACTGAAACTGAAAAATGACCGATTTTGCAGTCCAAGTCACCTTCATGGCGCCTTGCCGAACGTGCTACCAGAAGGTGACCTCGGCCATCTCCGGGGCCTTCCGGCGTTACGGGGAGCTGGTGGGAAAGCACCCCTTGCCCTTCATCATCGTCCCCATCGTAGTCTTCGGCGGGCTGGGGCTGGGGCTGCTGGCGCTGGACGAGGAGTCGGACCTGGAGACGGTGTACTTCCCCAAGAACAGCCGCGCCATCAAGGATCGACAGACGGTGAGGGACACCTTCCCGGACCTCAGCAACGTCTCCTACAACGCCTTCTCCCAGAGCGACGCGGACAATGCCGCCACCCTCATCTTCGTCACCAAAAGAGGACGGAGCGTTTTCGACTCCGCCGTTACGTCGGAGATCAGCAATATCGTGTCCGGCGTAAAAACTCTGACCGGCGCTTCCTCCTCCGGGAAGAAGTTCGGCGATGTCTGCGCCAGGTCTTCACCAGGCGGCTGCGTTGTGGACGGGGAAGTAGCTCTGAATTCTAATTTCCAGAACGCGGTGACTGCCTCGCAAGTCACCTACCCTGTCTGGAACAACTTATTACTCGATACCTTCCTCGCCGGGACGGAGGTCGTGACGGGCAAACTGGCTTCAGCCAGGGTGCTCCGGATCTCCTTCAAGCTGGCGGAAGACGCGGACGGTTGGAAGAAAGCCTTTCTGAACTACTCACAACACCTGGACACCACCACTGTTGACGTGGCCTACGAGACGCCAAATTCGTTGAGCGAGGAGCTGGATAAGAGCACAAAAGGGGACATCATCTTCTTCTCTCTGACCATGACCTTGACCTGCACCTACGCGTCCATCGTGACCTCTGGCGGGAACCCCGTGTCCACGCGCAGCATGCTGGCTTTCGGCGGCATCCTGGCAGCGGGTTTGGGCATCGTGGGCTCTATGGGTCTGCTCAGTGCCTGCGGGGTCAAGTTCGTCAACATTGTCGGCGTTGTCCCTTTCCTCATTATTGGTGAGTGAGTGAGTGTGTGTGTGTGTTATGTTGTGTTGTGTGTGTGTGTACTGTGTTGTTTTGTGGTGTGTGTGTGTGTGTGTGTGTGTGTGTGTGTGTGTGTGTGCGTGCGTGCGTGTGTATGTGGTGTTGTGTTGTGTTGTGGTGTGTGTGTGTGTGGGAGGGGGGTTGTGTTGTGTTGTGTTGTGTTGTGTGTGTGTGTGTGTGTGTGTGTGTGTTGTGGTGTGGTGTGTGTGTGTGTGCAGCTGTAAAGACCACCAAAACGTTTTGGAGTACTGTAAAGTCTGTTTTGACTTCCAATGAACCGAGACAGAATTCAGCAGCATCTGATGAACGGTTTAATCATTTCGAAAAGGTTTTCAGTAGTGAACATAGCATATGATGAGGTCAGTTATTTTGTTTATGATGCTGTCAATGGTAATATATTGCCTGGTTTAAACGTGGCGTATAATTCACTGAATAGGGGGGTGGGGGGGGGGGGGTGTTGAGGGCTTACGTGTGTGCGTGTGCAAAAGAAACTGCGACAGAAGTACCGTTCCTGTTCCAGTACACCAGGTTCTAACTAACATTACGTTAGTCGATGGTAGTAATACCGCCACTGATAAAACATTTTTTGCATGATTCAGAGTGAAAACTAGGAGAGGGGGGTGTGTGTGGGGGGGGGATGTTCATGATATTGCAGTAGGTATCTGGCACGACTTGCAATTTGATGAAGATTACAATAACAACAACAACAACAACAAAAAGACTTTGATTAAGAAACGAACGAGCTCGACGTCAAAGCGCACACACACGTGTTCGCATGCACGTGCGGACATGCAAACACACACACACACACACACACACACACACACACACAAAACAAAAACAAAAAAAACACCCGCCCCACACCCCACACTCCTCAATACACACACACACACACACACACACACACACACACACACACACACACGCACACACAAGCATCTCCCCCCCCCACACACACACACGCACACACACGCACACACACACATCCTTCACACACACACACACAAGCAACCCCCCTCTCCTCATCCCCCACAAGCACCCTCCCTCCCCACACGTACACACACACACACATGTACACACACACACACACACACACACACACACACACACACACACCCGTCTAAAAACACTTATAGTAAATAGACGTTAAACTGAAGAACACACACACACACACACACACACACACACACACACACCAGCACCCCACCCACCCCTACACCACACCCTCTATCCCCAAACGCACAAACACGCACACTCACTTGCCACGCAATTCCTACGTTCCTAGGTATTGGCGTGGACGACATGTTTCTGATGATGTCCTCTTGGAGTGAGAGTCTTCCCAGCAGCGCTGAACAGCAGCAGGTGAAGCACGTTCCCCAGATTCTGGGCAAGACTCTGGCCAACGCTGGAATCGGCATCACCATCACCTCCGTCACGGACTTCTTGGCCTTCGTCATCGGCACCACGTCCGTCTTCCGAAGCGTCACCAACTTCTCGCTGTATGCCGGTGAGTTGGAGAGAATGGGTATGCGTATTGCGTATTATTCAATTGCGTATGGGCCACAGGCATAATTACAATTGCATTGGGGTTTGGACGAGATGAGGACGAAGTCGTGGTAGCAATATCTTCATTGTACACCCCAATATGAATAACAATAATCTTATCACAGCATCTAGTTACATGCAGCAAAAAGTCACCAGGGTAGCTTATAAGGTGAGTGGAGAGAGAGAGAGATAGAGAGAGAGAGAGAGAGGTCACCACCATCTTCATAGTCGTTATCATCGTCCGTCAACATTGTCACCAAAGTCACCATTTTCATCATTATCACCAGCATCACTATCGGATGGTCAACTCAACAAGGGCAAAATTCCTCTGCAGAGTTACTTTGGAGGTACTTGTTAGTGAAGTCTTTCTTGGGACGGGGGGTAGGGGGAGGGGGCAGAATTATTATTGTTTGTCTTGTTTCCTTTGAAAAGTGGCCAATAAGAAATGTACATTAATCATACGGTATTTGGAGAGGCATGAGTAAAACGTAGAAGGTAAAGTTAAAGTAAAATGACAATGATATATGTATGTATGTATATACATGTATGTAGAACTCAAATGATATGTTGTGTGCAGATAGTGTTGTGAAATGATGCTGCCCTGTTGATATTGTTCTCTTCACTACATATATATATATATATATATATATATATATATGTAGTGAAGAGAACAATATGTGTGTGTGTGCGTGCGTGTGTGTGTGTGTGAAAAGGGGGGGGGGAGTAGGAGGGTAGAGGAATAGAGGTTTGAGAGGAGAAGGAGTTAGGATCGATGATGCACATACTCACTCACACTGTCTTCTCTCATTGCAATAGCAGGGGCACATTGAGTGGTTTTCATAGAGTGTTTACTATATAACCTTAGAATAAGCATAGCTATACAGCACACAGTAGCACTAACTCAAACAGATCTCAGCAACACAAATTTCCTGCTAAAGCAGTAAGCAGCACGCTTTTCCTGCCCAGCACACCTACATAAAGTAGCATCCACTAAGCAGCATACAGCCCAGGGGTGAGTCAGCAAGGATTTCCTTGCACCTTCACCTCAGCCAACCTGTGCCAGGTTCCGTTTCTTTCAGATGACAGCTAAAAGTTTTGTTGTCCACATTAGTTTTACCCCTTCCTCACAACATACTGTGCGTACTAACTGCAAACTACAAACGCTCCCCAATGGGTTAAAACAATCTGACCAAACTCAGTTTGTCTTAGTGACTCAGTGACACATTTACTTCTCTATTCTCACGTTGAAGCGCGGCACATTTCAACATCATAGAGCCAACTGCGGGAGAAGAGTAACCTCAAAGAATGAGCCATGGAAAAGAGTGGGGAGGAGGGAGATAAGAGATGAGGTGGGGGATGAAGGGATAGGGGAGAAAAGGGGGACGGGGTGGGGGTGGTGTAGGTGACACCACCTGTGCACTATAACATAGATAGGGGGTTAGGTGGCGCACGGGAGGGGTAGTACCTCTAGAGGGGGGGGGTCTTCTCACGCTCTTCCGGGAGTGGTTCGTCCTCTGTTGGTCCCCACCGGCACCCAGCTCTCACCTATGGGTCCTAGAAGCTGCTAGCATGCGGCAGCGCCCAACCCCCGGGCAACGGCTTTGACATGCTGACTAAACTAGGTGAGGGTAGCTGACGGGTCTCAAACCCTCGGTGAATTAGGGCTTGTCTACCCAAGCATGTGAAGACTGGATCCGGCAGACTCTGCGGAAGAAACCTTCATGGTTCAACGGAGAGGAAGGCGGTTGCAGCAGAGCACTGTGGAGTGCTGAGGGCAGGATGAGGCACATAGGACATCCTGGTCATCCACTGCATCCGTTTCAATCTCCAGTCGTCTTGACCTCGTCTTGCCACTGGATACAGACGGTCTCGGACAAGAGAGTGAAAGTCGACGGTGCGCAACTCCTCCTCACCATAAACAAAGTCATCAGTCATCCTTCATCCCATACCATCATTTTCCCCAAGCCCTGTGGCGACAGGCGAGCGATGAAGCGACAGGTGTGGGTACACTGGCAGTCGTAGCCGCGGACCTGCACACAGGCAGCTCAGGCCATAGGGTCGTTTTTCATCGACTGGAGCAGCAGTGGAGATCAGCAGCCCCTTGAGTGACTGAGCAGCCCTCTTTAGGACAGCACTGCTCACCTCCATGGCATGAGGAAGGGGCTAGAAAAGGTGCCCTAAACATTGCCTGCTCCACACCATCATAGTCAGCATACCGCGGTCGACACACAAAGGAAAGAAAGAAGAAAACAAGGAGCACCCCATCGACCATTGCCACATGGAACGTGCGTACGCTTCTGGACAGAGACGACTCGGACAGACCACAGAGACGCACAGCACCCATTGCGAGTGAACTGGCCAGGTACAACATCGACATCGCTGCCTTAAGTGAGACCAGACTGGCAGAAGAAGGCGAACTCTGTGAGCGAGGCACAGGCTACACCTTCTTTTGGAGTGGTCGCGGACCTGAGGAGAGACATGAGGCTTGAGTTGGCTTTGCAGTGAAGACAACCCTCGTTGGCAAGCTGGCTGGCCCCCCGAAAGGAGTGAACGATCGCCTGATGACGATGAAACTCCCTTTATGCAACGGGAAGAAGTTTACCACCATTGTCAGCGCCTACGCGCCCACCATGACCAACCCAGATGAGATCAAGGACAAGTTCTACGAGGACCTGAACGCTGCCATCACCACTGTTCCCAACGCAGACAAGCTCATCATTCTTGGTGACTTTAACGCGAAAGTTGGCTGTGACAGCACCTCCTGGGAAGGCGTGATTGGGAAGCATGGGGTTGGTAACTGTAACAGCAATGGCCAACTACTTCTCCAGACATGTGCCGAGCACGACCTTATCAACAAACACCGTCTTCTGCCTCCCTACCCGTAACAGAACGTCATAGATGCATCCTCTCTCTGTCCATTGGCATCTCATCGACTTTGTCATCGTCAGGAAGAGGGACACGAGGGCCATGTGCGGCGCCGAGTGCTGGACAGACCACCGCCTTATCGTCTCCAAGCTCAACCTCCGCATCCAGCCCAAGAGACGGCCTCAGGGCATGAAAGCACCTAAACGCCTGAATGTCAACAAGCTGAAGCTAGGCAACATCAAGCAGAGCTTTGCTGACACCCTGGAGGAACGCCTTGAGTCAGCCGTGCTGGACAACCAGAATGTGGAGGCAGCATGGGGCGCACTGCATGAGACGGTGTACAGCACTGCCATGGAGTGCCTGAAGCACAAAGACTGGTTTGATGAGAACTGCACTGAGATCAAGCAGCTGCTAGAAGACAAACGCCAAGCCTACAGAGCCCACATTGAAGATCCCAAGTCACAGTCAAAGAAAGACATACTGAAGAGCACACGCAGCACCATCCAGCTGAAGCTGTGGCAGATGCAGGATTCCTGGTTGAGCAACAAAGCTGATGAGATCCAGGGCTTTGCAGACAGGAACGACATGAAGAACTTCTATAACGGCCTGAAAGAAGTCTACGGTCCCACCACCTCCGGATCTGCTCCACTCCTCAGTGCTGATGGTTCTACCCTGATCACTGACAAGGACGGGATCCTTGAGAGATGGGCTGAACACTTTGACAGCGTACTGAACCGCCCTTCCTCCATCAATGATGAAGCCATCGACCGACTCCCCCAGGTGCCAGTCAGTGAGTCGTTGGATGCCATTCCAACTTTGGAGGAGACCCAGAAAGCTATTCATCTGCTATCCAATGGCACAGCCCCTGGCTCAGACTCCATACCAGCTGAGTTCTACAAAGAAGATGGTATGGCGCTGACTGAGAAGCTTCATCAGCTGTTCCAGCTCATCTGGCAGCATGAGGCAGTTCCACAGGATTTCAAAGACGCTTCCATCATACACCTGTACAAGCGCAAAGGAAATCGTCAGGCCTGTGACAACCATTGTGGAATATCCCTGCTGTCCGTCGCAGGCAAGACGCTGGCCAGAGTGCTACTCAACCGTCTCATAGCGCACCTTGAGCAAGGTCTCCTACCAGAGAGCCAGTGTGGCTTCCGGAAAGAACGCGGGACTATCGACATGGTGTTTGCTGCCAGGCAGCTCCAGGAGAAGTGTCAGGAACAGAACGCCAACCTTTACTCCACCTATGTCGATCTGACCAAGGCCTTCGATACTGTTAGCAGAGATGGCCTTTGGAGAATCATGGCGAAGTACGGATGTCCCATAAAGTTCATCACCATCATATAGCAACTACACGATGGGATGCTGGCCCGAGTCCAAGACAACGGAGAGACTTCAGAACCATTCCCTGTCTCCAACGGAGTCAAGCAAGGGTGTGTTCTTGCCCCCACCATGTTCAGTCTCATGTTTCAGCCATGCTGACAGATGCCTTCAGATACGCTGACGTAGGCATTGGCATCAGGTACCGCACAGATGGCTCACTCTTCAACCTCAGGAGGCTTCAAGCTAAAACCAAGGTGAGGACAGACACCGTCAACGACTTCCTGTTTGCTGATGACTGCGCTCTCAACGCTGCCTCCGAAGCTGACATGCAACACAGTTTCGACAAGTTCTCTGCTGCCTGTGACAACTTTGGCCTCACAATCAGCACAAAGAAGACTGAGGTGATGCACCAGCCAGCTCCAGGAAAGCCTTACGTTGAACCAAACATCTTCATCAACGGGCAACGACTGAACGCGGTGGACAAGTTCACATACCTGGGCAGTACACTCTCTCGCACAGTTGTCATCGACGACGAGGTGAATGCCAGACTCGCCAAAGCCAGCGCTGCCTTCGGCAGACTCCATAAGAACGTTTGGAACAGGAGAGGCATCACCCTGGAGACGAAGCTCAAAGTATACAAGGCTATAGTACTCACCACACTGCTCTATGGATGTGAATCATGGACGGTCTACAAACGCCACGCCAAAAAGCTGAACCACTTCCACACCACCAGCCTCAGAAAACTTCTCGGCATAAAGTGGCAAGAGAAGATCCCTGACACAGAGGGCTCACTCGTGCAAACTTGCCCAGCATCTACACCATCTTGATGCAGGCCCAGCTGCGCTGGGCAGGCCACGTAGTTCGCATGCCAGACCACCGGCTCCCCAAGAAACTGCTGTACGGCGAACTCCTACATGGCAAGCACTCCCATGAAGGCCAAAAGAAGCGCTTCAAAGACAATCTGAAAGCTTCTCTGAAGGCCTTCAACATCAGCCACGACACATGGGAGCTGAATGCAATGGACAGACCAAAGTGGCGTTCAGCTGTCCACAAAGGCGCCAAATCCTGTGAGGCCAACAGAATCGCTGCAGCAGAGCAACGCAGACAGGCCTGGAAAAGCAGTGCCAGCAAATCCCCGACAGCCGCCACCACCCCCTGTCCACACTGCGTCAGAAACGTCCGGGCGCGGATTGGCCTGACCAGTCATCTGCGCACCCACAGAGCCCAACCCACCCACCTCCAGGATGACTAGATGGTCCTCGTCGATCCCGACGGACGAACCACACATAACATAGATAAATAGATATTAATGACCTTTTCTCTTCCGTACAGGTGTGGCCGTGTTGTTCTGTTACCTGGCCAACGTGACTCTGTTCAGTGGCTGTCTGGCCATCCACGGAAAACGTGTGTATTCTTGGCGCCATTCCCTGACCTGCCGGATGACCAAGTCCCGCCAGGAACTAAAGGAAAATGGAAAGTCTGCCTGCTTTGCTGCCCTGTGTGGCGGCAATCCGCCTCGGAAAGACAGAGACGACGAAAGCATCTGTGAGAAATTCCCTTCCAAATTCCTACCGTATCTGATAAAGAACGGTTTGGTCAGCGTTTTTATCATCGTTCTGTTCATGGGTTACCTGGCGGTTTCTATTTACGGCGCCATCAACCTGAAGCAAGGCTTGGTTCTTCAGGACCTGGTCCTAGACTCTTCCTACTATCACAACTTCTTGGGTCTTTCTGACAAGTATTTCCCTACCAGGATTCCTGTTGGTTTCATTGTCACAGGAAACGTCGACTATTCTGGAAACGACGGCACTCTGTTCCAGACCCTTCTTCAACAGGCTCAGAATGACAGTGGTATTGACTCTAACTTTGAGAGATGTTGGTTGACGTCCTATAAGAATAGTGGGAGCTACAATGCGGGAAACTTTATGAGTGGTCTCGCAACATTCCTGTCCAGCAACACTGACTTTGAAGCTGATGTGGTGATGGACAGCCCCAAAAGCAGCGTCCTGGCCTCACGCTGCTTTGTGTATTCCGTGGGGAGCAGCAACCAGTACGACAACGCCAACCTTATGGAGAGAATGCGAGAGCTGGCTGACGGCTCTTCCCTGTCAGTGTTCGCTTACCACTCGTCGTTCGTGGCGTTCGAGCAGTTCATCGCCGTGCTGCCAGCCACCCTGCAGATGGTGGGCTGTGCCGTGGCCGTGATGACGGTAGTGTCCTTCATCTTCCTGCCTCACTTGCTGATGGTCCTGCTGGTAGTGCTCACCATCCTCATGATCTTGGTTGGCATCTTCGGCTTCCTGTACTTCTGGGACCTGACCTTGTCTTCCATCACCATGATCCACCTGGTCATGAGTGTCGGCTTCTCCGTGGACTTCTCGGCCCACGTGTGTGCCGCCTACCTCCTGTCCAAAGCGGCCAGTCGCCAGGAGCGAGCCCGGGACGCCATCCGCCACGCTGCCGGCCCCATCCTGAACGGGGCCACCTCCACCCTGCTGGGGGTGCTGTTCCTGCTGGCGTCTTCCTCCTTCATCTTCCAGTCCTTCTTTAAGGTCATGTTCCTCGTCATCCTCTTTGGGCTTCTGCATGCCGTCTTCTTTCTGCCCGCTGTCCTGTCCCTGCTCGGACCTCAGAACGGTCCGCCCGAGGGTAACCCCCCTGCCGTTCAGAACGGCAAATCACAATGCTTTCAGAATGGCTGTCCAACCATTTGCGTTTCCAGCAGAGTAGCAGATACTCCAGTACCACCGCTGCCACGGCTAAAGGTGGTTGGTTCGGGAGAAGTGGTGGGAATATTTCCCCATAACAATGCTGAGAATGAACTCTCCCCTGTCAAGGCTCCGAATCAACTTCCCCCTCTGAGCGTTCCGAATAAACTTTCCCCTGAAGGCTCTGAATAAAATTAATGTTCCCCTGTCAATGTTCAGAATGAACTTCCCCCTGTCAGTGTCCGGAATCAACTTCCCCCTCAAGGCTCTGAATAAACGTTCCTCTGTCAATGCTCCGATTAAACACGCTGAATACTACATGCCCGTTGGCCCATGTGAAACATCTCCACATGCACACGCTCTTGGAACGACAGATAAATCTGCTCAATGATTTGAAAACGGTGAGGGTTTAACCACTTGTCAAACGTGTTTATCAAAACGCGCACACATTTTGTGCAAGCAAGCAAGCGCACACATACATACACACACGCGCGAGCGCGCGCGCAAACACACACTAGTACAAATATTTACAAGCACTTTTACATCATTTTAAGATACTGTTGCAAAGGAAAGGAGTCCCAATCTTGAATGGTTTAAGTTTTGTAAGTGCACCCTTAGTATAAATTCTCTTCGGATATATGAAAACTTCACTTCACCTCACCAGCTTCACTGCACACACAAGCTATCCTGCTAGCTAGTGATCTACGGTTGCATTTTCTTTATTCGCTATGTTCATGAGTGATATGAGTTTAGATTGTTCATTTGCTCACAGTCATATTCGAGAGGGGTCTTGGCCTCGAATTCAAAAATATATCTCTGACTCTCTGTCCCTCTGTCGCTCTCTGCTCTCTGTCTCTGTCTGTCTGTCTGTCTCTCTCTCTCTTACAAATGTCACAGTTGTATTGGGATCGCCTTCAGAAGGGGCTGTGGCATGGCCTATACTGAATGAATTTTCGTTTCGTTTCGTTTCTCTTCGTTTCGCTTTGCTTCTCTCTCTTCCACCAAACCCATTTCACCCGCTTAAATGCGGAGTGCAGCTGCGCTCCCTTCCGCCCACGCTGACAAAAGAACGCTCCACTCCCTACCCCCTAGCCCCTACCCCACCCCCGACTCCCGCCCACGTCCACGTCTACGTCCACCCGGTTTGGAACGCACGGTAACTTTGCTTCACAGAACGTCCTGTTCGTCGTATGGTCTCCTCGTTTGGTCAAAAGAGTGTCATTATCCATGTGTCAGTAAACGTTTGGAAAATGAAAGGAGACATAAAGGAGGCCAATAGCATCAGAAACTGTTACCTGATCGAAAAACCTGAAAGTTATCACCGCACATTCTTCTATTTAAAGGGTAGTGGTGGTTGCAGTGGGGGGAATTGGCAGTTTTGTGTTGAAATTGGAGTCCAGTTCTTCTTCTTATTCTTCTGCTTCTTCTTCGTTCGTGGGCTGCAACTCCCACGTTCACTCGCACGTACACGAGTGGGCTTTTACGTGCATGACCGTTTTTACCCCGCCATGTAGGCAGCCATACTCCTTTCTCGGGGGTGTGCATGCTGGGTATGTTCTTGTTTCCATAGCCCACCGAACGCTGACATGGATTACAGGATCTTTAACGTGCATATTTGATCTTCTGCTTGCCGTACACACACGAAGGGGGTTCAGGCACAAGCAGGTCTGCACATACGTTGACCCACCAGGCCCCGTTACAAGGATTCGAATCCGGGAACCTCAGATTAAAAGTCCAACGCTTTAACCACTTGGCTATTGCGCCCGTCGGTTCATCAGTCAACATCGTCTTTCGTGGAATGAATAGTTGTGTTGGCTGTGTTAGTACTTGTGTTGGTTTATCTTGCCATTAGCGTCAACGGCGGCGGCAACAGTTTTATTATAATTGCGATTCCGTCCATGAATATTGACTATTGTATGTGTATGCCTTTATCATTATATGTTTAAAATAATCATGTATGTTGTGTCTGTATGTATGTACGCATTTATGTATGCACTTATGTAAAAAAGCATATATATATATATATATATATATATATATATATATATATATTTAAATGCAAAATGATATAAGGTTGTAGTATGTATCTACAGTGTATATAGCATGCATGCATCAGGTATATTATGAATGGATTGAAATGTATGTATGCCATGCACAATACAACACAACACAACACAACACAACAATACAGCTTTATTAATCCGATTGAAAATTACATATGCATTGAAAGGCTCGTCACACACTATGTGTATACTAATATTTTCCTTTATATGATTATTGAGATGTCCTAATGAATCAAGGAAGGGTCTGCGGAGTTTTTCATTTCTTCTTGTTTCAGTTGTTACATGAAACGTTATATTTTCTTAGCTGAACGTCTATGTGTGATGTGTGCGTGGAGTTAATGGAAGGGTGTGCTGATCACTATTCGTTTCATTTCTTTTCATTTCTGCTTTGTTATTTGTCGACGAACATTTGATTGAAACGAAGGAAAATGGTCCATTGTATTTGTTTGAAGCATACAAGAAAGTCTTTTGAATTTGAATTTGGAATGTGCGCATGGCACCGTATTCATTTAGCACGGCGAGAAGCCAGAGGAATAATAAACCCCTTATTTTCAGTACAGATGCGTGAGCTGAGATGGTTAATTAAGAAGCAGCTTTCTTGATTAGTGAAATTAGCACCATCATGTCATGTGCGGTTTGGGACAAAACAGTGTTTCTGATTCGTTTTGTTTTTGTTGTTGTTTTTGTTTTGTTTTGTTTTGTTTGTTTGTTTTTTTTTAAGTAGAAAGCAGTTCTGTGTCTAATTTTGGGATGGCAAGGTCGCGTTACCATCCACTGTCAGGTACAGCTGGGAGCTGTCGAGGTTTAAATGTAAGGTTGTCAACATGGGATCACAGTGCTCGGTGACGTAAATCGAGCAAAGTGGTTACGACAGTATGACAGTATGATGTTGTCACGGTGTGACAGTAGTATGACAGTATGATGTTGTCACGGTGACAGCAGTGTGATATTCTGATGCATCCATGGTTACAACAGTATGACAGTATGATGTTGTCATGGTGACAGCAGTTTGAAAGTGTGATGCATCCATGGTTACAACAGTATGACAGTATGATGTTGCCATGGTGACAGCAGTATGACAGTGTGATATAGTCACGGTGACAGCAGTATGACAATGTGATGTAGTCATGGTGACAGCAGTATGAAAATGTGATGTAGTCATGGTGACAGCATTATGAAAATGTGATGTAGTCATGGTGACAGCAATATGAAAATGTGTTGTCATGGTGACAGCAGTATGACAGTGTGATATAGTCACGTTGACAACAGTATGACAGTATGATATTGTCATGGTGACAGCAGTATGAAGTGTGAGTAGTCATGGTGACAGCAGTATGAAGTGTGAGTAGTCATGGTGATAGCAGTATGACATTGTGATGTGGTCATGGTGACAGCAGTATGACAGTGTGATGTAGTCATGGTGACAGCAGTATGACAGTGTGATGTAGTCATGGTGACAGCAGTATGACAGTGTGATGTAGTCATGGTGACAGCAGTATGAAATGTGAGTAGTCATGGTTACAACAGTATGACATTGTGATGTAGTCATGGTGACAGCAGTATGACAGTGTGATGTAGTCATGGTGACAGCAGTATGACAGTGTGATGTAGTCATGGTGACAGCAGTATGACAGTGTGATGTAGTCATGGTGACAGCAGTATGACAGTGTGATGTAGTCATGGTGACAGCAGTATGACAGTGTGATGCAGTCATGGTGACAGCGGTATGACAGTGTGATGTAGTCATGGTGACAGCAGTATGACAGTGTGATGTAGTCATGGTGACAGCAGTATGACAGTGTGATGTAGTCATGGTGACAGCAGTATGACAGTGTGATGCAGTCATGGTGACAGCGGTATGACAGTGTGATGTAGTCATGGTGACAGCGGTATGACAGTGTGATGTAGTCATGGTGACAGCGGTATGATATTGTCAGGATCGGACTGATACAACAGTGTTGCTGTTTATCACACTTGTTGCGATGTTCTGCAGTGGAAATGTTGTTTTCAGTGTTATGTGAAACGTGGTGTGTATTTTGTATCTGTGAGCTTTGGATGCAGTGTCTGTGAGATGCCGCTATCAGGTATCTTGCTTTTTTGCCAATAAAGTGATGAAATCACCGTGTGTGTGTGTGTGTGTGTGTGTGTGTGTGTGTCTGTCTGTCTGTCTGTGTCTGTGTGTGTCTGTGTCTATGTGTGACTGAGTCTGTGCGCGCGATTGTGTTTGTCTCTGTGTGTGCGTGAGAGAGAGAGAGAGAGAGAGAGAGAGCAGCATTTGCAGTTGGTAGGCAGGTTGTGGGGGACTAAACAGAAGTGTTGGGGGTCATATGCGGGTAGGGGTTAAGTCTACTCTGTTGTGTCACAGACAGGAGGTCAGTCTGGACTTGAAGCAGTCCAGCGACTCTGCTGTGACAACGTTCTGGGGCAGTGTATTCCATTCTGGGGTGTTACGGAAAAAGAAAGACAATTGTCTGTACTGCGTCCTGCAGGCTGGGATGTCGTAGTTGCAAGTGTTAGTTTTTGCTTGAGCTCAGCCTGCTTGTCTGATGGTCTTAGTAGGCAGACTGAATTGATGGAGATGACACCATGGTGGAACTTGTAAAACATCCCCAGGCGAGTTTTTTTTTCCGTCTGACTTGAAGGGAGCTAAGAGTGGAGTTGACACTTCTTCTTCTACCCACTTATTTTCTACAGCTGTTAGCTTTTTTTTTTTGTTTAACCCAACCTGCTAAACCATAAAGAGGGTTCAATTTAGAAATTTTTGTGGTCAACTGAAGACAAAGATCTGATTATAACGTTTGCATTGTCTTATGCCATATACAGGTTCGGATAATTCATGCAGACAGTGGCCGAGTGGACATAGTGCTTGATTTGGAAGAGTGGGGTTCGGATTCGAATTTCACACAGACAGGACTTTTTACTCGTCAAGCCACACAAAGGCTTGAATAAAATTTAAAAAAATAATAATAAAACCTCCCTGGAACTAAGCGAGCCCATGTGGTAGACATGTATAGACTAAACATAAACTCCACAAGAAAAAGGTAACAGTTCACAACAACGAAAACTGTTTACTTCACAATCAAACACACGAATCATGAACTAACAAATGCAATATGACTCAACAGACACGCTTGAACAACTAACATTCATTCAATTACGTTTAAAGCACGCTCTCTTGGGAAACACATCTTAAATATGAAAAAAGAATTTCTCGTGACAAAAGAGGCGTCGCTGGTGAAGGGTAATACTAATACTGCGAACAGCGTGTAAAACTGCACGGAGGAAAAAATACAAAAAAAATGGGTGGCGCTGTAGTGTAGCGACGCGCTCTCCCTGGGGAGAGCAGCCCGCATTTCATATAGAGAAATCTGTTGTGACAAAAAAAGAGAAATACAAATAATTGCGAACGGTTCGTATACCTCCCAACTTGGAAGCGTTTACACCGCACACATTTCACAATTTAATGTCAGCTTCGACCTCGTTTTGATGCCTTAATGAATATCCTTTTCCCTAAAACCAGTCCAACATTGGCTGTTTCAGTCTATTTGCGTTCTTTTTCTTCTCTTCGCGCACCACTGCCGACCAAGTTCACAAACGCACTCTCCAGATCCTAAAATCAAGGGAAACAAATTGTGGGACTTGAACTTTGACAAGGTGTAAAATAGCTGAATTGATTGGATATGTTGAATGGATTGCACTTTGGCTGGGCTGGGGGAATATAAGAAAGCAGTTAGGTGACAGAACGTCAGTTATGTTGTCGTTTGCAATAAGACCATAGGATATTTTGAAGTGAGTCTATTTGCGAACGATGCTGCACAGTTACTCTAAAAAGGGTGTGTTGTGTGTGTGTGTGTGTTTGTGTGTGTGTGTGTGTGTGTGTGTGTGTGTCCGTCTCTGTATCTGTCTCTCTTTCTCTGTCTCTGTCTCTGTCTCTCTCTCTCTCTCTCTCTCTCTCTCTCCCTATTCCTTCTTTTCTCTTTCTCTACCCTTCCTTCTCTCTTCCTATTTCTCTCTCCCTCTCCCTCAGAATGTTGTGTCTTAATTTCTGTGTTGTAATGGGTTTGTTGTTTTTGGTGTTGTTTTTTTTTTTTCTAAGGACCTGTAGTGCTTATCTAATTCTAGGTTTAATTATACATTTATGTTTTTGCCTCTAAGGCCTTAAATGAACAAAGGGTCTGGATCTGAATCTGAATCCCCCCCCCCCCCCCCCCCACTTTCTCTACATTTCCTTCTCTCTCTCTCTCTCTCTTGCTCATGTCGTCGTCAAGGTATGAGTTTACTCTGCACAACTTGGCGATATTCATGATATGAAGTACTGAAGAGACTACGAACTTCTTCCGTGAACGTTGTATAGTATTGTATTTGCTATTTTGGTTGATTTGTCATGTCAATTCTTTTTATTTTGTTTGTTTGTTGTTGTTGTGGCCTCAGTTGCATGCAAGATCACGGATCACATTGTCACACTCTTTTTTTTCTTCTTTTTTTTTCCTCCATTTTTTAGTGTTCTTCCAGTATCTTTCTTCATTGGCCGGGGAAAAAAAACGCCAAAAAACCCCCCAAACAACAACAACAAGAGAGGCAAGGCCTTCAAGACTCACTTGTGATAAATTACGTCCCCTAGCATTAATTACAGAGTAATTTCCCTTTTTCACTATCTGCACCAAAACGTTTGCAAAATAAATATAAATTCCATGCTTAGCAAAAGAAGTTACTGTTTGAACAAAAAATGATAATAATGACTCCTCTTGTTGTTGTGTCAGAATAAGAGGTCAAAGTGCGAAGTTTAGAGAATACAAAAAATATAAATATAACAGTAAATGCAGTTTGCATATAATTAGGCTTCTTTTTTTATTTTTTTGTGCCCATCCCAGAGGTGCAATATTGTTTTAAACAAGATGACTGGAAAGAACTGAATTTTTCCTATTTTTATGCCAAATTTGGTGTCAACTGACAAAGTATTTGCAGAGAAAATGTCAATGTTAAAGTTTACCACGGACACACAGACACACAGACACACGGACACACACACACACACACACACAGACAACCGAACACTGGGTTAAAACATAGACTCACTTTGTTTACACAAGTGAGTCAAAAAAGATAAGAAAAGAAGGGGGGAAAAAAAGAAGAAGGAGAAGAAGAAGAAGAAGAAGAAGAAGAATAGAAAAAGAACTCTCCAAGCCACATACATTTACATCATTCACGCACAGTTCTTTATCTGTGTGATATTCTACTGGTGGACAAATTCTGCACTTTTTGATTGGCGTAAATTTATGCGTGTCTGGGTTTTTTTCTTGCACAAGTGTGTGTCACATCCTGTGTAATCACTTTCTTCCTCTTTCAGGTACTGACCGTATTTCTGTGTGTGTTTTCGTGTGTGTGTGTGTGTGTGTGTGTGTGTGTGTGCGTGCGTGCGTGCGCGTGTGTGTGTGTGTGTGCGCGCGCGCGCGCGCGCTATATGTGTCAACATGTGTATCTGTATAAGGGTGTATGCGCGAGCGTGCATCATCTGTGTGTGTGTGTGTGTGTGATCGATTAATACTGACTATCGTGTAGATGAGTGTCAACTGTACAGGTCCATTTGATTTAATAATAATAATAATAATAATAATAATAATAATGATAATAATAATAATAATAATAATAATAATAATAATAACAATAATAATGGACATTTGTTGAGCGCTTTCCTCCCTTAAAGAGACCTCAAAGCGCTTTACAATAAACATCAAACACACACACACACGCGCGAGCGCGCAATAACTCACAAAAGAAAGAAGAAGAAAAAATAATGATTTAGCGCACAATGATATAAAACAGATTCAGAGACGACGCGTATTACATAATAACACACACACACACACACACACACACACACACACACACACACACACACACACACACACACACACACACACACACTTACTCTATTTTCCCTTCAAAGCATTCAGTATCTGACGTATCATGAGAGTTGAATTTTGCTCAGTCGAAGAAAACTGTGATCGATATAGTACCGGTGCTCGAAGATTAGAAACGAATGAGAAGATGAATTTATTTTCTTTGCTATACTGATGCACATTTTGGCAGTCAAAATTACTTCGTTGATTTTACAATAAGCTCTCGGAGTTAGGTCGCGTTGTTTAATTCCAAACAGAATGTTTTCTGTTGTCAGGCTGGTTTGCTTCCCCAACAAACCAGTTAAATAATGGTTTATCTCTGCTCAGAATCTTCGCACTGGGCTACAAGAATAAAAGAAATGTTCGATGGAGTCTACTTCATCTGGACATAGCATTTGTTACTGTCCGTTACTTTCATCTTATGCAGTAATATATTGGTAGGGGGTATATTGTGCAAGATTTTCCACTGCAATTCTCTTAGTCTAATTTCTTTCGTTGTCGTGCTCGCAAGTAGCCATACCTTTTCTTCAACTATGAAATTAAGTTTTCGAAGCCAAAACCCATAGGCGCATGGTTTATTTGCATTATTTCCTACGCTTTTATTTCTTCTGCATTAATCTGGAGTTAATTGCTTTCACTTTAGCAGATGGCTTTGAAGACAATGATCTAATGGAGTGATGGCCTGGAGGTAACGCGTCCACGTAGGAAGCGAGAAAATCTGAGCGCGCAGGTTCGAATCACGGCTCAGCCGCCGATATTTTCTCCCCCTCCACTAGACCTTGAGTGGTGGTCTGGACGCTAGTCATTCGGATGAGATGATAAACCGAGGTCCCGAGTGCAGCATGCATGGTTGTTCCTTGCAAAATTATGTAGAACAAGAGAGGCAAGGCCTTCAAGACACAGTTGTGATACACCTAAAAAAAATCTAGTCGTTAGAATGTGTTATTATAAGGCTTCGGGTTAAAAGAAAAAAAAGTCCTAACGGCAGATTCGAACCCCCCCGTGTTCGGATGAGAAGAAACTGCCTTATCCATTACACTATCGTGGTTCCTTAACTGACGTTCAAAAATATAACATATAAATATGCTTTTTTTAAAGGGCGATAAATCGATGCGATATTTGCAGTGAGAACGCTGTTTAAATCATATTATTCTGGTGTATCTTGGGCATTCAAAAAATCTGTAAGGGCAATTAAAAATTCTTTTTAAGTCCGCGGTAAAGGAGACGTGGCTATCGCCGCAATCACACTGCAACATTTAGCCGTTTTTTTCTTGATCGAGATATATGTCTACAAGTTTAGTTACACCCGGTTGACACGGTTGATACAATTTCTCTTTCATGTTCATTTCTAGTTTTATAGTTTTAAAGCTGATATGAAAATTGAGTATTTTGTTAAACTAATAACATGTAGAGCCAAGTACAACTACTTCTAAACGTCATATGAAGTGAAAAGGACTTCATTTTGAGAAAAGTCAAGTCTGGAAATTTTTGCGTTTCATCAATTCATGGGTATTAACCCTCATGGTTTACTGTGAATTCCGACCGATTCTATGGACATTTTTATGGCAGTTTGGGGCAAAATCCAGTAAGTGATGAGGCGTTCACAAATCTTTCTCTGGATAAATATTTAACGGTCTCCTTCTCCAACTTTCCATCACATGTTATCGTGTATTGTTGATTGAATATAGGATTGAACGGGCAGGTCAACAACTTGAAACAAAATGGCGTCGTTCGCGTTCGCGAAGAATATGAGCACGCGCTTTGAATATGTATAAATACGTGTACGCAATTGATTTTTGCCCATGACCTTCAGGGCTCAGCCAATAGATCTATAAAGTCCACTCGTCGTATTGATTTTAGTATTTTCCGAAAAAGACCACTTGGGCGAATAAACATAGTGAAAGCCCTGTACACTGAGAGTAAAACACACAAGCTTTTTGCGTATTGAGTATAATTTCAAAATGTAATGTTTAAGATGAGAAAGATCAGTTTAAAGCAAATTAAGCCCCCTAGCATTAATTACAGAGTAATTTCCCTTCTTTACTATCTGCACCAAAGACATGCAAAATAAATATAACTTCCATGCTTAGCAAAAGAAGTTCCTGTTTGAACAAAAACTGATAAAAATGACTGCTCTTGTTGTTGTGTCAGAATATCAGATCAAAGTGCCAAGTTTAGAGAATAAGAAAAATATAAATATAACAGTAAATTCAGTTTGCATATAATTTGGCTTCTTTCTTAATTTTGTTGTGCCCATCCCAGAGGTGAAATATTGTTTTAAACAAGATGACCGAAAAGAATTGAATTTTTCCTATTTTTATGCCAAATTTGGTGTCAACTGACAAAGTATTTGCAGAGAAAATAGCAATGTTAAAGTTTACCACGGACACACACACACGCACACACACACACACACACACACACACACACAGACAACTGAATACCAGGTTAAAACATAGACTCACTTTGTTTACACAAGTGAGTCAAAAATCCACATTGATAAGAAAACAAATAGAACTGCACACAGAATAAAATAAAATAAAATAAAAAATGGGTGGCGCTGTAGTGTAGTGTCGCGCTCTCTCTGGGGAGAGCAGCCCGAATTTCACACAGAGAAATCTGTTGTGATAAAAAGATATACAAATCCAAATAATGTCGCACTGGATTTCCGTGCCGGTATAAGAATCAATATCATGCCTCGATCCATATTTTCCAGTCATTTGGAATAGCGTTAATTACTGCATTGTTCTGAAAAAGTATGACCGCGAAATTCTGTCCAACTTTATTTTGTACGTCAGCTAAACTCGAAAGCCGATTATCATTTTTACATACTATTATAATGTCATTGATCTTTTCTCAGTCTTTGTATTTCCATTTAGGGAAGAACAAAGTTTTTCCTTTATATTTTATCAGTGAGTTATTCCACAATAGCTGTTGATAGAAGTTGTGTCTATTGATGTCTTTTTTAGTGTATAAGTTCTTAAATTCCAGATACTTTTCCAGGACTGTTCTCCAGAACTCATTTGAAATAGTTTTTAGCATTTATCAGTTGGGCGACTGTTTATTTCAAAAGCTCTTACACCTGTTGCAAGTCTTTGGAAACATCATTTTGGAATATAACTCCAGTTATCTATTGAGAAGTACAGTTTACTAGCCCATTTTAAAAGCACACTTTTTGAAAATTAACTCTTTTTTTTAACTATAATTTTTAGCCCACCTTCTGCACAATCTCCTTCCACCACCTTTCTTTTAATTCTTTTCAAAGGCTTTTTCATTTGAATATCTTCTTTGCCAAATAACTTTATATAAGGCTGTGTTTAAAATGCTAAGTACTTTATCTGGGAGTCCAATAGACTGCATTACGTATGTGAACTGGCTCAGTAACAGACTTTTAGTTTTGACTATTTTACCATGTATACTTAGATCTCTTTTACTCCATCACTTGATAAGTTTGTTTATTTTTTCAATTCTCCCTAGTCGGTTGTCCTCAATGTCTTTCACTCTGGTTGCATTCTGAAAGCAAATTCATAAAACTTTAATTTTTTTCAGTTATCTTGAAGGGAAGATCCCCTTCCGACTGAATGTTTCCTATAGCCATAGCGTTTATTTATTTATTTATGTACGCTTATCTATTATTTATTCACCTTTTTTTTCCTTTTTTTTTCTCTCAAGGCCTGAGTAAGCGCGTTGGGTTACGCTACTGGTCAGGCATCTGCTTGGCAGATGTGGTGTAGCGTATATGGATTTGTCCGAACGCAGTGACGCCTCCTTGAGCTACTGAAACTGTAACTGAAACTGCCATAGCGTTTTGTTTTATCTTTGTTTAGTCTCAGACCAGAGAGTATTGCAAAGGCATCCAGTATTTCGGATGCCTCGATTATGTCTTTCCTCTTCTGAAGGAAAAGTGTTGTGCCATCTGCTAACTGTTTTATTTTGATTTCTGCGTTCTTGTCACCTGGAGATGGGACGCTTATACCTTTGATGTTGCTGTTTCTCAGTTTTATTGCTAGTAATTCAACAGCTAGTATGAAAGAAAGAGGAGAAAACGGACTTCCTTGTCTTATTCCACAGGTTACTGGGAAGGTCTTTGATACCTATCCTCTGTGGTAAATGCTGTTAATTTTTATTATTATTATTATTATTATTATTATTATTATTATTTAGCACTTGTGTCCATTTAATGAACTGTTCTCGAAAACCAAAAAGTCTGAATGCCTGAAAAAGAAAATCTCTTGAAACAGGGTCAAATGCCTTACAGTAGTCCAGAGCAATCAGATACCCAGATTTACCAGTATGATTGAAATATTCTATGACATCATCAATGGACCAAATAATTGTTGAAATATTTCAACCTTTGATGTATCCTACTTGGTCTTCATTAATTAATTTACTGATGTTAATTTGTGATGTGGATTTATCGTGTCATGTTCCTTTCTTTTCCTTCTTATGGTGTGACCCCCCCACCCCACCCCCCCTTCAGTAAGGGGGTGGGGGTGGGGGTGCTCTGGCCTTTACCTGAATGAAAGATCGTTATCGTTATTTCTTTCTCTCTACCATTCCTCCTCTCTCTCTTTTTACCATTCCTCCTCTCTCTCTCTCTCTCTTTCTCTCTCTCAGAAAACAACTGTCACGTCCATAGGCCATTGGAATTAAAAGGGATTTTTTTAAAACAAATTCTGGACACTACTGCTCTCTCTCTCTCTCTCTCTCTCTCTCTCTCTCTCTCTCTCTCTTTCTCTCTCTCTCAGAAAGGGACTGGCACGCCCAAAGGGATTAAGAGGGGATTTTGTGGAACAATTTCTGGACACCTACTCTCTCTCTCTCTCTCTCTCTCTGTTCAAGTTGAATTTGTTAATGTCGTCAAGCAATACCAATGACGTACATAATTTTTCGGTATTCTTATATAAGGCATTCAAATTAAGAGAAATTGTTACTTCGTAAAACAGTTATAATGTATGTTTTTGTTGTCTATATAGTTACACAGATACAATGCACGGTTTGTTGTCTATATTAATGCTTATTTGCTTATGTGTTTTCGTTGAGTTGTATTATGTTTATGCATACCCCCTTCACTAGGGGCTGTGGCCTGATTGTGAATAAACCATTCCAACCATTCCAATTCTCTCTCTGTCTCTCTGTCTTCGTTTCTTTTTTCTTGGCAGCCAGGATACATTACTGGAATCCAGGTAGGGTGATGGCCGGCCAGTCAGACTGTGACTGTTTCTCTCCTGTTGGGGAAGGGAAACAAAGTGAACTGCGCACCAGCCGTGTGTGTGTGTGTGTTCACCTGTCACAGAGGTCGGTGACACGCAATGAACCCTGACATGGAGGTCAGGTCAGCGAGGCTGAACAATCGGATGACAGCACGTATGATCCTCCGCCCTCTGTCTCCCTGTGTCCCCCCCCCCCCACCCGCCTCTCTCTCTCTCTCTCTCTCTCTCTCTCTCTCTCCCTAATCATCAGTTTCCATAATCATATTACTTTATGGAGTTTTTTTTCTGCCTTTGAATACTTTTTGAGTTCCCTTTTAAAAACCATATGTCACTCCTATCTAAAACGTTACATTTTAAATTTATGACTCAATACATAGAAAGGCTTTTGTGTTTTACACTCAGTGTCAAGGTCTTTCACTGTGTACATTCACCGAAGTGGTCTTTTTCGGGAAATACAACAATCCATAGCGTGCACCTCTTTATGATAATGAATGCAAGCGCGGCTTCGGAAGCCGCCATGTTGTTTCCTTCAACATCTCTGATTGAAAATCCAGCATTCAATTGACGATTGACGATAGCATTTGGTTGAAAGGAGGCCGTCAAATATTTATTGAGAGAACGATTTGTGCATGCCTCATCAGTATCAGTATCAGTATGAGTCGCTCAAGGAGGCGTCACTGCGTTCGGACAAATCCATACACGCTACACCACATCTGCCAAGCAGATCCCTGACCAGCAGCGTAACTCAACGTGCTTAGTCAGGCCTTGAGAGAAAAACAGAGAAAAATATAGTAATAATGATAAGAATAATAATGATGATGATGATAAATGAAATCAAAAAAATAAAAAGACAATAATGATAATAGATAAATAAGCAAATAAATGTAAAACATACAGACACACATACACACAAATACACATGCATGACATATATGCAACAAACATGCAGTTTCACAGACATGAAAGCGCAAACAAATACACATAAACGTACACGAGCACCCCCCCCCCCCCCCCCACACACACACACACACACACACCATCTCCCAAATTACCCTGCACCCTCTCCCTCCCCCCACACTCATTCCCGGGCAACGTATCGCAGCTTCCACGGCACGCACACACACACTAAGTTATTTCCAACCAGAACTGGCAAAATACATATATGAATGCTTTAAAGTTCGCAATCCATGTCTTGTGGAATATCCTGCATGTGCTCACAACTTATTGTTTTTACTTGCTTGTTGTGTTTAGTTTATAGTGTCCATGATTCCTCTGATGGGTTTTACGACAAAATTAAATGAGTTCTGAGTTCTGAGTTCACATACACGCGCGCGCGCACACACACACACACACACACGCACGCACACTCACTTATACAAGCACACACACATACACCCATCCCCCGCCATCCCTCCTGCCCCCAATTCCCCTCACACACACACACACACACACACACACACACACACACATATATATATATATATATATATGTGCACACCCGCACATTCCAATATTCCATTGCTCCCACAATACAGACATGCATACACACACGCCTCATCCTCTACAAACATAGACACACACAGACACACACAGACACACACGGATGTGCACAGAGCTCTCCTGAGACATATGTTCACTTACATACTCGCACACACGCACACAAACACACAGACACACACGCGCGCGCACACATACACATACACAGAGAAAGAGAGAGAGAGAGAGAGAGGCTGCCACCGACACATAGACTCTGTTCCATTTTGAAGAAATTTGCCCAATGTTGGTTTGGAAATGATGCCAATATTCGTTTGGTTTGCAAAGCATCGTACTCGACCTTTCATGCTAGACTTACGGCCACTCTCTCTCTCTCTCTCTCTCTCTGCCTTTATTTCTTTGAGGCGATCGATAGTGTGATGGCCTTGTACCTGTTCTTTTTGGTATTCTTTGATTTTTCTGAGGATTTCCGATTTTCCTAGATGTACGCCGCTCATTGTTCTTGCGTTACCAGCAAGTCTGCCAGCTCGCTCATTTCCCTTAACGCCTGCATTTCCCGGGCAGTATGACGATGTAAGTTTTTTTTTAATCTGAAAGTTGCGCATTGCCTCATGCCACTGTGGGCTTCCGATTCCACTTTCAGTTTTCTGTATGGGGTTCATTGAGTCCGTTAGAATCATGGCATGTTGGTTTCCAGGCACTGGAGCGCATGTGTCACAGCTTCAACTTCCATCGTTAGTCTGGAGGTTGTAACTTTGTAGGCAGCATTCTCTTCCCTAATTGCTTTTCCATTTTGTTTCCCAGTGAGTCCCCAACCGGATTGGTCTTTGGTGACTGAGCCATCTGTGTAGATGATGATGTCCTCTTCTTTACTGTTTTCTTCTATGAGCAGCTTCACTTCTGCATCAGTTTTGCCTTCTGGCCATTCCCGACAATGTCTTCCTAGAGTTGGTGAAATGGATGTGTTGAATAGATGTTTGAGGTTTTCGAGGTTTTCCTCCCATTCTTTTATTTCTTTCAGGTCTTGTAGTCGACATACTAGCTAATTGTGTTTTCTGCTTGCCCCATCCATGATCTTCCTCGTCCTAGGCGGCTGTCTTTTGATTCCTTGACTACATCATGCAGCCATAAGGGCTTTCTAATGCTCCGAAGTAGGTCTTAACCTGTTCTGACTTGCTTCTGGCCTGCATTGAAGGAAGGTCAAGCAGGTATCACATGGTTTCCGTAGGCGTGTCTTTTGTTGTTCCAAGGATCAGCCTCATGGGTTCATTTTGAACTCTTTCTAATTTTAGGAGGCTGCTTTGAGACGGCGTTGTTAGCCCAAGTCCGTAGTCGATCACACTGAGAACGTGATTGATTTAGCAAGAAGAGGTGGCGTTGTTCGATACCATCGGTTGCCATTGTCTTTGAGACTGAAAGACCCTTTTTGTATTTGAGAATACTATTTTCCGTATGTTTTCTGATGGTCAGCATCCTGTCGAACCTAGGTAGCGTAGGCATTTGGTTTTCTCGATCTGAATTCCGTCGAATGACACAGGTGGTGGTGATTTGCTCGCATGCCTCATCACTTACTGGATTATGTCCCACATGACCGCAAAAAAAAAAATCAAAATATCTTCATCGCACAGTCGTCAGTTAACACACCTAAGGGAAAAGGAAAACCCAACTAGTTAACTCCCTTGTGCAACTGCACTCTGAATTTTGTTACTTCTCAGATTTCATACCTTTTCACCTCAGACGACGTTTTTTGACTCACTTGTGCAAACAGTGTGACACTAACTACACCATCGACGTGTTAACTGTATATAGATAGTTTCAAAGTGGATACTGAATTAACTAGAATGAACACAAAAGAGAAATATGAATGGACCATGTCAGTTTCCAGTTTCAGTAGCTCAAGGAGGCGTCACTGCGTTCGGACAAATCCATATACGCTACACCACATCTGCCAAGCAGATGCCTGACCAGCAGCGTAACCTAACGCGCTTAGTCAGGCCTTGAGAAAAAAAGGGTGAATAAATAATAGATAAGCTTACATAAATAAATAAATACATACATAATAATTATAATATAAAAAGGTAGTAGTAATAATAAAAAATAATAAATAATAATAAATAAATAAATAAATAAGACAACAATGATGATAAATAAGCAAATAAATGTAAAACATGAAGACACACATTCACACATACACCCACACATGCATAACAGATATGTACCAAACATGCAGTTTCACAGATATGAAAGCACAGTCAAATACATATAAACGTACATGAGCTCCAACACGCACACACACACACACACACACACCACACATTACCCTGCACCTCCTCTACCCCCCTCCTCCACACACTCATTTCTAGTCTACGTATCGCAGCTTCCACGGCACACACACACACACACACACAAACACACACACACACAGATGAACACTTACTTGTACAAGCACACACACATACGCCCATATCTCCCACCCCCACCCCCACACACATATATACAAAGATATATATAAATACGTTCCAATATCCTGTTGCTCCCACAGTGTAGGCATGCATACACTCACATACCTCATCCTCTACCCCCCTCCCCGACCATGTCATCATTTCTGAGTGAAAAACTAAGCTTGTCGAACACGGATCTGCGCAGATCTAGAGAAACGGCAACATGTGCTCGAAGCGATGGCAACGTCTCCTTTAGCGCGGACTTTTAAAGAATTTCTTAGATGCCCGAGATATACCAAAATAACATGATCTGTCTATTTGAATACCGCAATCGATTCATCACCCTTGAAAAGAAAACAGGCTTAAATGTTAATTTTTGAACGTCTCTGACGGATGTGCATTCCCGCTGTGACGAAAAATGTTTCTTTCACCTGAACGTGCTTGGTTCGAATCTGTTTTGGTGCCTCTTTTTTTTTTCTTAAAAAAAAAAAAAAACTTTTTCTTTTAAAACCGGAAGCTTTGTAATGACGAATACAGAAAATACATAACACGTTTTAGCGATTACATTTTGATTATTTAAAAAAAAAAAATTCAAATGAAGTGTTATCACGAGTGAGTCCTGAAGGCCATGTCTCTATTGTTATTTATGGTTGCCATTACTTTGTTGTCGTGAGGACATGGTTAAAAGAAGCTTGTAGCTTATCCTCACACCCCCCAATAAAACAACCGTTCGAGTGATTTACCACTCTCTCTAACACTCTCTCGCCCTCCCTCTCTCTCTCTCTCTCTGCCTCTCTGTTTATCTGTCATATCAGGACAGAGTTTTCTTGGAATGGTTGTACTTACTATCTCAGGTCTGGGTGGTTGTGTTTTTTTGTTTGTTGGTTGGCTTTTTTTTTTTGTTTTTTGCTTCTTTTTTTTGCCTCGGCTTATCGAAAGGAAATTATGGGCCAGTCCTCTCTTCTCCTCTACACAGACCCCTCGGATGTCCAGTGGGTGTCTGAATGACCCAACCTTTAGCTTCCGTCGTCAGAATTGTGGTATTCTTTGTCAACATTTACCTCTTCAGTATAAGAGCCTTCCGATTGCAATATTTTGATGATGGTAATTGGGATGAAACGCTGTTAACGTCGTCTCTTTCGCCGTTCGTATGGAGAGAGTTAGGGCCGGTCCGGGTTGAATGAGGTCGAGTGCAGTCGTACGTCCATACAGAAGGGATTTCGGGGTGGGTAGTGTGTGTGTGGGGAGGGGGGGGGGAGTGGTTTGTCGTGTTGTGGAGGAACGAGGGGTGGGAGTGGGGGGAGGTAGTTTGGGGGAGGAGGGGGGACGTGGAACAGGTCCAAAAGATTATGTCTGCCTAGTGCGGAGAAAGGATGGGGGTGGGGGGGGGGCGGAGTACTGGGAGGGGGGGGGGAGGGGTGTGTGCCCGTGTGTGTGGGTAGTGATGGCGGGGTTCTGTGTGAGTGTGTGTGTGTGTGTGTGTGTGTGTGTGTGTTAACTTTGCTTGTTTATCAGCTTTGCCAGTGCAGCAGGAAGTGACCGAGATCTCACCGATCGATTTCGACCTGTCTCTGCCTTTTGCGTGTCGTTGTGTCTCCGGCTGTCTGTCTCTCCATCTCTCTCCTACCGCCCCCTCTCCTCACCCCACCCCACCCCACCCCCCCGCCCCTTTCTCTGT
>NC_134895.1:13431539-13439039 GCF_041734735.1 Babylonia areolata
AAAGAACAAAAAAACAAAGACATTATCATTTACTGCTGAGTCCAAAGTTTTTAATTTTGGGTTTTACTATCAAGAGTTTCTATTTGTCGCCAGCTGATTATCATCCTTCGTTACTAACCTCAATATGTCCTGTCTGGAAATTTCTGCGTGTAGATTTTAAGTACAATGTGAAGACTGTTGTAGAAGTAGAAATCGTCAAAATTAAACAACTGAATGTAGGCGTGGAGAAATCACATTGACGGAGTATCTGAACAAGGGAAGTGGACTGTGGAAATTCTTCGAAGCTGTAACAGTTTCCTACCCCAATCAATTCAGTTCTCAGATAACCTAAATAAAACACAATTGTTTCTGTAATACGTTCTTGTGAGTGTGTGTGTGTGTGTGTGTGTGGCGCTTTACCAAGCACTGGGCCTCTTTGGCCCCTGCTGACCTCATAAGACATGATAACGTCAACTTCAGTGGCACATGATAACGTCAACTGTAGTGGCACATGGTAACGTCAACTGTAGTGGCACATGATAACGTCAACTTCAGTGGCACATGGTAACGTCAACTGTAGTGGCACGTCTGAAAGCGATTGTCTGATGGGATCCTGTTTGCGTGCAGGCATGTGTGCCGTGTCTGAAATCCACATGGGGTACAAAAACCTGCCACTCCCAGTAAATTATCAGAAAGTTGAGAAAGGGTGATGGAGGTGGGGGTGGATGGGGTGACTCTTGAGTCATTCTGACAGCAGAACACACCACCCTTTGTTCTGAAGCTCGAAGGCCCAGCTGATGCAGCGTAATGCCTAACAAAACAAAACAAAGATCTGTCTCTATAAATTATTATTTTTCCAGTCTTTCCAATAAATCAGTACAAAAAAAGACATATCTCGGTTTAATGATCCCTCATCACTGAAAGATTTTTTGGATTTAAAAAGTTATTACATCAGACCTGAACATTCCACCAGTGTCGATAGTCGACTTTTATCTTATACGTCTGAAACAAACAGGTGCACTGGGTCTTGACGCCAATGACGGGAACATTATAAGAACCAGTGCTCCCATCATTGCTGATTCTTTAACTCATTGATTTAATCTTTGCATTGACAAAAAAACATTTTTCTGACCTTCTTAATCAAACGAAAATACTTCTATTGCTTGAATCTGGAAACACACTGCTGTTTCAAATTTCAGGCCCATTTCAATGGTTTCTGTACCATGAAACCCGTGGAAAAACACATATATAAACATCTCATATCTCACGTTTCAAAATACGATGTGCTCCATCCTAATCAGTCTGGGCTCAGAATAAATCACTCCTGTCATACTCCACTGATAACCTTGTTGGTGAATGGCTCATGAATATTAACGACAACAAAGCCGCAGCGATATTGTTCGTTGACTTTGCAAAGGCTTTTATGTAACAGACAAAAATATATGACTTAGATACTGACACTATAGAATTTCTGAACATTTTCTTCTCTCATGGGACAATTTCTTACTAATCGCCCAAACACTGATTCCCTGCTCAATGCACAATCTGGATTTCAAACACAAAAATTTGATGTCCTTCAAAGATCGGTGCTTGGTCCTCTTCTCTTTTCACTTTATAACAACGATCTTCCCCTGTCTATGATAAAAGCTTATGCTGATGACACGTCTGCTCATTCGAGTCATTCAGACCTGAAACAATTATCCATTACTCTTCATAGAATTGTTGATCAGTTGGTCAGATGGATTGAACTTAACCACATGGCATTACGATACAAAACGAAATACATGATAATTACCTCACGACACAAACGACAAAATATGAACACCAGTATGCCTTCCATATATACTGGTGATAAGAAGATAGATAAAGTAAACATTTTTAAAGTCATGGGTGTTCCCATTGATAACAACCTTTACTGGATACCCCATACTGAAGGTATATCCAGGCGAATCTCCCAAAATGTATTCCAGCTATCTAAAGTCAAACATATTTTATTAATTTTAACGCACAATTTTTTTTTTTTTTTTTTTTTTACCACACACATATTCAGTCGTCTTTTGATTACGCATCCACTCTGTTTGACCTTTACATCGCAGTTAGGTTGAAATCATTGATTAGAATTCATAAGCATGCTCTTAAAATTATACACCTAAAATTTTCTACACTGCTATCTCAATACTATATCAGTCTTGAAAATTTTCCCATTTCAAACAAGCTGCAATACAATAAAGCATCTATGATATATCGACTATTTAATGCACTGGCTCCTTCCTTACTTGTTCCACGATTTCCATTCAATCAAACTAAGTACAGAAACAACATTGTAGAAAAAAAAAACACCAAGAATTAATTTGTTTACAGAGAACTTTGGAACTCTTTGCCAAAGGATTATATATATATATATATATATATATATATATATATATATATATATATATATATATATATATATATATATATATATATATATATATGAACATGATCAGATCCCTTAAATCCGTCTACAAGACTTTCCTTTTCAAGAACTTGAAGTAACTGTTTGTTCGTTTTGTTTTGTTTTGTTTGTTTGGTTGGTTGGTTTTTTTTCTTTTATTTGTTTCTTAGATGGTGTATGTTTATGCTATTTATATCTTAGTCTCTGACTATGTGAGCAATGTATGACGTTTCATTTAGGTCAATGTCTATTAGTAACATGACATCATGCATATTATACACATACGTATTTGCGAGTACGTGTGTTCCATCCAGCTGGGGGTCATTTGATTTTGTTCCCCTCGATCAAGTGCTGGGATTTTTTTGTTTTTCAGTTTTTTTAAATACCTTTTTCCTGTGCTTTTTTTTTACATTTATTTTTTTGTCCCTGGGCTGGGTGGAAAAAAACGTGTTATTTGCTTATCTTGTTCCCCTGGTTAAATGAATTTCAAATATATTTCCTCTCTCTCTCTCTCTCTCTCTCTCTCTCTCTCTCTCTCTCCACACACACACACACACACACACACACACACACACACACACACACACACACCATTCATGCACAATTCTTTATCTGTGTGATTCTATACGGATGAACACATCATGTTTCGTTCATGTTCGGCGACAGGTTACGTATGTCCTTATTGTTGTCTTTTATTCTGTAGTGTATTACGTCCTGTTTACATGACGACTCTTTCTTTTTCCTTTTTTTTATTTATTTTTTTTTTAATGTGTTTCTATTCAGTTCAAATGTACAAGGTGGTAAACAATCACATTCATTTGCCTTTTTTGTAAAGAAAAAACAACAACAACAAAACAAACAAATAGTTAAAGATAATACTGCATACAAGGAGAAAAGGGGGTAGTGTAAATACATACATGTATGGAGGAAGGACAGACAAACAAACAGACAAACAGACAAACAGACAAGGAAGAGGGGAGAAAAAAGGTTTTGAACAACTGGAGCATTTCATGTATGATTGGAACTCGATTACACAAAATAGGTTAACATACGGAATGCAGTTATAATACTTCATTTTCAGTGGAAGTTGGGGCCTCGAGGATAATTATTGTATTACGTGGTTGATTTTTTTTTTTTTTAAGATATTATTTCAGCAAACAAAACACTGCGTAAGAAGTGTGTAATTAAGGTATGTATCAACCATCGCTAATATACACATACATATACACATACATACATAACCTTATCAAATATTGGTGTAGACTTATCAATTTATCCCAAGACCGATACACAAAACAATGCTATGATATGTTACTCATGCATGATTACAATGGAAGACACAACTGGGCAACTCAAGTAAGGACTATATTGTGTAAATTTGGATTCGGGTATGTATGGGCAATGCAAGATGCGGGTAATATTGAGTATTTTAAAAAGATATTTAAGGACAGACTAGAAGATGATTTTCGCCAAAGCTGGCATGAATTTGTTGTGAAAGAAGGTGATTACTGTTTATATCATCCAGAAATTATAAGAGCTAGTTACATTGGTGAGTTAGACAATCATGAGCATCGTCGCGTTCTGTGTCTGATAAAGTCAAATTGCCTAACACTTGATGGAATCCCTCGTTTTGGTAATCGTTCCGCCAGATCCGATTTGTAAGTATTGTAATTTAATTAGTATTGAAGATCTTGTACATTTTCTTTTTGTTTGCCCCAGATATGCAGCACTTCGTAAAAGATATATACCACTTTATTATCACCGTTTTCCATCATCTTTTAAAGTTCAGTTGCTATGTAGAAACCTGAGTGGGAAGTTAGCCTTCAAGGTAGCTATGTACATTTGTGGATCTTTGAAACTCAGATGCAATACTTAATGTTTGATGTGTGTATGCTCACCATGTGCTGCTTATCCCATGTAGAATTTCACTTCTCCTGTCCATATGGGCCAATGGCCTGAAAACACTGCATTCAAATTATAAAATACATACATACATATATAAAAAAAAATATACATCAGCAACAAAAATTCTTTGTCAGGCAGCTGAATAAGAGCAAGAGATTACTCCAAGAAAATTGGTTTACATGGCATCCATGTGTTCTGAAAATCAGAATGCCGTAAATTTATTCGTGCTAATATTCTTCTGTTTTATACATATTATCAAGAAATGTTCTCAAAACAGGATTACTTTTGTTCATTTTACACTGATATAGATACTAATTTTCATACGAAAGTAAAAAGTGGCATCAGTATGTATATGTCGATCAACTCCAAGGATAACAAACCTTTTTTGGGGAGAGTGCGTCGCTACACTGATGAGCGCCACCCTTTTTTTTTCTTTTTTTTTTGTATTTTTTCCTGCGTGTAGTTTTATTTGCTTTTCCTATCGAAGTGGATTTTTTGTACTGAATTTTCCGTGCGCTAAGATTGGGATAAACGTTCATTGTTAGCGTTTTACATCTTTCTTAGAGGTTGTGTTAAGAGGATGCTTTCATTTAATTGATTTCATGTTTTCTGAAAAGGATAAATCATGACTTCCTGTTACTCAATAATCTTTTCGTCTAAAGCACACTACGTCTGAAGTATTATGAGTAGTTGAGTTTGTTCAGTTAAGGAAAACTGTGATTTTGTACAGTGGCTGGTGCTCAAATATTAAAAACAAGGGAGAAACTGAACACAGTTTGATTGATTTTTGTTGATGTTTGTTTGTGTGTGTGTGTGTGTGTGTGTGTGTGTGTGTGTGTGTGTGTGTGTGTGTGTGTGTGTGTGTGCTATACTGATGCACATTTCTACAATCAAAAGTACTTCCTTCATTATATTTAAGTTTTTGGTGTTAGGATGGGTCGTTCAACCCAGAACTTTTTTTTTTTTTTTTTTTCCATCAGATTGGTTCGTTTTCCCACTACCCCCTTCCTCGACAACAATGAGTGGAGTGATGGCCTAGAGGTAACGCGTCCGCCTAGGAAGCGAGAGAATCTGTGCGCGCTGGTTCGAATCACGGCACAGCCCCCGAAATTTTCTCCCCCTCCACTAGACCTTGAGTGGTGGTGTGGACGCTTGTCATTCGGATGAGACGATAAACCGAGGTCCCGTGTGCAGCATGCACTTAGCGCACGTAAAAGAACCCGCGGCAACAAAAGGGTTGTTCCTGGCAAAATTCTGTAGAAAAATCCACTTCAATAGGAAAAACAAATAAAACTGCACACAGGAAAAAAATACAAAAAAATGGGTGGCGCTGTAGTATGGCGACGCGCTCTCCATGGGGAGAGCAGCCCGAATTTCACACAGAGAAATCTGTTGTGATAAAAAGAAATACAAATACAAATACAAAAACAACATCAAAACACACACACACACACACACACACACACACACACACACACACACACACACACACACACACACACACACACACACACACACACACACACACACACACACACAAACAACAACAACACAGTGATGAAGTTTTCGAAGCCAAAACGGCGATCATGATGACAGTGGCCTTGGCGAAGACATCAACAATAGACGGTGAAGGTGATGACACAGTGCTGGTTAAAAAAATAATGTATATGTGTATGAGTGAGTGAGTAGGTGATTGGGCGAATGGGTGGGTGAGTGATGTGTGTGTGTGTGTGTGTGTGTGTGTGTGTGTGTGTGTGTGTGTGTGTGTGTGTGTGTGTGTGTGTGTGTTGTCTTCAGTTTAACGTCTTTCCACTTGAAGTGATATTAGAATGTGTGTGTGTGTGTGTGTGTGTGTGTGTGTGTGTGTGTGTGTGTGTGTGTGTGTGTGTGTGTGTGTGTGTGTTTGGTCTTCAGTTTAACGTCTTTCCACTTGAAATGATATTAGAATGTGTGTGTGTGTGTGTGTGCGTGTGTGTGTGTGTGTGTGTGTGTGTGTGTGTGTGTGTGTGTGTGTGTTGTCTTCAGTTTAACGTCTTTCCACTTGAAGTGATATTTGTGTGTGTGTGTGTGTGTGTGTGTGTGTGTGTGTGTGTGTGTGTGTGTGTGTGTGTGTGTGTGTGTGTGTGCGTGCGTGCGTGTGTGTGTGTGTGTGTTTGTGTGTGTGTGTGTGTTTGGTCTTCAGCTTAACGTCTTTCCACTTGAAATGATATTAGAATGTGTGTGTGTGTGTGTGTGTGTGTGTGTGTGTGTGTGTGTGTGTCTGTGTCTCTGTGTGTGTGTGTGTGTGTGTGTGTGTGTGAGTGTGTGTGTGTGTGTGTGTGTGTGTGTGTGTGTTGTCTTCAGTTTAACGCCTTTCCACTTGAAGTGATATTAGAATATGTGTGTGTGTGTGTGTGTGTGTGTGTGTGTGTGTGTGTGTGTGTGTGTGTGTGTGTGTGTGTGTGTGTGTGTGTGTTTACTTGACTGGTTGATTTGTTCTTTTCTTTCACTCTGTCTTTGAAATAATATTTTCATGTTCTGAGGGTCTTCCATGAAAATGAGAATCTATTTTCAGTGCAGTCGTACATGCGAAAGGATGCTGACACAAACAGATGAAAAATAAGCAAGCATGAAATGAAGAACATGGTTGCATCACAACAGACATCAAAACTATTTGGTCCAGTTTTCACGCGCCCTGCGTGAGGATAAACCATTGAGAAAAATCTTTTTTTCCTATCACATTTATGTAGAGGGTTGAATCATTTTGATGTTATTCCCAACATCCCTCGGGAAAGATTCGGTTCTTCTTCTTCTTCTTCTGCGTTCACTCGTATACACACGAGTGGGCTTTTACGTGTATGACCGTTTTTACCACGCCATGTAGGCAGCCATACTCCGTTTTCGGGAGTGTGCATGCTGGGTATGTTCTTGTTTCCATAACCCACCGAACGCTGACATGGATTACAGGATCTTTAACTTGCGTATTTGATCTTCTGCTTGCATATACACACGAAGGGGGTTCAGGCACTAGCAGGTCTGCACATATGTTGACCTGGGAGATCGTAAAAATCTCCACCCTTTACCCACCAGGCGCTGTCACCGTGATTCGAACCCGGGACCCTCAGATTGAAAGTCCAACGCTTTAACTACTCGGCTATTGCGCCCGTCGGGAAAGATTCAGGTTCAAGTCTTATTATATTATA
>NC_134895.1:13446539-13451539 GCF_041734735.1 Babylonia areolata
CCTTTCCACTTTCCCATTGTCCCTCTCGCCCCGACCTTCCCCAGCCATCGAATCTGCACCTGTCGGGAGGAGTTCTAGTCCTGTGAACTCTGCCAGCATCGTTAAACCCTTCACCGCTAGTCAATTTTGAGTACAGAATTCCCTTGTGATATAAACACAGAAAAGACAGTGGCTAAGAATAGCTGGGGATTCCCCCTCCGATGTATAGAAAATATGGCATATCCTACCACCGAACATTAAGAGCAGTAGGTTCATGGATAACAGACCAATGAATGGCCTGTGCATAGATGCGAGCTTGGCGGTGATAGGGTAAACATTAAACTGAACTGGTGACTGAAGTACAATTGTGCTGTGGTTAGACGGGAGTGGGAGGGGTATTTATTGATTGCCTGTGCTTTGATTTGTCACGAATACTTGTTTTGCATGACCACAGTAAAACAACGAGCTGAACTCTTCTGTGTTTCTGTGTTTGTGTTGTCGGGATATTAATCTGGGAAGGGGTGGTGGGGTACAAGGACAACCCCTTACGGGTTGTGACAGGAAGCTGTACATAAATCGAAGCATTTGTCATTTCGTTTTGCTTCTTTGAAATCGTGACTAGAATTACAGGATCTTGAGAGCTATTTCTTGGTCACACCCAAAGAATGACTGTTCGAACAACAAAACAATCAGCAACAACGAAAACCAGGACTTCGACGTGGCGTGATCTTCGTTCGTGGGCTGCAACTCCCACGTTCACACGTATGTACACGAGTGATCTTTCACGTGCATGACCGTTTTTACCCTGCCATGTAAGCAGCCATACTCCGTTTTCAGGGGTGTGCATGCTGGGTATGTTTCCATAACCCACCGAACGCTGACATGGATTACAGGATCTTTAACGTGCGTATTTGATCTTCTGCTCGCGTATACACACGAAGGGGGTTCAGGCATAATCAGGTCTATACATATGTTGTACCTGGGAGATAGGAAAACTCTCCACCCACCTGGAGCCTTTACCGAGAATCGAATCCGGGACCCTCAGATTGAAAGTCCAACGCTTTAACCACTCGACTATTGCGCCCGTCAGACACCTGGTCAGCACTTTCTTTGCACACGTTTGACAAAAACAGGACTTAGATGTGATAAAAAAAAAAATCAACACAACAAAAAAGCAACAACAGGAGCAATTCAGCTGAATGTGCGTGCGGAGAGGGGCGGGGAGTGTGTGGGCGTGGGTGTGGTTTGGGGTGGGGGGTCTTCAGATTTATGTTTCCATGTTAGGTGTTGATAACATGTATGATAGTCAATCGTTTTCGACTATGACCACCAGAACAGCAGAGGAGGTAACTGTTGTCCCGACTATCTAGGGTAGAATGTGATAATAGCGGGCAATGTCATGCATCCCCACTCTCTCGGCCAAGAGGGTTTAAGGACAGTCGGCGTTGGGATGGTTCCCAAAGGCCAACTAGCCCCCAAGGCAAGCAGACGGAGACCTGTGTGTAAACGGTTTATAATAACGTACCCGGGAAAAAAAAGTGACGCAAAAACATTAAGCGAAAGTAAACGAAAATCCCCCCCCCCCCCCCCCCACCCATCCTCTCCTTTCTCCATTAAAATTTTGGACTCTTCCCTCGTCACATTTCAGTAACCTCCAACAAAGGTGACCACTGGTCAGTTGTAATCCGCTTTGACCTCCACAGCTAAGCTCGAAGGCGGAAGAGGACACGTCACAATGCGAAAGGTTTGCTTGGCTCCGAATTCTGCACCATTTGGCGTTCCTGTGAAGTGTTTCGGTGAAAGAGGTCTTGGGACTGGCAGTCGTCAGAATTCTTGCTGTGTGTGTTTGTATGTACCCATGGGAAGAGTTCGCGAAAAGGACCTTGAGTTGGAGATACAATGGGTTTAGACCTATTGCCATAAGAAATATAATAATAGATAATTAGATAAGTAAACAAATAGATAAATAAATGTATGAATAAACTAAATAAGATTTATAAAAGATGAATAAGATTTAGAAGGCAGATTTGTGGTTTGTTAATGGTGCTTCAGTATAGACGTCAAATTATAAATTAGAAAATGAGAGAGAGGGTGGGTGTGGGGAGGGGAGGGGGAGAAAAGGGGGAGGAAGAGGTGGGGCGATGTAAGCAGCGGTTCAGCTCTTCCTTGTTACCGGGTATTGGTAGTTTGCCATGAAACCTTACCAAGATCCGTGAGAGAGAGAGAGAGAGAGAGAGAGGTGGGGGGGGGGAGGGAGAAAAGGGGGAGGAAGAGGTGGGGCGATGTAAGTAGGGGTTCAGCTCTTCCTTGTTACCGGGTATTGGTAGTTTTTTTTTGGGGGGGTTTGTGTTTTTTTTCTCAAGGCCTGACTAAGCGCGTTGGGTTACGCTGCTGGTCAGGCATCTGCTTGGCAGATGTGGTGTAGCGTATATGGTTTGTCCGAACGCAGTGACGCCTCCTTGAGCAACTGAAACTGAAACTGGTAGTTTGCCATGAAACCTCACCAAGATCCGTGAGAGAGAGAGATGGGGGGGGGGGGGGGGGGGAGGAAAGGGGGAGGAAGAGGTGGGGCGATGTAAGTAGTGGTTCCGCTCTTCCTTGTTACCGGGGTATTTTGCCATGAAATCCCGCCCCAAGATCCGGGTTGACTGGATTTCCGTGACAAGACGACAGGACGTGTTTGTTTGTGTTTGGGGGGGTTGTAGTTTTGTGGAGTCTTCCCTCGTCACATTTCAGTAACCTCCAACAAAGGTGACCACTGGTCAGTTGTAATCCGCTTTGACCTCCACAGCTAAGCTCGAAGACGGAAGAGGACACGTTTTGTTGTTGTTGTTGTTGTTTGTTTGTTTGTTTGTTTGTTTGTTTTGTTTGGGGTTTTTTTGTTTGTTTGGGTTGTTTTTTTTCAAGAAACCTCGAGAGGGCACATGGAAAAATTACATATTTCATGTAACTAATACAAATATTAAGGTATTGTGCTTTTGTTTGTTTGTTTTAACAATGGTCACACCAACTGACATACATTTTTATTTTTTCTTTCTTTCTTTTTTTTTCTTTTTTTTTTAAGAAAAGCGAAGGAAAAAGTAACATGCAAGAGATACATCATTGTTCAATGTATACATGCTGGAAGTGAGTGGGCATTTATCCCGAACACAAATATGACAAATTCACTGTATAAAAAAAAAACACACACAACCCCCCCCCCCCAAAAAAAAAAAAAAACAAAAAAACACCTATAAAAACGACAACAACAAAACAACAAAAGAAGTAAGCATGTTGACCGGAGAGTCTAGTTGGATTAGAAGTTATTCGTTATGATTTTCAAAAATATGGTTCGGTGGGTCAGCTAACCGTTTGTTTTTACTTGTGAATAAAGAACGGAATTTTAAAACATTTGTTTTGTTTTATTTTCAGTAACATTTTTGGCAAATATCTTTTTCTGGTCTCTTCAAAGGTTGGACAGTCAAACAGGTAATGGAATCTGTCCCCCAGGTCTCTAGGTTCACACTTTGTACATAAACGTTCTTCATGGGAGATATTTGCTAATCTCCCTTTTTGAATGGGACGTTCATGATTTAAGTCATGAATTTCGCAAATGCACAAGCTTGAATTTCTGGCTAAACTCTGAGACAGTTTTCAAAAACAAACAAATCCTTATTCAGTTTGTAATTACGATATATCTTTTCCCCCCTCTAAAACAGAGAACCAGTTTTGCACATAATGGTCTTTTGAACATTGGTGTACCTCTGTTTTTGAACCAAGCATGTGAAATGGTTGGATGAGGTAACTGAATCCACACACCATTCAAACCAATATTATCCAGATTAGTGTTAAAGAACCATACTTATTTTCCTCATACAAATGGTCTATATAAAAAAGAAGAAAAAAAAGGATACACGGTGCAAGAAAGTTTGTGTTCTGGTCTGTATCATTAGCAAGTTTTGAACCAAAACTTTAGCATTCTACTTTTTGCTTGGATTTCTAAAGCATATTGACACATCTCTCCCTATACTGTACAATGCGGGGGTGGATTTATTCAGTTTCAAAATAATCTTATAAATACGTAGCTGTAACTTTGATGCTTGATTAGACATATTTGGGCACCATTCTTCACGCCCATACATCTTAATGTTGGTGCAATCATTTTATCAAACGGTTCTATTTTAATATCTAATGGCAGCATAATTGTGTTACGATTTCTTAAAAGAAGAAACAAAGCTCTTGGCGCTTTGTTGTAATGGTGTTTCTGTACTACTGTGAATTCATTATTGTAATTGAAATAACACTCAAATACTGAAAACCAAACACAACTTCAGTATTCCTTCCATTGTAGGAGAATATTGGAATGTTTCGTATATTACCCCTAGAAAAAACGACAACTTTTGTTTTAACTACATTAATCTTTAAATCCCAGTTTTCACAATAAACAAACATCGTCCTATAGCTTTGAAGTCTTACCACAGCAAAGAACCAAATTAAATGTCTCAGTATTTAATGATAACGTTTCGTCACTTGAGGCTTTTGTGAGTTCATTCAAAATCTTATCATGCCCACAGGATATATCAAGTTTTCATTTCACTTCTTCGTCTGTAAATGCTGTGTTGAGTATGTTACTGTCATTGTTATCATTATGTGGGTTAACAGTTCCTACGTTATTCCTTCATCTGCTGTTATACAATTCACACTTTGAAAATGTTCTTAAAAAAAAAAAATCAAGAAATTCTGGATATCATATCTTCTTTCTCTGTCTTCGTTTCGTAAATGACTTTCCAGTCAGCTTTTAGATCGGACCTTTTGAGAACTCGGATATTGTTTTCAATTGTGGTTGTGTACATTCTAATCTGCTTGTTCATTTCTTTCTTATATGCCATACTATCCATTTGTTTCACTTCCAGTCTAATTTCAGAATATTTTCTGGAGGTATCGGTTCTTTGCTGTGAAAAAACTTCTTCCGTTTTTGTTCGCATTTCTGACTAATACAGGGGTAATCATCATTATTTCTTTTATATTTCTTTCTTTTTAGA
>NC_134895.1:13456539-13459039 GCF_041734735.1 Babylonia areolata
ATCTCTAGAACGTCGGATTATGATGGTACAAGAAGAAGAAAAAATTCATTGGCTAATGGAATTGCACGAATATGGAAATATGGAATGCACTACCAACCGGAGTTAAACTTGCATAAAATACTACTAACACGTTTCAAAAATATCCTTGTGTGGCACCCATACCTCAAGAGACGATCCATAGCAATAGAAAGGATACAAAGAAGAGCAACTAAATTAATAAAAGAATGCAAATGTATGAGCTTTCAACAGAGACTTATATACTTAAATCTGCATTCATTAAAGTGTAGGGTAGAAGGATAAAAGAGGATTTAACAGACACATACAAAGTCTTAAATTGCTATAATGAAGTCGATGTGAATAATATTTTTAGAATGTCAGATTATGAGAGTACAAGAAATCCAATGATGAAAATTTGTAAAGAGCACTGTAATACTAACCTAAGGAAAAATTCATTAACAAATAGAATTGCACAAATATGGAATGCACTACCTATCGAAAGTAAACTTGCACAAAATAGTAATGTGTTAAAAAATCTCCTTGACATGAACATCTTCTCTCTTCTTCTGCGTTCGTTGGCTTCAACTCCCACGTTCACTCGTATATACGCGAGTGGGCTTTTTACGTGTATGACCGTTTTTACCCAGCCATGTAGGCAGCCATACTCCGTTTTCGGGGGGGTGCATGCTGGGTATGCTCTTGTTTCCATAACCCACCGAACGCTGACATGGATTACAGGATCTTTAGCGTGCGTATTTGATCTTCTGCTTGCGTATACACACGAAGGGGGTTCAGGCACTGGCAGGTCTGCACATATGTTGACCTGGGAGATCGTAAAAATCTCCACCCTTTACCCATCAGGCGCCGTCACCGTGATTCGAACCCGGTACCCTCAGATCGAAAGTCCAACGCTTTAACCATTCGGCTATGGCGCCCGTCGACATGAACATCAATTTAAAAGAAAAAATTATTGACTTTGACGAGTGATTTACAGTACTTGTAAAAGAAAACATATATGTATCCTACAACTAAAAGGAGACCGTTGTTAAAGGGGACATAAAAAAGGCTGTGAAACCTAGGCAGTCAAATGCCAGCCCCTACACTACTACTACTACTTGACACCAATACCATCTAAAAAGAAAAATATTTTGATTATGATGAATGAAAACAAACTTCTTGCAGAAGCGTACTTGCGTATCCCGCCCAACAACAACAACAAACAAACAAAAGAAAAAAAAAAAGAAAATAGATAGATAAAAGGAAAGAAGTGAAGATGAAGATTCGACTGGGACATAAAAATGGCCGAGAGGTCTAGGCAGATGAACTGCCAGTCCCTTATACAACAACTACTACTAAATTGCCATCGGGTATGCAGAACCACGGGTAAGCTCTTGTGTTCCTGAATACCGGATATTGCCACACACGCTCCAAAAAGGATTTTAACAGGTAAAGTAATGCCTTTTATATGGTAAAAGTAATGGGTTTTCACAAGTAAAAGTAATGTTGTTGTTGTTGTTTTTCCAAAGGCAAAAGAAATGTCTTTGAAAAAAAAAAAAAGTACACATCCTGGTGCTTTGCCCCAAACTATCGTGGGAATGCCATTTTCCTGCACCGTTATGGTCGTTCTTAAAGTCACACATTGGAACACGTTAGAAAGCGTTCAGTTTGTCTCATGGCACTTTGCACCTCGCACCTGCTCACCTATACTGCACACACATATAGACACAGACATACAGACAGACAACACACACACACACACACACACACACACACACACACACACACACACACACACACACACACACACACACACACAGGCACAAGCCTGGTATTGATAAACGGCATAGGTAAAACAAAAACAACAACAAAAAACAAAACAAACAAACGGGGCCTGGGGGGGGGGGGGGGGGGCGAGAGAGAGAGAGGTGGGAAAGAGAAAGAGAGAGAGACATGGACCTTGACAGACCGAGAGGCAGAAAGAGGAAGAGAGACAGAGGGGGACATAGAGAGACAGACAGACAGACAGAAACAGAGACAAATACAAAGAGAAGCAGAGACGGAAAGAGGAAGAGAGAGAGAGAGGTACAGACAGACAGAGAGAAAGAGTAAGGTAGAGATATATATATAGAGAGAGACAGAAACACAGGGTCAGAGAGAAAAGGAGGACGACAGACAGAGAGAGAGAGAGAGAGTGAGAGAGAGAGAGAGAGAGGGATGACAGAAAGACAGATAGAGCAGACAGACGAAAAGAAATACAGAACACACACACACACACACACACACACACACACACACACACACACACACACACAAAGAAGAAGAAGAAGAAGAAGAAAAGCACAACAAAAAAAATAAAATAAAAATAAATAAACATGCTTTTAAGTACTGAAAGAAAGAAAGAAAAAGAATTAGAGAAATAAAGAAAGAAAGGGAACGAAAGAAAAAAGAAAAGGAAAGGGGGTGTGTGGGGAGGAGGGGGGGGGGGAGAGAAGTCAATAATCCA
>NC_134895.1:13464039-13571539 GCF_041734735.1 Babylonia areolata
CCCTGAGTAATTAAACTGAACTGAACTCTGTGTGTGCATGCGTGCGTGCGTGTGTGTGTGTGTGTGTGTGTGTGTGTGTGTGTGTGTGCGCGCGCGCGCGCGCGCGCGTTTACAGGACGGGACTAAAGACGCTATCGCCATCGTGGGCATTGGCTGCCGTACGCCAGGCGCCGACAACATCCGGGACTTTTGGCGCGTGCTGGTCAATGGGGAGTGTCACGTGACGGATGTGCCGCCAGATCGGTGGAACGCTGCTGCTTACCTCAGTGACGATGTCCATGCTTTCGGCAAAGCCTACGTGCAAAAAGGCGGTTTTATCAAGGGGTAAGAATTCCATTCACACACACATACACACACACACACACGCACGCACGCACACACATCCTATGTGCAGAAAGGCGGCTTTTTCAAAGGGTAAGACTTCCATTCATGCACGCACACACGCACACGCACACGCACACACACGCACGCACGCACGCACAGCCAACTTGCAGAAAGGCGGCTTTATCAAAGGGTGAGATTTCTAGTCACACACGCGCGCGCGCGCACACATACACGCGCGCGCGCGCACACATACACACAGACACACACACACAGACACACACACACAGACACACACACACACACACACACACAGCATACGTGCAGAAAGGCGTCTTTATCAAAGGCTAAGACTTTCATTCACAGAGAGAGAGAGAGAGAGAGAGAGAGAGTGAGAGAGACTCGTAAATAATTAACACACAGACATTTCCTTTGTGTGTGTATGTGTTTGTTTGTGAATCTGTGTTTGTGTGTGTGCTGATTGATTATTCATGATCCTCAGTGTGTGTGTTAATTGATTATTCATGATTCTGTGTATGTGTGTGTGTGTGCGCGGATGCGCGCGCGCGCGTGTGTGTGTGTGTGTGTTCCACAGCATTGAGGAGTTTGACAACAGTCTGTACGGGATCAATGACTACGAGGCCAGTCAGATGGATCCTCAGCAGCGACTGCTTCTCGACTGCACCTTCATGGCTCTGGAGGATGCTGGCTTCACCAGGAAACAGCTGTCTGGCTCCAAGACTGGCGTCTACATAGGTAACACCACAGCACGGACAGATAGTGACGGGATTCCTTTCAGTACAGGTTGATAGTGAAGGGATTCCTTACAGTACAGGTTGATGGTGAAGGGATTCCTTACAGCACACATTGATAAGAGATTCCTTACAGTACACATTGATAATCCTTACAGTACATATTGATAATGAAGGAGTTGATAATGAAGGGATTCCTTTCAGTACAGATTGATAATGAAGGGATTCCTTACAGTACAGATTGATAATCCTTACAGTACATATTGATAATGAAGGGGTTGATAATGAAGGGATTCCTTTCAGTACAGATTGATAATGAAGGGATTGATAATGAAGTGATTGATAATGAAGGGATTCCTTACAGTACAGATTGATAATGAAGGTATTGATAATGAATGGATTCCTCACAGTACAGATTGATAATGAAGATATTGATAATGAATGGATTTCCCACAGTGCAGATTGATAATGAAGGTATTGATAATGAAGGGATTCCTTACAGTACAGATAGATAATGAAGGTATTGATGATGAAGGGATTCCTCACAGTACAGATTGATAATGAATGTATTGATGATGTAGGGATTTCTTACAGTACATTGATAATGAACTATGGGTATACATAGGTAACTCCACAGCGCTGGTTGATAGTGAAGGGATTCCCTATACAGTGTTCTTTTGCATGTGGTTTAAATTTTGTCATGGACAACCCTTTCGTTGCCGTAGTTTCTTTTACTGTAACACTGATCCCAGAACTGTCATATCATTTTCAATCACCCGTGGTTTCGAAGAGAAGCATCACTATGTTCCCCCAGGTCTTTGTACCCCCAGGTCTAAGTTCCCCCAGGTAAGATAAGATAAGACAAGATAAGAATAAGGTTACTATCTCAATAAGAGAAATTGCATCAGGTGCGGCAATTCACCCAGGTCTATTTCTCCCCAAAATTTGCGTTTTGTGGGTCTTTGTTCCCCCGGGTCTTTATCCCCCCCAGTTGTAGGACCACTGCTGACCACTATTGACTGCAACCCCAAACTGCTCAGGTTTCGTTATGTCATCACATATGTTCATCATTATGTCTTCGCGGGTTTTTTTAGCACCGTCTGACAACTACTGACCACCGCTGACCACTATCAGGGTTCACTTTGCATCACTTTGTGACGGTTATGCATTATAGGGAATTCTTGACAGGGTTTGACCATCAGCTGACCGCTACTGTTGGCCATTACTAACCCTTACTTGCCACTGCTGATCACTATTGACCACTGCACAAAAATTCTTCAATTTTGTTTGTGTATCAAAATGACGTCTTGGTAGTTTTTGTTGTTGGTTTGTTTGTTGTTGTTTTTTTACCTTGGGCTACATATAGCTCCACTGTGCTGTGTGCATGCCACACGCAGTTGGCCCCTGGGGTGTGTCTACCCATGCATGCGAAGTCTGGATCCGGCAGAACCTGCGGAAGAAACCTATCGGTTCAACGGAGAGGAAGGCGGTTACAGCAACGCACTGTGGAGTGCAGAGAGCAAGATGAGACACCGAAAGGATATCTTGGTCATCCACTGCATCCGTGCTCATCCTCCAGTCGTCTCGATTTAGTCTTGCCACTGGAAACTGGTGGACCCGGACGAGAGAGTGAGGTCGACGTTGCGCAACTCCTCTTCACTTTAAACAAACTCATCGCGCAAGTCATCAGTCATCCCACCATCACCACATCAAATGAACACATGAACACAGAACTATTGAGAAAGATGTAGCTGTTCCAGCAAGATTCAGCCACTTCGAAAACAACAACTTTGGATTGTGACTCATTCACTCGTTCATGGTGCTAATAACACAGTACATATTGGTACAACGATTATGTTAGTTCGATCTGCTTTGTTTTGGGCCACTATTTCCATGTTAGCGCATCTGTATGTTATGTGTGTCGTCTGTGTATTCTTGGCGTTATCCGTGTAACTGTGTATCTATTTATTCATTCATTTATTTAATTTGGTCATTTACTTATTTATTTGCTTGTTTATTTATTTATTTATTTGTGCCACTATTTTCATGTTACACGTATATTCTTTGTGTTATCTGTGTATTCTTAACGTTATCCGTGTTTTGTTTTGTTTTGTTGTTGTTGTTTTTAACAAGAATATTATTCGGAAACTAACAATTTTTCTTGTTTAAACCGAATGAAGAACGGTTTGGTGTTGCACAGTTAAACCTACGCAGCACTGTCACCCCCAACAGGTTCCATGAACGCGGACCATCGCTCCAGCTCTGCGGCAATCAGCAGCAACATCGGGAGCTACACTGCTTCCAGCAGCGCCAACTCCTTTCTGTCGGGTCGGCTGTCCTATGTGTTCAACCTGCTGGGTCCCAGTGTGATGATCGACACGGCTTGCTCTTCCTCCCTCATCGCCATACATCTGGGCTGCCAGGCCATCCACGCTGGTACTTTTCTCGGTTTATTTACCGATAAACGTAAAATCATGGTTTCCAATATATCGGGCGTAAACTGTCTCTAGTTTCCAAGATCAACCCTTGGCCATTTATTTTTCACGTTTTTTTTTTTTTTTTTTTTTTTTTCAACATGTTTATTTTCTGTTAACGTTGCTATTGTTGAAGGTGTAACTACACATTCAAACGTACATATATACATTCACGCCTGAAAAAAAAAAGGATAACAAACAACAAACGAAACAAAGAAACAAAACAAACAGTCGGTAAATGTTATAGAAAAGACAAAACCTACAGCTCCTCAGCTTGGCTATTTTTATTACTGGAACAGTCTCCTAGTCCTTTGGGACGTGTCTGCTGTTATAGATTGAGTCGATAGGTGACGCTATGGTTCACACGTTCCTTTATTCATCTTTTATATATATATATCTTGCAAAACAATGCACATTCGTAGTGCCAGTTAATTTTTATCAGTGGTTATGAGAACGTAAACCGACATCTCTCAATCCTACTCCCCCTCCCCCTTCCTTCACCCCATCTCTCTCTCTCTCTCTCTCTCTCTCTCTATCTATCTATCTATCTCTGTGTTTTGCAGGAGACTGTGACCAAGCGATATGTGGCGGAGTCAACTGCATGTTATTGCCGGATGTCTTCGTTCACCTGAGCAAGGCGAGGATGATCTCCCCTAGCGGGCTGTGCCACACCTTTTCTGACAAGGCAGACGGCTACACACGGGGGGAAGGCTGTGGCATCGTCATTCTGAAACGACTGACTGACGTGAGGGGTTTTGTTTGTTGTTGTTGTTGTTGTTTGTTTGTTTTATGTTTTTTGTTTGTTTTTGTTTGTTTGGGGTTTTTTGTTTGTTTGTTTTTCTTTTTTGTCCAGTTGTTTTGTTTTGTTTGTTTTTGTTTTGTTTTTGGTTGGGGGGTGGGGGGTGTTTGTTGTTTTGTCCACGATTGATGTAGATCCGTTTGAAGTCGTTTTGCATCAGCATGATCACACTTGATCTACGTGTTTTCTGTCTGACGTGAATCATAGCCTGAAGTGCTTGGTGCGGTCTGCCATCAGAGAAACTCAGCCTGCTCAAAATCTTGACTTTAGTTACACAAGCTGTGAGTTACAATCGAAAGGATGCCTCGCACATGCAGTTGTGCATGCTTGCGGCGTATGTGAGCGTTTCCAATCATTCATGTCAGTGATGGCAACGGTGATAACCTCTTTAAGTGTGTGTGTGGCTTTAACTGAGTGACTTGCATTTTTGATAGATAGATAGATTGATTGATAGATAGATAGATAAAAAGAGCAGTAGTCTTTGCATATCTGTAAAACTTGCAGTTGAAATGCAGCAAATTTTCACTGAGTTCAGGCTTCTTCAGGCTAGGGCACAGAAATAAAAGCTTCACAAGCTGGCTAAACAGCATCCAGTGAGTAAAAATCACGTGAAACTGGGCAGGTCAAGGAACATGTGCTGCATGCAAAACGATGTTCTGACTGTAAACTACTCACACAATTACACATGCACAAAAATTCCAGAATTCACTCAACAACCAACACACTCAACCCATCTCCTCCCCCGCCCCATTCTGCGACTAAACCGCCCCACCTCCCACACCCTTCAAAGTTAATAGAAAGGATGGTGGTGTGGGGGAGATGGGTGGCCGTGTGTAGGCTGGTTCGGAAGTGTCGGATCTGACTCAAAGTACACAGGACACCACCTACAACGCTCCGTGCTGGTGGCAATAATCACTTAGTCTCAGATCCAGACTGAGAGAGCGTTTCCCCCAGGAGTGGAGACCGCCATCACGTCCCTCTAGCGACAGACACCCGCCAGCCTGCCGACACTAAAGACCTTTAGCAAGGAACTCACAACTAGCATGGAAGTGTAGGGGATCCTAAACTAAAGTCACCACAATAGCAGACCAATAAAGGCCACAATATTTGGAGCTTTTTCCTCCAATCTTTGACGAAAAGGATGATGATGATGATGATGATGCTTTGGATTTTGTACAAATTTTAGGTTTAGGACTGTGTGACAAGGCTCTATTTTACGCTTATTTTCAAAATATATCCCCGCATAAACCAGGCTTGAGAGAAACATAAACCTGAAGTGAAGAAAATTTGAGCAATAATCCCAAAGGCACATCTGTTAAGTGAATGGTTCTCGACTGTGTGGATGCAGTCTTCCCCGTTGAGCCCATAGTACACTCGAAGGAGCCGACCATGGGCTGATGTATCCCAATGTTGATGGGGCTCAAACCCAACTCCTCTCAGCTATCAGTCTGCGATAAGTTTGGCGGGTTGGTGTAGCTGTAGAACTATTCATTGGTCTTTTTCCCACCAGGCATTACGGGACGGGGACCAGGTTTGGGCCACCATCAGCACAGGCACCAATCAGGATGGCCGTACTGTCACGCCCGTCACAGCGCCCTCTGGGGAACAACAGAAGAAGCTGCTGAAGGATGTTTATGACAAGTACCCTGTGGACCTGAGTCAGCTGGAGTACATTGAGGCTCACGGTCAGCTGCTGTTCATCTCTCTCTCTCTCTCTCTCTCTCTCTCTCTCTCTCTCTCATCTTTTTTTTTTTTTTTTTTTTTTTTTTGCACCTAACTCCTCCTATACCTACACTCCTGTATCATGAGTGATACATACATCTTTTTATGTAGATTACATTTTTCAGTTCCATCACTCTCCGGACATTGTACATGATAAGAAAATATCAAACCAGACTGATTCACACTGCTGACCTTTCCTACATCATAACCACGGGTAAGAGACAACTCTCCAAGTTCAAGTATTTCTGAATTCAGACTGTAAGTGAACCACAGTTCTGAAGGTCCAGCAGCTAGCTCAGGGCAGCCTGAAAGACAACACAGGATGAAGTGGTTCAGAACAAGGTTACAGGGTCGGAACTTGTACTTTCTTTCCAGTAACTGTCGGTATCTGTTTGAAACTCTATGAATAATGATGATAATATGCATTGTGATTTCTTTCCATCCTCCGTAAAAACAAAACATTTTTCTAAAGGACACAACCTTCAATTCCTTATAGGCCTTTAATGTGTGTGTGTGTGTGTGTGTGTGTGTGTGTGTGTGTGTGTGTGTGTGTGTAGGGACGGGGACGCCAACTGGGGATCCCGTGGAGGTGAATGCTGTTGGGTCTTTCCTGAAAGAGAGTGGCCATCTTCGCCACCGCTACATAGGATCAGTAAAGACAAACATTGGTCACACAGAGTCAGCAGCAGGGGCACTAAGTGTCATTAAACTGTGTCTGATGATGAAGAATAACGCCATTGTCCCCTCCCTCCACTGTGAAGTGGTCAACCCCAATATCAATCTCACTGACTTCAAACTCCTTATTCCTAAAGCTCCAGTCCCTTGGCTCACCCCTGAGAAACTCACTTGTTGCAGCAGCTTTGGGTTTGGCGGGAGCAACTGTCATGCGATACTACAGTCTGTTAGAAGGGAGCCTGTCAGAAAAGAAACCACAGCTAGTTCCTGCATCGTTTGCTTTTCTGGGAAATGCGTCCAGTCACTGAAGGGTAGTCTAGAAGACCTGTGCAGAGACCCAGACGCCTCTGACCTGAATGTCCATGATGTGTCCTACACCAGCACTGTGCGCAGGGACCACTATCTGTACAGAGCGGCCTTCCTCGCCAAGGACATGCAGGACCTGATGAATGCTGTGGGACAGAGACTTTCTCATGACCAGTGGCCAGAGCCAGACATCTCCAACCAGCAAAAACTCGTCTTTGTTTTCTGTGGGATGGGTACCAGTTGGGATGGAATGTGTCGACAGCTGCTGGTGCAGCACCAGATCTTTAAAGACAGTGTGGTGGAAGTAGAGAGGCATCTGTCAGCCTACGTCCCTTGGTCTCTGACAGAAAGGCTGATGAAGGAAGATCCCTCCCAAGACAGCCTGTTGGATCCCATTGCTGTCTTTGCCTGTCAGGTTGGCCTTGCTGCAGTGTGGAAGAGTCTGGGGATTGAGTCAAACTATATAGTGGGTCAGAGCGTTGGGGAAGTGGCTGCTGCTTACACCGCAGGTTGTTTCAGTCTGGCTGATGCAGTGAAAATCATCTATTACCGGAGTCAGTTGTTGGCAGAGGTAGCCAATGGCGCCATGATCGTTGTCTTGAATGTGGAGGTGGACCAAGTTCGACGAGTGCTGACAGAATGTGGTCCGGGAGCAAGCGTGTCCCAAGAATACAGCAGCAGAGCGTGTGCAATCAGTGCCCCCTCTGACGTCATGCAAGGCGTCAGACGGTCACTGCAGACCAGACTGAATCCAGGAGCGCAGATCATAAATCTCCCTGTCCGTGTTGCCTATCACAGTCCTCATGTCAGTCACTGTGCAGAGAAGCTGAGCACAGTGTTGAAGGGAATAGTTGCTCATCCACCTTCAGTACACCTGCAGTCCAGTGTCACTGGTGCTCCTCTGACCACCTCTCCTGATGCTGAGTACTGGGCAAAGAACATCAGACAGCCTGTCCTGCTCAATCAAGCCATGACTGGAGTTGTCAGGGGATCTCCAAAAGCTGTCTTTTTGGAGATTGGACCGCGGCCTGTCTTGCAAGCTCACCTGAAAAACATGTTCCCCAGTCAGAAAGTCACTGCTGTGCCTTCCATGCTCAAACCACCTGAAATGGATACACTTCTCAAAGCGGCCATTATGTTGTATGAAGAAGGAATAGATATCGCATGGACAGCTATGCGAAGTGAGGGCAGTGAGCTAACGCAAGTTCCAAGGTACTGCTTCAACAAGAAGCATCACGTGGAGAAATCAGAAGCACGTCTCGCAGTATTAGAAGGCTTGGATTTTTTCCACAAGGATCACTTGTACACATGGCCTGTTCGGGATAACACAAAGTCATTCCGATTGATGATTTCACCTCTGATCATCCCGTCAGTCTATGATCACGTACTTTCTGGGAAGATCATAGTTCCTGGTGCCTTCATGGCTGAGGCGAGTCTCGCTGTCGCTCACTACTGTGGCATCACCCATCCAGCAGTCAGCATTGAGTTTGAACAAGCCACATCAGTAAGAAAGAAAGGTGAAGTCACTGACCTTGTAGCAGAATTTGAAAGCCGTGAAAACTCCACCAAAGGTGATCTTCCCACTTTGATCATAAAAAGAGAAAACCGACGACTGGCATCAGCTCAACTGAGAGAGTGTGGGCCAGTACATCAGGAGATTGTGAACCTAGACTACATCCGAGCAAAATGCAAGAACGTTGTTGACAAAAGTGACATATACTCTGACTTGCATAAGTTTGGATTTCAGTATGGACCAACCTACTCCCTGCTGGAGCAGGCTTGCAAGACATCAAGGGAATGTTTGGCTGTTTTGAAACCAACAGACTCTATTCAAGAAGAAATAATGTCCACATGCCTCCACCCCAGCATTTTGGACAACATGCTTCAGTCAACTGCACTGGTCATCATGGAAAATGGAAACTTGCCAGGTAAAGCCATTTTGCCAAAGAGTATCGGCCACCTGGTTGTTCACCGACAGGTTGAGCCCCTCATGTACGTCTACACACGTCTGAAGCAAGTCAGCGCCAAGCAGTGCGTCTTTGACCAGCAGTTGTTGTCCCCTACAGGTCAGGTCATCGCAGACTCAGTTGATTTTGTCATTCAGTTTCTGCAGACACAAACACAGGAACCAGTGTTGACACATCTCACAACAGAGTGGAACAGGATTGTGGATACACCCCCAGCCTTCTTTCTGAATGGAAAACAGAGAGAGCCTTCTCCAAGTACCACCTTTCTATTTGTCACTGACAATGACATCGTTCACAACAATGGCCACTGCATTGCTGTTAGCTTCTTGAACGAGACAGCTGGCGAAAATCTGGGCGATGAGATAAAAGAGAAAATGGTCAGTCATCCTCCGTCAGGTGTGGTGTTGATCTGCTCAGAAGACACTGGAGACGACACAGAAGGGAGTGCAGTCCAGGACAGAGTGGTCACATTGTGTCACGTGATTCAGGTTATCCTGCAGACACTGAAGACTATGTCTCTCAACATTGGTTTCTATGTGTGCACAACCCACGCCTGGCCTTCAGCTGCAAGGAATGCAGACAGCACCAAGATCAATCCTGTGGCCACAGCTGTGTGGGGACTCGTGAGAACCATCGTCCTGGAAAGAGTTTACAGCAATATCACAGCTGTGGATCTGTGTTTTCCTTCCGGCTTGAACGGGCTCTACCTGCCAGGTGTTTTCAGCTATCTGTCAGATACTGAAAGTGTGGAGAGTTACCCTGAACTGATGATCACACCGGATGGCGTGTTTGCCAACCAGGTGGTGAAAGATAGCAGTTCACCCCAGTCTGGTTCTCACGTGACAGGAACTGAAGAAGTCAATGGAAGGAATACACAAGCTGCAGACCATCTTCTTGCGCTTGATTATCAGCCCCTGACTCATGCTTCAGAACAGACATCTGTTGTTCTACAAGTACAAGACTTTGTATCCGGAGGTGACATTTTGTTCATCAGGAAACACTCACAACAGTCAACAGCAGATTCCAGGCAAATGATGGTCGCGATAGAAATGAAAGGTTTTTCTTCAGAAAGTCCAGAGATTGAAGTGGCCTGCTGCTGTCCAGTGACGATGAAATCAGAAGTCGTCGTACCTGCTGAAACTGTTCTACCCACTGCACAGATACCTGACTATGAACTGGGTGACATCACCAAACTGGTTGTCATGTGGGAACTACGCCGAAACGTTCAGGTACAGGACTTGACAATACTGGCTTCCACAGCAACATGCCATTCAGCAGAGCTGCTGAAAATGCTCTGTGTCGCATCAGACAAAATGATGGAGCAGAATGTGAATATTGTTTTGCTTGAGGACCTTGAGAATTCAGTGGGTTTCTCGGGAGATGTGATCAGCATGGTGTACATGGACAAACACTTGACATCGTTTGTCGCAACCCGCTGGCAACGAGCAGAACGTCTGGTGACTACACGTCTCTCATGTCTCCTGAAGCCTACTCAGTGATGATCTGCAACAGACGGGACGTTGAACTGACACTTCTAGACACGCAGACACTGTTCCATCCAACTAATCTCAAGAAGACTGTCCCACAAGTGCAGTCATGGATCAACACTAATGCATCGTGCATGAAAGAACTTGCCAGGACACTGCATCCCAATGCTGCAAAGACAAACATGGCTGACATTAACAAGCTCATTCAGTTCCGCAAACACACGGCTGACGCACAGAAAGGCTTCTCCCCCACAGAAACACGTTTTAAGAAAGATGCTGCTTACGTTGTGGTTGGAGGACTGACAGGCCTTGGGTGGATCTGTGTGGAGTTCCTTGCCCGCCACAATGCTGGATGCATTGCTATCATCAACAGAAGCACCCCATCTGCTGACAAAACAGCTGCCACAGACAAACTCTCACGGCAGTATAAATGTCAGATCAAAACCTACCAAGCAGACATCACTTCTTTTGAATCTTTGCGGCAGATCTTCACAAAGATTGATTCATCCAGCTTTCAGCTTCGTGGGGTCTTCATGGGAGCAGCTGTGCTGAAGGACAGTTCTTTCCTGGCCATGAGAAAAGAAGATTTTGAGAGAGTCCTCATGCCAAAAGTGAAAGGTGCATGGAACCTCCACCAGCTCACCAAGAAAAGGCCACTGGATCACTTTGTTCTGCATTCTTCCATCGTGTCTGTCTTGGGCAACCCAGGCCAAGCTAACTATGTCACTGGCAATGCTTTTCTGGACGGACTGGCCTGGTACCGACACCATCTTGGGCTGGCTGCACAGACCATCAACTGGGGGCCACTGGACACGGGAATCCTTGACCAACAGGATGTCCTGCAGGAGAAAATGAAGTCTGCTGGATTTCACATCCCTGGCCATCAAGAAATATCCAGCACATTGGCAACAGTTCTGTGTACAAAGCAGACCCAGACAGTCCCGGCCAGAATAGACCCCACGCTGTATGCCAAAAAACTGTACTCAGCAACCCAGGCACAGCCAGTCGTCCTCAGATTCGGGAAGTTTGCCCCGCCCACCAGTGTCAGAAACCAGACCTTCATTCAGAGTTCCGTGGACATGTCAAGGGTCAAGTCTTTGAGTCCCCAAGAACGGTTTCAGGCATACGAGTCGTACGTGACTGAACGGGTCAGTCATTTGGTGCAGGTGACTCACTTGTCACGTGACGTTTCACTGACCGCCATGGGCATGGACTCTTTGTCTGCCAACCGGCTACTGGATGAAATTCAGCAAGACACTGGCTTCAAAATCCCGATCGTAGAGATAATTACTGAGGAAGCCACCGTCAGGTCCCTTGCCAGAGTACTTGACCAGTATGCCAGTGACAGTGGACTTGCTGAGAAAACACAATTTTGAGGAGGCAATCGGAAACCTCGATGCTCAGTACTGTATTGATGATACACATCAACTCATCCCAGAACAGTACCGGAAGCAAAACTGAACTCTCTACCGTATGCAGTATAGCTCTGAACATGATGGAAAATAAACAATCATGCACATTAATGCCCATCAACTGATAAAGTGAACCTGGGTGCTTGGTTAACACAGACGGAAGAATGCCGAGTTCGCATTCAGAAGGTTGTCAGTTCGTATCAAGGTGTCCAACATAAAGACTTCTTGTAACTCATCTTATTAATGCATTGCTGTTCTGACGGTATCAATGTCATGCTATTGATTGATGTACATTATCACAATAACATTTTTATGGATTATGTTTGCATTGGCTGACTATTGACGACTGTAGTAGGTCATTTGATTTGTTGTGTCTGGGTGTTCTAATTTTTGTTTTTGTTTCTGGGTGTTTATTGTTTGTTTTTCTAACATTTGGGCATCGATTGGGATGTCGTACAGGTGCTGACTGAATTCATGTTGTTCATGTTGCAACCAACAGGACAGCTCAGGGTGGGTTCTAATATTTTTTTTATATTAATTGTTAAAATGCTGTGGCGATGATGACGATGAATGACGTAGAAAGCATTCTCCTTGTCACGTTTTTTTCTCTCCCCATTCATAAGCCCATGTATTTCTTTCTATCAAATCTGACCCAAACGTCGAAATTGCTTTACTGAGACTGTGAATGACATGAATTTAGTAAGGTGTTATTGCCTTTTTCCAGTGCTGAGACTTCAGTGTTGTTCGGAATTTCGCTTGTACAGAAAGTCCAGCCATGGTTTTCGGAACCGGCAAAGTTGAATGTTTTAAGAAAACATTATTTTGATGAGTTGCGTAGCCTGAGTATGCTTAAAATGCGTTATTTTGGCGATGTATGTTGTGTTTTGGTACATCGTGTGGAGATAAATGTTTGCTATATTGATGATTTTACTGATAGTTGTGTATCATCCACACTCACTTGTCAGCCACCCTTTAATTAATTATGTTGAAAACACAAACAGTGGTTATTAAAGTGTGTTAAAAGTAAAGAGGGTTATTTTGAGCTGAAAGATCGGATTATTTTCACTTTATTTGACACAAAGTTCAGATGATTGTGGATACTATTGTCTTTTCCCCCCACCCCACCCCCAGCCAACTCCCAAGCTTCAATGTCCCCATTCAGAAAGAAAAGAAAATTGTGTTGCCTTATGTGTATTTCTGTGTTATTCAACAAATCTTGCTGATGTCACCATAAGCTTCGCCAGTTCATTCTTTTCAGTAGCACTTATGTTATTTCCCAAACGCATATGAGGATGAAATTTCCTCCGCCCCCCTCCCCCTGCTTCCATAATCCACCGAACGCTGACATGGATTACAGGATCTTTAACGCGCATATTTGATCTTCTGCTTGCGAATACACACGAAGGGGGTTCAGGCACAAGCAGGTCTGCACAAATGTTGACCAGGGAGATTGGAAAAATCTCCACCCTTTGCCCACCAGGCGCCGTTACAGATATTCGAACCCGGGACGCTCAGACCCAGCGCTTTAACGACTCGGCTAATGCGTCCGTCCTATATATAGTTCGTTCATTTGTTCGTTTGCTTTTAGTACCCCATTGCCCATGTGTTGATGCAGCTGTTGAATATGCATACATTTTGTCAATGTTTTATAGACACGAAAATAAGGAGATTATATATTTTATGTTTTGTATATATATATATATATATTGTATAGTCTATGTCGTATACAAATCTTGACTTTTGATAGCTGTTGAAACATTATTTCGATTACCTCTATTGTACTGCTTCCATCATGTACACAGCAGTATCGTGCACAACGAGAAATGTCATCATTATTTTATTGCAGTATCATGACGTTTTCGCTACTGGTAATATCAAAAGTTTTTGCCACTGGAAATATCAAAAACAGTTTTGAACAGATCTTTCATGTTAATCATTATTTTGTCCTCATCGGTCACGTTTTCTTCATGTAACAGGCATGCTTGCGAAAGAGACGCAAATGTCGAATATCTCTATTGATTACTCCGATATATATATATATATATATATATATATATATATATATATATATCTAGAACAACGGCAGATGTGTAAGTCGGCCAAAGTGCTAATATCTTCACCGTTGGAAAATAAAGATTCATTCATTCAGTCAGTCAGTCAGTCATTCTCTCTGATTGGTCATAATTATGATGTTTGCCATTTGGTTCCAGTTTTAAACTGAGACATTGCCGAAATTTGAGTGATTTACTTTGTTTCAGTCAATTCTTTTTCTTGTTTTCTTCTCTCTCTTTTTTCACCATGATATGATATGTTGAATTTTTATTGCTGTGTGTGTTTTCTGGCCATCTTACCTCGTTTTAGTCCTGTCAGTGGCTCCACTGTGAATAGTTGTTAAGGTGGGTCAGTTTGAAAGACAACGAGCAGGTGCAACATGGGTACCTATCACAGATGCTGTTTTACACAGGCCTATATCCCGAGCTGGATGTGGCCTGGGACATGTTTCTGTTTATATGGCACGTGTGCAGGTCCATTCATCGGAATGCTTGCTTGGTTATGCACAAAGCAGAGGCACCATAACCTTGGAACACGTTGGGTTTTTTTTTTTTTTTTTTTTGGTTTGTCTTCATCTTCTTCTTCTTCTTTTTAATTCAAAGCTTTGATGAAGCAGTTTTATTTTTCAAGTAGAATTTTCAGGTATCTTATTCGTTGAAATTGTCGGTTACATAACCGATGGTATCAAAATTGCTGTGGTGTGTTTATTGTTTTCACAATGCCTCGTAGAACTGAGAATATAATCATAACTCAGTTATACCGATATTACCTTTGTTCGCCTTGACGTTTTGACGATTGCTAGATGGATTCTGGTGCCTCTGTAACAGTGTACTTGTTTTCAAATGGTTTTCTACTGAATTGTTTAAAGTTTGCTTGATGAAACATAGAATCATTCTATGTTTAGCAGACATGAAAAAAAAGGAAATTGTATTTTCATATATTGTATAATCACATGTTTTGCGTAGGCTTTGCTATGCTCCACATGTTAAAACATGAAGCTTTTATTTTAGGTTTGGAAGGATGACTAAAGTAGAAAACGTGATTAATTTTGAATATGCTCTGTTGCAAATAAGGCAACGAATATTTTCTATACGTCTTGCAAATGTAACCAAAGATATTGTGAAATTGTGTTTCATAGGCGTTGTATTCATATGAAAACACAGTGGAAGGAGCGGTGGTAGACGAGTTCAGAACAAGTTTCCACACATCTTATACAGCATTTTTCTTGTATTACAGATAAATGGGAAGCCTTAGATCAAAGGGTGTTCTCACACACCAATTTTTTGTCTTCTTCTTTTTCTTATGTGGTAAATAAATCGGAAGGCCTTTGATCAGAAGCAGCTTTCACACACGATGCCTTTAACATTTTTCTTGTGTGGCAAGCAAAATCGAAAGCAAATCGAAATGTTCACATCATAGATAGATAGATATAGCTCTTTTCTTATATGTCAAATAAATCGGTAGGCCTAAAAGAACAGATGATGTTTCCACACAGCAGAACATTTTCCTTGCATAGAAATGGTTACGTACCATTCGTATTATTATCATTGCAAATGAATCAGTGAGAATAGAGAAGGGTCTTCACGCTGAACAGCATTTTTCTTTTTTCTTTTTTTTCTTTTTTTTTCCTTTTTTTAATTCTTTTTTCTATTCTTTTCTTTTCTTTTTTTTTCTTTTTTTCTTTATTCTTGTTTCTTTTCTTTCTTTTTTGTGTGTGGAAAATTATTCGCTGAAGCGAAGGCAAGGAAGTGGCCTGACCTATTTATAGTAGCTGAACAGTGAAATGGAGCCAGGATTTTCTGGTCCTCCTGAACAAAGAAGCCTCCTGTTCACTAGCCCAACCCCCTGGTCACACCTGAAAGGAAAGGAAGGCCGATCCCCTCCTTTTGACAGTCGGGCAAAGATCAACGGCACTTCCACATGTGTCAAGCGGTTTGGGAAATGTAGTAGGCCTCACCTTTGTTGGGACAAAGGTCTCAGTGTTCCCCCTCCCCCATCTCTCTCTCTCTCTCTCTCTCTCTTTCTCTCTGAATACTCAAATTGTTGTGTAAAAAAAAGGGGGGTGGTGTTTTAGTGTGCATTTTTGTTTTAATTTGAAATTATGCATTCAATTGAAAAGTGTAACATGTACATAGTATAAAATCATAACGTGTTCTTATGTGAGTGGTGTGTGTGTGTGTGTGTGTGTGTGTGTGTGTGTGTGTGTGTGTGTGTGTTAGATTACAAGAGTTTTGTTTTTCTTTTCTTTTTTTTTTTACTCACTGGCTGAATGTGAAAGCTGTATAGTGTGAACAGTGTACAAGTGTGGTTGTGTGTGTGACGAAAAGAAGAAACTCTTGTGGAAAGTGTCTTTTGAGTAATAGTGACTGACGTGTCTATATTTTAGGGGTACATATTTTTCATTGTAATTCCTATGTCTGTAGTTTAAGTCTGCAGACTTTGTCTGTCGTGCGTCTATAGTTTAGAGACACAGACTTCATTGTCTGTATTACTTATATAATTTAGATGTACGGACTTTATTGGACTTTTAGGAGGAAGGTGGCAGAATGGTTAAGACGCTCAGCTGCCAATACAGAGAGTCCGTGAGGGTGTGGGTTCGAATCCCGCTCTCGCCCTTTCTCCTAAGTTTGACTGGAAAATCAAACTGAGCGTCTAGTCTTTCGGATGAGACGATAAACCGAGGTCCCGTGTGCAGCACGCACTTGGCGCACTGAAAAAGAACCCATGGCAACGAGAGTGTTGTCCTCTGGCGAAATTACGTAAAATGAAATCCACTTTCATAGGTACACGAATATGTAAGCATGCACTCAAGGCCTGACTAAGCGCGTTGGGTTATGCTGCTGGTCAGGCATCTGCTCAACAGATGTGGTGTAGCGTGTATGGATTTGTCCGAACGCAGTGACGCCTCCTTGAGAAAGTGAAACTGAAACTGAAACTATTGGCTGTCCTATGTCTATAGTTTAGTGTCACAGACTATTGTCTATCCTTTGTCTGTAGTTTATTAAGGGTGCAGACTTCGCTTTGTCCAACGTCTATTGTTAGGGGTGTAGACTTCATTGTCTGCTCTGTTTTTAGGAGCTGCAGACCACATTTTCCATGTACAACAGAAAAAAAAGCAATAGCCTAATTTTTGTGTGCTTTATTTGAGAGAAAAAAACCACACACACACAAAAGAACAACAACAACAAACAACATCCACGTGTTTCATGTGTATGAAACTAAAGAGCTTATAGCCTATGTTTTTTGTGGGTTTTTTACAAGATAAAAGCAAAGAATGTTTTCTGTGTGGACAGTAGCAGAAATGAAGTAGATATCATAATATGTCTCGCCAAGAACTGAACAACAAAAATCAATATCATGATTCATAATTATCATTTTCTATGTTAAAAATTGTTTCATGTATGTATAAGTACATCTTGCTTCACTGTGCACTGTCCACCTGTACTATGCTGAGGTATATCACGTCTCGAAATCTGCACTGAGGTAGTTGAATTGATGTATTTGTCACGATGACCTTTTTTTTTTTTTTTTTTTTTTTTTTTGACCCTGGTGACTGTTAACAGGAATAATGATGATATTCAGCACGTGTTCCCAAATTTCCTTTCCAACGCTGCTTGTTTGGTTTGTTTGGGGTTTTTGTGTTTTGTTGCTGTTTTTCTCCTGGTGTACTTATTGTTCCTCTTCTTTGATCTCCGGGAACGGTTTTTTGGATCTGCAGTTGATTACAGAAATCATTTCCCTCTCTCTCTCTCTCTCTCTCTCCTTTCCTCTCCCTCCCCGTAGGATCTCACGCTTTCCCGCGTCTCTCTGGCCCAAGTGATCTTTGATCACTTAGCATGAATTTTGCGATGTAAATTCACTTAACAGTTAAATTTTTATCCGACACAGCACCATCACGAGTGCTTGCATGTGCACTCTTATTTTGTATTTGCACGTCGTGGGATCTACAAATAATGTACTACCGCTTTAATTAAAGTATGTGTGCGTGTACGTGTGTGTGTGTGTGTGTGTGTTCTTGCGTGCGTGTGTGTGTGTACGATTTTTGTTAATGCTTGTGTAACTGAAAATGATAAATATCAGTTTGAGGCCATATGATATCGTTTTCACAGAGTTTGAAAATAATAAAGATCAGTGGCACCATTTGATATCGTTTGTTCCTCGGGTCCTTTTGTAAGGCCTACCTATTTCATGTTCTCTTTGTGTCTGAGTGTCCTTCTCTTTGTGTCTGTCTGTCTGACCTCTTTGTGTCTGTCCATCCTTTGTGTCCGTGTGTCTTTCTTTGTGTCTGTGTCATTCTCTTTGTATCTGTGTGTCCTTCTTTGTGTCTGTCAGTCATTCTCTTTGTGTCTGTGTGTCCTCTTTGTGTCTGTGTGTCCTTCTCTTTGTGTCTGTTTGTCCTTCTTTGTGTCTGTCTGTCCTTCTTTTTGTGTCTGTCCGTCCTTCTTTGCCGTGTCTGTGTGTCCTTCTTTGTGTCTGTCCGTCCTTCTCTTTGTGTCGGTATGTCCTTCTTTGTGTCTGTACATCCTTCTTTGTGTCTGTGTGTCCTTCTTTTTGTGTCTGTCCGTCCTTCTTGTGTGTCTGTGTGTCCTTCTTTGTGTCTGTGTGTCCTTCTTTGTGTCTGTGTGTCTTTCTTTGTGTCTGTGTGTCCTTCTATTTGTGTCTGTGTGTCCTTCTCTGTGTGTCTGTCCCTTCTTTGTGTCTGTGTGTCCTTTGTGTCTGTCTGTCCTTCTCTTTGTATCTGTGTGTCCTTCTCTTTTGTCTATGTGTCCTTTGTGTCTGTCTGTCTTTCTCTTTGTGTCTGTCTGTCCTTTTTTGCGTCTGTGTGTCCTTCTTTGTGTCTGTCTGTCCTTCTCTTTGTGTCTGTGTGTCCTTCTCTTTGTGTCTGTTTGTCCTTCTTTGTGTCTGTTTGTCCTTCTTTGTGTCTGTCTGTCCTTCTCTTTGTGTCTGTCTGTCCTTCTTTGTGTCTGTCTGTCCTCAGTTCTTTTTGTGTCTGTCCGTCCTTCTTTGCCGTGTCTGTGTGTCCTTCTTTGTGTCTGTCTGTCCTTTGTGTCTGTCTGTCCTTCTATTTGTGTCTGTCTGTCTTTCTCTTTGTGTCTGTCTGTCCTTTTGTGTATCTGTGTGTCTTTCTTTGTGTCTGTCTGTGCTTCTCTTTGTGTCTGTCTGTCCTTCTCTTTGTGTCTGTCGGTCCTTCTTTGTGTCTGTGTGTCCTTCTCTTTATGTCAGTCTGTCCTTCTCTTTGTGTTAAAATAATACTGCCGTGATAAGAACACCTCAGTCAAGTTAAATATTCCGCCCATAAAGGTTTTTGAAATTTATTACTACCTTATCAGTCTAAAACAGACAGGAGCCCGCGGACGGACTGGATGGCATCGACAGCAGAATTCTCAAACTAGCCGCTCCCGGAGTTTTTACGGATACATTAACGTACATTTATAATCTGTATATTGACAAAAACTACTTTCCGAACGCATTCAAGAAAGCAAAGGTTATTCCTGTTTACAAATCAGGGGACACCTCCGATCCTTCAAACTATTGGTCAGTTTCCTTTATTTCTGTTCTTTCGAAACCACTAGAAAAGCACATAAGCAAACATATTTCTCATCACTTTCTTGTCAGTGAGCTTTTACATCCAGCTCAGTTTGGTTTAAGAGAAAAAATACTCATGCCACACAGCATTAGTAAATCTTATAGATGACTGGCTTGCCAATATCAATAACGACAGATAATGCGGTGTTCTGTTTTGTTGATTTCAAAAAAGCATTTGATGTGATAGACCATAACCTCTTACTCAGAAAACTCTGAACTATGTGGACTGGCAACCAGTTGTCTTAGTTTACTTCAATTGTATCTCACAAACAGGCAACAATGCGTGACCGTGACACTGTGTTCATGAGTCTCCGCGCTAGCAGCACTCGACTATGGCGTTCCTCAGGGGTCTACTTTAGGCCCTTTACCATTCTCAATATACATAAATGACCTGCCTCTCCATATAAAATCCGCGTGCGAACTCTTTGCGGATGATACAACCATCCACACATCCCATACTGATATCAACGCTCTTGCAAAAAGACTTACAAGAAAGTACTGGTGAACTCGTTCAATGTACTGAACTTAACCACAAGTCTCTTCATCCACAAAAAAAAAAAAACAAATGCATGTTGATCACCACCAGACAAAAGAGGCAAAACACTGTCGATAAATTTCCTTCCATCCAACGTAAAAATGAACCTATTAACTCACTCAGTACGGCCATTCCTCTCTTCTCCTCTACACAGACCCCTCGGATATCCAGTGGGTGTCTGAATGACCCAACCTTTAGCTTCCGTCGTCAGAATTGTGGTATTCTTTGTCAACATTCACGTCTTCAGTATAAGAGCCTTCCGCTTGCAATATTTTGATGATGGTAATTGGGGTGAAACGCTGTTAACGTCGTCTCTTTCGCCGTTCGTATGGAAAGAGTTAAACAGGTTAGTGATAACAACGTTCTGGGAGTCATAATAGACAACAATCTCCGCGGCACTGGGATTCCTCACATACCTTCCCTTTGCAAAAAGACAGCTCAGAAGAACCATCAACTGTCCAAAATAAAGTACTTTCTTGACCTACACTCACGGAATTTTTGTTGTTGTTGGTTTGGGGTTTTTTTTTTGTTGTTGTTGTTTTGTTTGTTTGTTTGTTGTTGGGGTTTTTTTTTTGTTTTGTTTTTTGTTTTTTGTTGTTGTTTTTCCAAGCATATATCCAGTCTACAATGAATTACGCATCAACACTATGGGACTCCGCCAGTACGAACACCATGAAGCCTACTAAATCTTCATAAACGGGGCCTCAAGCTGGTACACCTAGAAAAGACTTTCCTCAGTTTTGGACCCAGACTATTAAGTAAATATTCTCCCTCTGATCTGTAGATTAGAGTGCAACAACGGAATAACATTGCATAAGATTATGACAGGAAATGTACCACCAACACTAATAAACAAATTTTCGGTAAATTCATAAAGGAATCACCCCCAAAAGTCCAGATCCCAATCCCAAGAAATGATTTGTTCAAACGGCCAGTTTGGTTTACTCATGCGCCACTCTGTAGAACTCACTCCGAGAAACAATCAATCAACACCACTGCCTATCTACCTAAAAAATAAATTTAAAAAAACACAAAAAAAAAAAAAAACATTATCTTTCCCACTTTATGACAGTGTAATGTATTGTCCACTTTGTTGATACCGATTCACTCTTGCTGTGTACGGTTGCCCATGAACCCACTCTCTCCCACCTCATCATATTGCACCGATTCCTGTTTATTTGTGTGAATGGAAGTATTATTTTTTTTGTAATATTTCATTCGGTTGTAATGCATGTTACTTCTGTTTACTTCTTCGTTTCTTTCCTTTCTTTCTATAAATGTAGTCAGTATATTCATGCAGTAAATGCCACTGATTTGCTCCTTTGTTAATTCGATGTAATGATGTTTGTGTACCGATATGCGCATAGTCATTATACACATGTGTGTCAGTGTGTGTGTGTGTGTGTGTGTGTGTGTGTGTGTGTGTGTGTGTGTGTTGTGTGTGTGTGTGTGTGTGTGTGACGGTGTGTCCGTCTGTGAACCGTGATATTGATTAGATGATTACAATGCATGTTACTTTGTTTTCCTTATTTGACCAGCTGTTCTCCATAACAATGTTCTATATAATATGAGGTTATCTATCCATCAGCTGATACTATTTTTATTTCCGATCGCTCTCTCTCTCCTCTCTCTGAGTCTCTCTCTCCCTCTGTGTGTGTGTCTGTCTGTCTGTCTCTCTCTCTCTCGTTCACTGGTGACATTTTTATTTTCATATTCTATTTTATATGTGGAATTATGCTTCCTTTGGCAATGAGCACCCCAACCCCCCCCCTCTCCCCCCCCCGCATGGCATCCCGCCCCCCCCCCCCCACCCCCCCACATCCCCTCCCCCCCTGTTATTGCTATGTGTATATCTATTAGACTTACAGTTTCATCATAGTCCCGATAGTATAGTATTTGATAACATACACAACTGATTTCTGACCAAGTTATGCGTGTGTAAATGTAAGTGTGCGTAAGACAGAGAGAGAGGAGAGAGAGGTGAGAGAAAGAGGGGGGAGAGGGAGAGAGAGAGAGTGAGAGAGAGAGAGAGAGAGAGGAAGAGAGAGAACGGGGAGAGGGAGACAGAGACACAGAGAGAGAGAGCGATGAGAGAGAGAGGGGGGGGAGAAAGAAAGAGCAGGGAGAGAGGGAGAGAGAGAGAGAAAGTACCACTGATGTTCTCTGAAACGGCGAGACGGGAGATGGTCAGTACACAGAAAAAAGGGATGGTAAATGGACAACGGATAGACCGGAGTCGGAAGTGTGTGTGTGTGTGTGTGTGTGTGTGTGTGTGTGCAGTGTGTGTGTGTGTGTGTGCCAGTGTGTGTGTGCCAGTGTGTGTGTGTGTGTGTGTGTGTGCCAGTGTGTCCGTCCGGCGTCGCCGTGTGTGTCAGTGTGTGTGTGTGTGTGTGTGTGTGTGTGTGTCAGTGTCACTGAGTGTGTGTGGCGGCGCGTGTGTGTGTCTGTGTGTCTGTGTACGTGTCTGTGTTACGGACTGACTAGTAAATAAATCAGTGGAACTTTTATTTAGTCTATTTTATCATTTATTTCTATTCTATTTTATAAGCCATCGCTCTCTGCACCTCTGTCCTCTCCACCACTACCCACCTCTCATCTCCCCATCTCCCCTCCGACCCACGGACTTCAATATCATCATATATAATAACTAACTGGAAGCTCGTGCTCCAGCCACAGACATGTAGGCCCTACAGTGACGTAAACATACATCTCAGTGACTCCAACCTGTGATTTTTGCAGAGTGTTCCCACCCCCTCCCCCATCCCTCCCCTTCCGCCCCCTCGACACTTCCCACTCGCTGCGCGAAGCCAGCCAGCCTCTTCTGTGGCATCAGCTTCTGCAGCAGGCTCCAATGAACGTACGTGGCAACCGCAGTCTGTGCGTGTCGACGTGGCACTTTCCTCTTCCACAAAGACACTCCCGAACCAGCCACTGTGCAGACTGACCCAGCGCTCTCCTCGCGCAAACTTCCAAGAAAGTTTTCACAACTTTGATCAAGACTTTGTTTAAAAGTTATTCAGCTCATCAAGACCAGTCCTCAAGCGTCATTCTTTTGGTGTTTGTTAATAAATAGTTCGGTTTTCTATACAATTAACTATGGAGATGGCTTGGAATCGTCTGCTCTTTCTGGCACTTTCATCCGTGATGGTAACGTTGGCTGTAACCGAGGTGCGTACCCTACAAGGGCCTACGGGCCTCAAGGTGTGTGTGTGTGTGTGTGTGTGTGTGTTACGTTGAACTGTTATTGCCTTTTCGTTATTTTATTATTTGAGCGAAATTTCACCAGTAGAATTCTGCGTTAGTTTATCGATGCATAGGTACGCGGTGAAGTCACTGCACTTAATTAAGCATCCTCTCAGAATTTAGGATACTGAAGTGGGATTCGTTCCGTCCGATTTCAGCAGCGTTGCCAGGCCAACATTGAAAGCCTGCCGCAGGCTCGCAGAAGCCTTTGGTAGAGCCTATTCCACATATTTACCCCCAATATTTTTTTTTCTTTTTCTTTTAATCTACATATAACGATGCTGTGTCCAATTTTGGCATCCTAAATCATTGCACCTATTGGTTACATTCTTATGGTTTGTGGGATGAAAAACAGGAAAAGCAAGATGGTGGCATGTTAGTTTGGTGGCTGATTTCACATCAAAATTGAGTAAAATAACGTACAAAATAAGAGCTGAAATCCACCTAAAAGTGAAATAGGTTACAACATCTACTAATGGTAATTATTATCGTTTCAAACATGCACAAAAATTTGCCAGTAGAATAGGTGCAATAATCTATAAAGGATGCTAATCTTGGACTATCCCTTGGGTTTATGAAACTGAAAGGAAGAGGTAGCTTGTTTAGGCATCTGCGCTCCTTTTTTTTTTTTTTTCTTTTTTTTTTATTCGAAAATTTAAAGCAGGTCGATGTGGTGTAGAAAAATGCAAGAAACTGAACTTTGCATTCAAGTCATGTGATGATGTATTAATTTAAAGTTGTGATGATTCGTGACTATAATTTCATTGCAGCACTTCAAATCAGAGTACTTTTTAAGAATGTGTGATCTGATCCGTACTTGTTCAAAGCCCTCTTTTCAGTCAGTGACTCAAATTGATGTGTGCATATTACTGCCCTCCCCCCCCCCCCCCCACTCCTCTCCCCCGAAAAGAAGGTAGGCTATGCTTTCTTTGTTTCTTTTCCTGACTCTAAAGAGAATACCCCCCCCCCCCTGCCCCCCTCTCTCTGTCTGCAAGTCTGTCTGTCTCTCTCTCTCTCTCATGTGCGTGGAGTTCTTTCTTACTCTAGTCTGTCTCTCACTCTCTTCCTTTATCACTCAAGTCTGCCTCTCATTCTCAGTGTCTGTCAGTCTCTACATATGTCTGTCTGTCTGTCTGTGTCTGTCTGTCTCTCTCTCAGTACACCTTTAAATCTCCGATCTCTCTTTGTTTCACATTTAAATCCTATTCCTCATCCATTACATGTTTCTTTCTCTTGAAAGTGCAAGTTGAATTGTATCAAGTTTAAGATGAGCATTGTACAATACAGATATCAGCCAGACTGGATTTGACTTGATTTCAAACAAGCAATATCTCCTTGTATAAGATTAAGAAACATTCAACTAAGCAAAATGACAGACAATGTTGACCGTGATATATGATGCAAAACAAACAATTTCACTCATTAGCTGTCCCAGTTTATAAAACAGTAGATATAAATGATATCAAATTCTTCTTGGTCAGCAGCTAATTAACTGTTCCAGTTTTTAGTACGGTAGATTTAACTTATATCAAGTTCTTCTTCTTTGTCGACATCCACCACAGGCATCACTGGAAGCAAAAGTGACCAAAGAAGTGACCTTTGACATCACCATCGGAGGAGAGGATGTGGGCAAGGTTGTGATTGGTCTGTTTGGCGAGGCGGTGCCAAGAACAGTGGAGAACTTTGCGCAGTTGGCATCAGGGGAGAACGGCTATGGGTACAAGGAAAGCCCCTTTCATAGAGTGATTGATGACTTCATGATTCAAGGTGAGGAGCTGAAGAGACCCAGAGAGTTGATCAATGCAAGATCTATCCATGTGTCATTTATGATGTGAGTGTTTGGGAGGTTGGGGTGGTGGGTGGGTATACGCCATCTTCTTTCCTACACTTGCCATCCAAGGGGAGAGAGAGAGTGAGAGAGAGAGAGAGAGAGAGAGATGATGCAAGATCTGTACATGTATAAACTATAGTATAATGTGTATGTGTGTGTGTGGGGGGGGGGGGGTGAGGGGGGGGGACTAGGCCCTCTTCTTTCCTGCTTTTGCCTTCCAAGGTGTTTGTGTGTGTGTGAGAGAGAGAGAGATGATGCAAGATCTGTACATGTATAATGTGTGTGTTTGTGTGTGTGTGTGTGTGAGAGAGAGAGAGATGATGTAAGATGTACATGTATAATTTGTTTGTGTGTGTGTTGGGGGTTCTATGTCTTCTTATATCCCAATTTTACCTTCTACTGGGAGAGAGAGTGAGAGTGTGTGTGTATGTGTTTGTATGTGTGTATGTGTGTGAGTGTGTGTGTGTGTGAAAAAAAAATGAAAAAAAGAGAACAACAGGAAAAGAGAGGAGTGAAGACAGAATCGGGTGAATCAGAAGAAAAGGAAGCAACAAACGAGAGAGAAATTAGGAGCAGATGTAAGAGAGAGTGAGAGAAAGGGAAAGAGAGAAGCGAATCTGCAAAAAAAAAGAGTGGGGATAGTTCAATGAGGAGCAAGACTGAGAGAATTTTGCAGAGAGAGTTCTGTACATGTGTGTGTGACTGTGAGAGAGAGAGAGTTCTGTATGTGACAAAACAGATATTGAGAAATCCCAAAAAGAGAGAGCTGTGACAGAGAGACAGAGAGAGCGATAGAAAGTTATGTGTAACAGAGACTGAGAGAGATAAAGTTGTGTGTGAGATAGAAAGAGAAAGGGGGAGAGAAAGAGAGAGTTGTGTGAGACAGAGGAAGAGGGAGAGAGTTGTGTGAGACAGAGGAAGAGAGAGAGAGGGAGAGAGTTGTGTGAGACAGAGAAAGAGAGAGGGAGAAAGAGAGAGAGAGAGTAGTGTGAGACAGAGAAAGAGAGAGAGGGAGAGTTGTATGTGACATACAGCGAAAGAGAGAATGAAAATCAGAGACTGTCTGAAAACACCGGATCAGTGTCCCTTTGTCTAGGAATGGCGGAGGACTGGCACCGGCGTTGAACCGTGGCACACATACTGCTCAGAGTTTGCATCTTCTGTAGATCCAGCCCAGAGTGCTGCAGGGGAGAACTTTGTGAATGCGTGTGTGTCGAGGGTACGGGTGCATACGCCACCACGAGGAGGCGATTATCTCCCCTCGCTTTCCAGTGTGTGCATGCCAGTGAAGGTTATTCCTTTGTGTCCTGTCTATGCCTTGTGTTATACATGTTGCTCCATCTTCCTTTCGCGGAAAGAAGGAAAAAAAAGATGAAATAAGATAAAATAATGATAATAATAATAGTAATCAGTATCACTTATTTTGTTTCATTATTAGGAGGGAAAAAATACTGTCATTTTGGATTGGCAGCAGTTAGTGTGGGATTTCAGAATTCATAAACAGATGTAATGATTTCAGAAACAGATTAAATGATGCAGTGCATCTAATGAAAGCGACATAATTTCTTGAAGATTGTAGCTAAGTTTGTATCATTTTTTGTTTTTTTAATGGTAAATCTTTCTTTTATTATTTAAAAAAGTTATTGTTTTGTTGTGTAATCTTAAGAAATGCCCACATATGAAATGATAATGATATGTAGACAAGTACATAAATAATGAGGTAGAAACCTTACTTTCATTGCAGTTCAACACACACACACACATACATTCTCAGACATACTTTTACTCACAACTTACACTGATAATTGCATGTGCATCACTACAGATGATACACACACACACACACACACACACACACACACACACACACACACACACACACACACACACATACACACACACACACACATACACAAATCCATTTATGCACACAAGCATGCAACCATATACCTACCAGGCCCATTATTTTAACCAGAGGAACCAAATGAATGACTCAGATGTCTGCAAAACCAGGAACAGGTGGCAACATTTCACTTACTGTCTCAAGCAAGAAATAAACGATTCTCGGTGCTATGGCAAACAACAACCACGTAATACATGTAGTTACAGTTTGTTTCTCAAGGAGGCATCACTGTGTTCGGATAAATCCATATACACTACACCACATTGCTAGGCAGATGCCTGACCAGCAGCATATCAAAACACTCTTAGTCAGGCCTTAAACGCATATACCTATCAGTGGGGATTTATGCCTGATAATTTTGCCAAGGTAACAACACTTATGTACCCATATGGGTTCTTTTTCAGTTTGTCAAGTTGCATGCTGTAACTGGGACCTCAGTTTATTACCTCATCCAACTGATTAGGCACTCAGTTTATTTTTTACAGTCAAAACTTGCGAGAAAGGGCAAGACCTTGAGTTGAACCCATGCAGAATAACAACAATCCAGTTATAATTATTATTTTAATAGATAGTAAACAAAAACAAAAACAAAACAAAACAAAAAATCAACAACAAAAAAACTGTTCGGCTGAAGTTTCTAGTTGTAAATCTGAACTAATGGCTGGTTGAAGGTGGTGACTACGTCTTCAAGAACGGCAGTGGGGAGCAGAGCATCTACGGAGGTATGTTTGACGATGAGGCTATGGACCTGAAGCACTACGGAGCTGGCTGGGTCAGCATGGCCAACAAAGGTGAGGAGTCTTGGACAGTTTATGCAAACAGCTTTGAATAGTAATAATGATAATAGTAATAATAATGATAGTATTACTTGCTTGTGGTAGCAGTAGTAGTTAGTAATAGTAGTATATTTTCATAGCACTTTCAAACCTCTTGAAGCGCTTGACAATAACACATCAGTTGGACACAAAATACACACACACACACACACACAGACACACACACATGCACACACACACACACACACACACACACACACACACAGACACACTCTCACATGCACATGCACACACACATACTCTTACACACTCACACACATGTACAAATGCACACCCTCTCTCTCTTTCTCTCTCTCTCTCGCGCGCGCTTTGCATTTCGTGTTTTAATTTTTGACGTATGAAGCTGAAATATATAAATTTCATTGTGAAATTAATTATCATTCACTTTTTTTAATTAAATTTTTGCATCTGAAATATAATTTGATCGCAAACAGTGAAATAATATATTTTTTAAAAGAGTGTCATTCATGTTTGCATCTGAAATATAACTTGAATTCAATCAGTGATTTTTTTTTTTTTTTAAGTTAAAAAAAAGTTTCTTCTTGTAGACTTTCCTGTCCCATGTTTGTGGTGTTTTTGGGGTAGACAAACTTTCACTCTCCTGTCATTGAAGTGTTTTGGGTGGGCACACTTTCACTGTCCTGTGTTTTGGGGTGGGCACACTTTCACTGTCCTGTGTTTTGGGGTAGGCACACTTTCACTGTCCTGTGTTTTGGGGTAGGCACACTTTCACTGTCCTGTGTTTTGGGGTAGGCACAGTTTCACTGTCCTGTGTTTGTAGTGTTTTTTGGGTTTTTTTGTTTTGTTGTTGTTGTTGTTTTTGGGGGGGCACACTTTCACTGTCCTGTGTTTTGGGGTAGGCAAACTTTCACTGTTCTGTGTTTGTAATGTCTTTGGGTAGGCAAACTTTCACTTTTCTGTGTTTGTAATGTCTTTGGGTAGGCAAACTTTCACTGTCCTGTGTATGTAGTGTAGTGTTTTGGGGTGGGCATGGTTTATGTTTGTAACATTTTGGGATAGGCGTGGTCAATGTTTGTAGCATTTTGGGATAGGAATGGTTTATGTTTGTAACGCTTTGGGATAGACATGGTTTATGTTTGTAGTGTTTTAGGATAGGCATGTCCCATGTTTGTAGCATTTTGGAGTAGGCATGTCCTGTGTTTGTAGTGTTTTCGGGGGAGGTAAAACTGTCACTGTGTGACCAATGCAATCTGCAGGCCCCAACACCAACAGCTGCCAGTTCTTCATCACCCTGAGGGCCACAAGCTGGCTGGACGGAGCACACGTCGTCTTCGGCAAGGTCCTCAGCGGAATGAACGTGGTTCGCCTCATTTCCAAGGTTCCGACCGATGAGAAGGACCACCCCACCATCAAAGCAGAGATCAGTAACTCCAGAGTGGAAGACGTCTACCCCTTCACTGTACCCCTGACCGGAGTGGAAGACCTGTAAATCATCTGGGAGGTCAAGGGTTTGGTGGGAGGAGCTTGCGTTCTGAGGTGGGCAGGGTTTAGGGGTGTGATTGCTGCCACAATTTAGGCGAGATGAAGGGAAAATATTGTTTAACAACACAAGATGCTTTATTTGTGGGAGCTTGTGTTCAGAGGGGGGAGGGTTTTTGGGATTGGATTGTCACGATTAAGAGTGAAATGTAAGTGAAGAAAGAGCGAAATAGCAACAACAACAACAACAAAAAAAAAAAAGGAAGTAAGATGCTTCTCGACTCAACTGAGTACACAGCTGGAGTTGATGATCAGTGAAAATTACAGCAACAGGTCCTGTGGATGATTAGGTTTTTGGGGTTTTGTGTGTGTATGTGTGTGTGTGTGTTGTATTATAGGACTTGGTTTGGATGAAAGATATGAATTAAATGGGTACTTTTACTGAATGAAAACAAGACCCTCTTTTCTGGATGGCATTGGGGTTGTTGGGTTTTTTTCAGAGAGATATATGACAAGCATGGGATTTGTGGGGTTAAGGCCTGGTTTGGACGATATTTGCTGAAGTTTGGGTACTGGACTGGAAATCACCAGTCCAACAAACATGCTCTTTTTCTTCCATGCTTCCTTTCAGTGTTTATTTTTTTAATTTCAAGATGCATTATTTTCATTATGGTAATGTGTTTTTAATTTTGTATACACTCACACTAAAAAAGTGTAGAAAAAACATTCCTTCTGTTTGGTTTGGAAACGATGCAATTTCAGCCATGTTTTAGAAAAGATACTGTTCATGTTTATGTTTTAGATCATACCGGTTAAAAAAAAAAGCAAGGGTGAAGCAGTGTCATCTGAATCAATTCAGTGTTGCTATCAAGTGCATCACTTTTTGGTCGCAAAAATTATCAAAGAAATATTTAAAAATCTTTTATGTTATACTCCAATATATTTTATTCGGTGAGTTGAAATGAGAAAGAAGGATTTGTCAGGTGAACAGAACTGTATCCTTGCAGTCTTAGAGTAAGAAATATTCAGTGCACTCTACTTGGATATTTGAAGGTAGCAAAAACATGCTTTGATAAACAAACCATCTCCTGCAAAGGAAGCTGTGCTGGTTATAAAGTCAATTGTCGCATGAATCGTTCAGTGTGAACTTACCTGTGCAAAATGAAAGTGGTTGCAAGGAATTCTACTTTCGGATGTTCTCCTGTATTCTGCCAGATTGTATCGTTTGTTTCTTTGTGTCGTTTCTGTTTGTTGATTTTTGTTTTCGAGAGGGGGGGGTGTTTCTTTGTGTCGTTTCTGTTTGTTGATTTTTGTTTTCAAGAGGGGGGGATGATTGAGTTGGTTGCTTCAGAATTTCATTTTTCTTTTCTTTCTTTTTTTTAAGCCAAGATTCAGTTTAACTTATACAAACTACCTTTTCTGGTGAGCTTTGTATATCTAGTTTTGGGGTCTCTCTGTCCTTTAAACTGATGATTTTGGTAAAAAGTCCTTTACTCCGTCCAGTTTTTATATTGTTTTAAAGAAAATGGTTTGTTTGTGAAGTACTGTTTGCCATCAAGTTATGCAAACAGACTCGAATGCATGAAAGATTATCCATTTACTTTTGGTGCTATGATCTCTGTCTTTCTGACGTAATTAATATTCAGAACAAGTTACATAAAGCTGCTGAGAGTATTTTATATTGATTTAGATTGGTGCTGTCATTATCGCCACTCCCACCACTATCTCCCATGTTTTTCTTTTAGAATGCTTAAAATGAAACTTGTATATATATTAAGCATTTTTCTTCGTGTTGTTTTGTAAAATGAAGCCATTTTTTATATGATGATTGTTTTGTGAGATGAAACAATTTTCTGTATGAATATTGTTCTGTGATAAGAAATGTGAGAAAGTTCAGTGTGCAAGAGTAAATGAGTGTTTGTCTTCCCGAATTAATGATATTTGTTGTGAGATAAAAAATTAGAGTTGGGCATGTACTGGCTGTCACAGTAGAGTTGGGCATGTACTGGCTGACAGCCAATCGACTCGCAAACTCAAACCCTAATTCTTTCTGGGCACCTTTGTTTGGAGTAGAACTTACAGGTATGTATGATTTAATCTTTCAGTAATATTTGCTTCCTCTGCCAGACACAAGATGAGAAGTAAAACTGAACCAGCCATGTGGCAAAGCGGAGCATCATGAACTGATGACTGGTAGGACACAGGTTCGATCCATGTCAGAGATGTCGTTTTTTGTTGTTGTTTTTTATTTTTGGCTTTGGCTGGCTCCTACCCAGAGCTGAGTGTGCTACGGGCTCGAATGGGATGACTGGGACATCAAGTCGGGTTTTCCACTTCATGGATGCATCTTTGAAAGTGTTGTTCAAATTTCCTGACCCAGCACTGCAGGTGTGTGTATCTCTCAGCCTGGCTGGCACTAGGTTGTATTATTAAGAGTACAGACTTGCCAAGTAGTCACAAACCAAAATAGACCTCCACAGCATCATCTTCATCGTCGATTCATGCTGCATACAGTCACTGATGGTGCATGATAAGTGGCACTTTTTAGTTTTATCGTACACCCCTACTATATAAACAGCAGTATTGTGATGTATACCAACAGAAAGAGCTACACTTAAACTGGGCCCACTGTCAAATTCATATCACTCTTTTCACTGCTATTCAGCATAGTGTACTGGCACATTCTTTGACCAAACTATCAGGCAAGACTGGAAATAGACACATTCCATGCTTCTGGAATTTTAATACTTGTGCTCGCAGCAAAAGTATAATGACTATAGCACGACACTGGACAAGTAACGTACTCGAAACCCTAACTTGAAACATTATTTTTTTAAAGTTGTTATGTCATTCACACAGCTAAAAGAAAGGCAGCAGATTTTATTCACAGTTCTGACTGTTACATGTGGCTGGCAGAACTGAAAACGTTAACCGGTCTGGAGCAGTCACACATTGTTCAAAGTTCAGTTTTAGCGTATCATACATCTGGGCATATTCAAACTCTGAATTGTGCCCTATCACTCTTTATACCTGTTTCATAAAAATCTACCCTAAGTAATGGTTTGTTGTGGCATCTCTCTCTTTTTTTTTTTTCTTTTCTTTTTTTCTTCACACCAAGCAGATCCATTGCAAATGAACATGACAAGGGGAGTAACTCATTCCAATGGGCAGCAGATCCCTTCACACTGCCCAAACCCACCCACTACAGGTTCTGTCCAACAAATTCCTCCCAACACTGCATCCTCAATCTCCAAACCTGCCACAACTGGTTTAGTTCAGCAGATTCCTTCTCACTGCCACTACAGGTTCTGTCCAACAGTTCCCCACCTACGGCATCCTGAATCCCAAACCTGCCACAACAGAATCTGTCCAGTAGATTCCTTCTCGCTGCATTCTGAATCCCCCAAACCTGCTACTACAGGCTCTGTCTGTCAGAGAGACCCCCCCCCCCTCCCCCTACCCTGGATTTGTTAAGCAAATAATAACTCATTATTTTTGTTGTTTTTTTAACAGGCCTTGTTATTACATTTCTGTATCCTTTTTATATATTTTTTTAGGGTGGAGAGCAGGATGGGGGTGTAACCCTAAAAGTGTTGACGAAGGAACTGAACCTGCACCATTTTCGACACTGCTTCACAAATACATGTTATGAGTAGGTCTCATCCCGCTGGTGTTCTTTCTGGTTTTCTCTCATTCTCTTTTTTGGTGTCTCTTGTCGCGTCACTCACAACAAAAACTGACCAATCACACTGTCCAGCTTTCTATAACACTGTGAACCAGAGATGCCAGTTTCAGATGAACACTAACTGCTTTTGCACACGGGGCCGAATTTTGTTTAATGTCCCGTCACACATACTGGTGACTGTAGCTGCACACAGCGCATAACTTAAAACATCACCATGGCAGTAAAAAAACAATGGAAACAGCGAACATACTGTTATAAATCATTCCAATGCAGAAAGAAGGCTTTAAAAGAACATCCATTCAAAAATGATTTGCCGAAAGTGATTTGATTGTTGATGTATTTTAAACATAAGCTTTTTTTTTATTCACAGAACACAAGTCTAAAATGTTGAAGAATGTCATCATTCAAAAACTCCATTCTAAAGACTACTATCTCTAATGATGATCTGGTATCTTGAGTACTTTCAGAAACAAAGAACACAGGAAACCTGATATTTTAAATTCCACACATTTTTCAACTGGTGTACACATACATGTGCTTTATGTGTGCTGCAGGTTTTGCACACTGGCACATTCTTCTTGTGCATGTAACAGATATAGTTTACATCCTGCAACAATGTTAATATCATGCATTGTCACATTATGATGAATCTATTAAGTCTATGTTAGTGAATTTGTAATGCATTTTGCATCATAATATGGGAAAATTGCTGGAGGGGGAAAAATTAAAAGAAAAGATTTTTCAACAATAATATATAAAATCTGAGGTGGATATGATTTGACTGTTGTGATATCAACATTATATGCAAATACATGACATGTTTGCACATATAATTCTTAACAATACCATAATTCTTAACAAGACCAAATAAATATAACAATCAAATGAAAGTATTAAAAAAAAAAAAAATTAAGAACATAGACAATGTCAAAAAATAAAAACAAGCCTGTCTTAAACACAAAATATTCATGATAATGTGTGCTGTGCACACTGAAAACACAAGACAAAAAACTTTGTCAGAACAGCCAAACACACGTGCTCCACACTGTTGGTTGCCACAAAGTGGATGTATTTTGTCCGTGCATGTGCACATGTACGCCTGTACCCATGCAAGAACAAACCTGGTCTTTTTTGTTGGCTTGCTTTTTGATTTATGGCACTGTAAAAATAAACACTTCATTGCAAAGAACACTGGAGTATGTTCAAAACAAATCCAACTCACTTTTTACTTTCAAATCTGTATGTACAAATTTGAGCTTTTCCACATTGCCACTGGAAGCATTAATGCTTTGAAGACAAATTCACCAAAATGTGTATACTCCAGTGTAACAAAAACCAAGTTGGAAAGTCATCTCTCGTGTGCCTTCGTCATTCTATGGCCAAAACTGCAGTACAAATAAGGAAAGGAAGGATGCAACATTCATATCTGGTCAGTTACAAGAGAAACGCATAAGGAAAACTAGTGGCCAGGCCTGTTACATGTGGCACTGCTGAGCCATGAAAAAGAAGGATCTGGAGACACTCTTCTGACCCTGTTAAATATTCAACAGCTGCTGGCCTGACCAGCTGTGGAGAAATCAGTAAAGTAGACATAGTCTGAAAGCTATCACAGAATGGTTAACCCTTTACTAGGCAAGAACAAGAAAAACAATCCTTGGAGGTGACATTAGAAAGCAATACTTAGGAAACTGGGGATGAGAGTGTTGAGAGAATGAACTGTCACAGATGATGCTCTCCTCTTAAGACAAAAGGTGGTCGAGAGCCATGGAAACACCATTTCACAAACAGAATGGAATCCTACACATACAGACAAACACCCTGCTGAGGAAGGAGCAGAAATGCAGCGGCCACAAGCCTACAGTCCACCTGACCCTGATCTTGAAGCCAACTCCACATGGTGATGGACGGACACCACTTTAAAAAAAAAAAAAAAAATCCCAACACTGACAGAAATGTTTGAAATTCATGACTTTTCCAGCTCTACCGTCCTCCACACCACTTTCTTCATGAGACCCCCTTGTGTCTGTCACATACCAAGGACACAAAAACTATGCAGTCATTACGAACTAATAGCTAGTGCTTAATTCATGACAAAAGGCAGGAAATTACTTATCTGGTACCTGTGTTCAAGGTGATGAGTTGTTATCTGTTTTCATTCCAGTGGCCAACTCTCCTCACATTTCAACACAAGACATCTGTGTCTTTATAGTGATCCATCATTGTGAATGTGATGGCTGCCTCCAAATCTGAAGGGAACCACCTAATTCAGTATGTGTGCACATGCATGTCTGTCAATGTGATCACACAGTGTGTGTGTGAAAATACCACAAACTAAACGAGTATTATTTAACTGCACAGAGCACTGGGGGTAACTGGGAATCCATGTTCCCAGCAATTCTCAAGCAACCCAAATCTGTTCAAAAACAGTGATGAGCAGCACATCCACTTTGAGCCAATGCAGTGCATTCTTCTGACAACAGCACAAAGACCAAAAATTTCCATCTTCAAACTGTACATCATTACTGGAGTGTGATCTGATCTGAGATGTAACATGTGATTTGTGACCACAAAAAAAAAAAAAAAAAAATGGGTGGAGGGTGGGGGGCAGATTCTAAATAAAAAGCTGACAAATTAAGATCTTTGCAGCTTGTGGCAGGAACATTCATTGCTGCTAAAACTGTCCAAGTGTGTCAGTACTGAACCAGCAAAAACCGAACAGAACTAAACGCAGCTATACATAACCTAAAAGTGAACACATGAAAACCGAAAACAGTAACATGAAAGTGAAACACGCACACACAAAAAGCCAAGTTAATGTTTGTTTGTTTTTTCCCAGTTCTAAATACATACTATGTCGTGTCTACTGACTGTGACCACCTCTCAAGGTCACATGGAACGTTCACACACATACTGTTTCATGCTATGTCAAATCTTTGCAAGATGTTCTAAAGTCCTTGAAGGGAAAGGAAATTATGAGAAAAGGAACAAGCAAACAAAAAGAACCCACCATCCTCTGATAACTCTACTTTTCTTTCTTAACCTGCTCAACCTCCTTTTTAATCAATCAGTGCTGGCTTGGAGGAAAAGCAAAAATTTACCATCTTGAATGAAAATTAAGTGCAACCAGAACCATTATTTCCACTGATCTGGGTGTTTCATGTTGATCAGTGCAAACCCTGTGGAAACTGGTACCAGCATGTGCAAGAAATAATTGCCTATGCAAACAGAGAGATTGTTCCCAGTGGGTCATTTTTCTAGGTGACACAGGGACTCCAGCATTTTAGAAAGTTTTCAGAAACCTTGTGTTGTATAGAAACATATATTTCATTTTGTCAAAGTCAGTTGTGTGTTGTTGTTTTTCCCTGAGTCTCAAAGTCAGTCATCTTTTTGTTCTTTTCCCAGTCCAGGTAATAACAATTGAGTTTCTTTTCCAGTCCATGTAATTCATATGAAATAATTCATGATCGATAAGCTAGGAGTTTTTTCTCTCAAGACTGATCCTAATTGTTTTCAGAATGAATGAAAACATTTTCAACAGTCAGGACAATGTATTACCATCAACTGAGAAGAACTTATGGCTAAAAGGCATTACACACAACATGCAATACCAACAAAACAAATCGAAACAAAAAGACCTGGATAAGCCAGATGCCTGTCATGAATCGATAAGTATAGGTAGTTTTGTTCCCTATTTTAATCACAAAACAGCAAGAAGTCAGCTTGACTATCTCTAAAACAGACACAAAGGAATTGTACAAACATGCACAATGAACAAATTAAATCCACAAACAAAAACACAAATGATTCAGAAAACAAACTTACAACATATAATGTGATGTGAACACACTTCTGCACACACAGACGCTAAATCAAACACACAATTTGAAACATTTAAACATACACACAACACAGCAAGTGATGACAAAACTGTATACATATAGACACAGACCCCTGGTAAAACAAATGCATGAGCATTTAGCCTATGTGGCCAACACACAATGACCAACACTAAACAAGGTAGGATGCAAGCAAACATTCAAATACTATTATCAAAACAGGAACCTTTGCACAAATGATTACTTCTAAAGTGAAATACCAACACTCAAATATTCAGTATACAAAAAAGAACACACAAAAACAAAAAAAAGACATGGAAACATTTTGAAACATAAATCATTGACCAACAAAGTATCTTACACCGAACACAAGTCGGCAGTACCCTGACTCCAAGGATTTCTAATCAAACCCCTCTTGGCAGTCTTGAGAGAACAAAAATACACCCCCCACCCACCCCCACCCCCCAAAAAGTCACCACTAATCATTGGAAAAAAAGCCTGTTATGTGGAGAATATGGAGTATACCTTCCATGTTATTGGGCATCTTCTCCAAGCACAAAACTAATAACAGATGATGTGAAATGATTTGCTTCCAGTTGCTTAAGACCAGGCTACCCAGACCATCCTGTTGGCAGGATCTACGGTACACACTTAACTCAAGACTGCCACACATTCAGAAACAGCAGAAAACAAATAAGGACACACACACACACACACACACACACACACACAAACACACAAACACAAAAAAGACAAACAAAAAGAACCACAGCTGAAGAAACGCACACACAAAAATAAATCCACCACAAGAAAGATGAGTGAAATCATGATTTTGCAGTGGCAGTGAAAAGGAGAAAAACAACTGTCATAATAGACTGCACCTTGTAACCACTGTACTCGCATGTGGACTTCACATCCAAGAGTGAAGCAAAACACCAGTACTGTGCCTTCAGCAATGTTATCTATCATACTGTGTGTACACAAACGAATTATGAACTGTTACCGACGGCAGAAAACTTAAAACAATTCAACACATTTCATTCATCACCAAAGAAAAAAAAAAACATTGTGAAATGTGGAATTTGCACTTCTCATACATCAGAATATTTGCATTTTGTGTGAATTTTCTAACAAAATAAAAAGAACTAAAACAAACGATCTGGCATCTTGAGTTTGTGCTGTATCCACGAAAACTGGAAGACAGCCATACGCCCAAAACATGACTCTGCTCACGGCAAACAGCTAGGACAAAGTATGTACAACCTGTGAGTGGTCAATTGATGAAACAAATACATCCCGAAGTGTAATACCCACGTCTACAAATTGCGCACACAACGATTAAAAATACGCTGTGGAAGCACGCCTGCACACCACAAAAATCATGGTAATAAAATTATGTAATCATCTTCTGACTAGCAACAACTAGAAGACGTAGAAATAAATATGATTTGAGGAATCAAATAAAACACTACAACATTTGTGCATAAATAAACTGAGGACAAATGAGACAGACATAGACAGGAGACAGACAGACAGACAGGCAGACAGACAGACAAACTGACAGACAGACATACAGAGAAGAAATCAAGACAACACACTGGTGTGTGTGTGTGTGTGTGTGTGTGTGTGTGTGTGCATGAATGTACGTGTGTGTGTGTGTGTGTGTGTGTGTGTGTGTGTCTGTGTGCATGCAAGCACACAAGAATGCGACAAGACAATGTAAAACCATGAGTAGCATGGAAGCGGCCAGGAACAAGTGAAAGGAGACTGAAGGGGGCTGGGTTGGTGTGGGGGGCGGGCAGAGGAATCCAGAAAAGCCGTCCGGAGAGGGAATGGTGAAGAGATATGGAGGAGGAGGAGGAGGAGGACACGGCCACCTGGTCTGTCCCCTCTCGACACTAACCCTTCAGGATCCTAAGTGTCTTTCCAGAAACTCCTTCACGTCCTGCATCTCCTGTCAGACACAGACACACACAGCAGTCAGTCCTTCCGTCCCACAGCCCCCACCAACCCACCCACACATCCCACACGGGGTAACAACAGCTACTCATCATTTAACTCATCCAGCCCTGTGCTCTGGCAGCAAAACTTCTTTTCAATAAAACGTTTTTCATGTTCCTACATATATGCATAAAATGCATGGGAGAGGAAGTTACTTCTACGGTATTTCTAGCTGTATCCATGCATGTCAATTTTTGGAGTGAAAAAAAAAACAAAAACAAACAAATACAACAACAACAAAAAATGATTAATTTTAGTATATTTCCTGTGTTCTTCCTAAACTGGGGAACAATGTATCACCTAGGACAAGAGCTATAAATAATACTGTTGTACCTCTTGAACTCTTGAAGCATGCAATACCTTGACGCTAACGGCAGAGAAAAAAAAACCCAAAAAACTATCAACACAAGAAGAAAACAGTTCCACAAAAATTGGGGAACACTATATATTTATCTCACCTCTGGGCAAGAGCTGTGCATCATGCTGTTGTAACTCTTGAACTCGTGTTTTGAGTTGAAGGACTTGATGAACTGGCCCGTCTCCTTGCCCCAGGTGAAGCGCACCAGAGGGTCGTGTGTGCCGTGACACTGCAGGACTGGCACGTCCTTGTTGTACTTTGTTTCCTGCCCACACCATACACATACAGTCTTCCCTTCAAGGGGAGGGGCTGTACTTACTTTCCTGCCTACACCACACACTCTTGTTGTACTTAGTTTCCTGCCCACACCACACACTCTTGTACCTAGTTTCCTTCCCACACCACACACTCTTGAACCTAGTTTCCTGCCCACACCACACAATCTTCTTGTACCTAATTTCCTGCCCACACCACACACTCTTCACAGGCAGGTCAACCCACCATGCACAGACACACCCACACACATTAACACACAACACACACACAACACACACGTCCAACACACCCACCAACCACCAATCACTGTACCTTGTCATTCATGAGCACTGTATGCATGGGGAGCCAGGTGCTAAGGGCCACCACCCCTCCTATAGGCTTGTTGACGGCGAAGGCTGTGTACAGTGCCACTGCCCCACCCTGGGAGAAACCCCCGATGAAGATTCGGTCCCGCGGAATACCGCCCTTCACCTCGCTCTCCACCAATTGCTGCACTGAAATCCAGTACATTTTACTGCACTTATTTTTTACTGTTGCACTATTATTACTTTGGCACGACAAACCAGTACCCTTCAACCTACCTCTCTGACAACTGCTGCACTGAAACCCAGTGCAGCTGCACCTATTTTTACTGTTGCACTATTATTACTTTGACACAACAATTCAGTGCCTTTCACCTCACTTTCCACCAACTGCTGCACTGAAATCTAGTACAACTGCACTTATTTCTACTGTAGCACAATCATTACTTTGGCACGACAATCCAGTACCCTCCACCTCTCTCTCCACCAACCGCTGCACTGAAACCCAGTACAACTGCACTTATTTTTACTGCTGCACAATTATATTAAACAAAGATATAATAACCGCCTGATAAGTAATCACACACCAAGAGAAGGATATACCATGTCCTTAATTTCCAGTCATCTAACCACACTCACAAACACACACACACAACACACACACACACACGCGCACGCAATCATACACACGCACACACATGCATACATATACATATATGTGCACACATCCACATCCACACAAACACACACACACACAGCCCCCACTCCCACCCCACCCTCCACTCACACATGGTCAGACATACATGTGTGTGAAGCTTCCTTGATGCCATCCGTGTCCTGCGGACTGTTCATGTCCAGTCCATAGATGTCAAACCTGTCAACACACAGCACATCAATATTGTTTTCTCCATGACTGCCAGCACACAGCTAGCACTGTTCAGTCGTCACCGTGCCTGCTGATAGACACAGCAATAAGTTGGTTCTTTTCAAAATTATCAATATTTACTTATCTATTTTAGTATTTATCTATCTATTTATTCATTTGGTTATGTATTTATCAAATTAATCTATTCATTCATTTATTTGTTCATTTCTTGGTTTAATTATCCATTTGTTTATATATTTGTTTCTTTACTTATTTTTATATCCAATTCTTTAAATACAGAGAAGTGAACTTCACAACTGCTAGAAAATAAAACTGAGAAATGTCGCAGTTCAACTTTCACTGAAAATGAAAAACAGACGTACACACAATCTCAACCAACGTTCACAGGATCTGTAAGCACAGAGTTGTTGTTGTTGTTTTTAACTGAGGTCATCAGACTCTAAGATATGAAAACAAGCAGGGCAATAATGTAAGAACAATTTTCATCAGAACTACACACAGAAATATCACCAAGCTGTCCAGTTTCCATTCTGTCTGCCAAAACATAAGAAGATCTGGATTCTACATTTCAACAACAACAAAATTCAAGAAAAAAACATAAGACTACTTGGGTGTCATAATCAAAATTGCAGTTGCACTCACACACAGACTGTGTATTTCCGTGTTAAAACAGACTGTGTATTTCACTGTTACACAAGAGCTACATATACAGACAGATAATGCTCATTTCTGCTGAATAATGACAAACCATCCAAGGCACAGGGAGATAATTGTTTTATACTTAATCCAATCCTCAGAACAAAGCATTGCACTGGAAACCACACAGAAAAAACGTGTTTTCATTCCTCACATCAATGAAAACTCAAACTTTGTCATACAGACCTGGAACGCAACATACAAAATTAATGTGCATCTTCAGAAAGAGAGTTCCACTCGTACAAAACATGAAACAGACAAATAGTAAAGAGAAGAAACATGAATGAGAGAGAAATGTGAAAGAGAGAGACACAAAGAGAGAGAGAGAGAGAGAAAGAGAAAGAGAGAGAGAGAGATATATATTCTTTTTAAACAGACAGGCACAAGCAGTGAGAGACAGAAAGCCAAGTACTTACCAGGACGGCATTTTCATTCCCGCGTTTAATGTGACTGGTTTGATTGGTCTGCGAAGCATAAAATGAAATCAAAGGATTAACCAAATAGTGTAAAAACATTAACATTGGTAATACTTTATACAGTAAATGTGTTAGTATCAATTATTACACATGGCCTTTTTAAAGTTTAAGATAAGAGAATGTTTGGGTTGTGCTTGAGGCATGTATGTTCTTATGAGGCACATCAAAAACAACTCGTTCCAAAAGAGTAACTGCATGCTTTCATCTGCAGTCGTCTAGGTATGTAAATGGTATGGCCAAGTGCAGTGACAGCAAAATGGATTTTCTGATGGGTGCAGAGGCCAAATAGTTTGAGCACTGGATTCTCACTCGAGTTTCCTGAGATCGATCCCCATCACACCTGGTGGGCTCAAGTTGGAGATTTTTCTGATTTCCCAGGTCAACATATGTGCAGACCTGCTTGTGCCTGAACCCCCTTCATGTGTGTACACACACATAGAATATGCATGTTAAAGATCCTGTAATTCATGTCAGCGTTTGGCGGTTTATGGAAACAAGAATATACCCAGCATACACACTGCCAAAAATGGAGTATGACTGCCTACATGGTGGGGTAAATAAACAAAATAGACATACACCTAAAATATTTTACATGTCTGTGTGAGCGTGTGTGTGTGTGCATGACTGAAACCTGACTGAATGATATAAGAAACAAATGATGAGCACCCAATGGCAGCTGTCAGTCGGCTCTAGCCAATTAGGCAGTGTGTTGTGCAAACAACTCTGTGTTCGTAAAGCGCTTCGAGTTTGGTTTCTGACTGAAGACAGGTGCTATATAAGTATCCATATCATCATCACCATCACTGAACAAAATTATTTTTTTCCAGTTTACTTACAAACAGATATCTGGTCTTCATACACACCAACACCCACAAACTTTGTTTTTCTTTGCAATGATTTGCCACAACTGATCATCTCTGATAAAGTGTCACTCATTCTCCCTCCTTTGCACACACACACACACACACATACACATGCATACACATGTGCACACACAACAAAAAAGAAGTAACCATTTCACCAACTTTAAGTCCAACCTTCTCCACACGTCACCCCCAGGAACCACTTGCAAACCATATGCAACAAATGCAAAACCACCACCATCAAACAACACTTACGCATGTGGACAGACACATTTTATATGTTGTAATTTCAGCATCCGAAGCCCTGTTGCCCATCCGTGCCTGGAAATTGAAAAAAATAAATAAATAAATGAACTCAATAAATAAATAAATAAGTATTGCCACCAATACATTGTTTAACATGCAAGAGATGCCAATAAAAATACACTGTGCTTATTATATATGTATGCTTATGCTCTCTATCTCCCTCTCTCTCATTCTCTCTCTCTCTCTATCCAGCTCCTTTCCTTATCCCTTCCCCCACTCCCTGTTGTTAATTCCCCCTTGGTATAAAAGCTTAACAGGCTGTTGTCAATTCAAGAACAAAAAAACCCCAACAATGACAAAAACAACAACAACAACAAAAAAAACACCATTATTATTTCCTTGTCTGTTTGTTTCTCCTCCTTTTTCGTCTCCTCTGAAAACCTAAGTGCAGTTCCGTCTCTTTATCAAAATATAAGGTCAGAAACACAAACACTGCACTCTGACACACAAAAATTTTGAAGCTTCCTTCTGGATGATTGAAGTGTATCAGTTTTCACAATAAATTTCTCTGCATGGAATTTAGCCCCAGCTCCTCAGGGACAGCAGGTCACTGAAGTGTGGAACCACCAATGTTCTGTTTTCTTTCTTTTTTTTTCACCACGTTTTACTATCAAAGAGGTGGGGGGTTTTTTCAACAGAATTGTGACCAGGAACAACCTTTCTGTTGCCATGGGTTATTTTTCATGCACAAAGTTCATGACGCACATGGGGCATCGGTTTGTCGTCTCATCAGAAATACTCATCCTGCTGTACATCAGAAATTCATACACTGCTAACTTCATCTGCTTACTTTAGTTACATAAATTTACAAACAATACAACAAAGCACTATCTTGTATTGTTTCGCTTTCAAAAACATTTTAAGCTCTTTTTATCCTCTGAAGCTTTTCGGAGTTTTCTCTCACTGTAACACACACACACACACACACACACACACACTCACTCACTCACCTCTCTCTCTCTTCCCTCTCTCTCTCTCTATATATATATATACATAATCTCTCTCTCTCTCTCTCTCTCTCTCTCTCTATATATATATATATATATATATATATACATATAAATATATATATGTATGTATATATATATATATATATATATATATATATATATATATATATATATATATATGCCTACAGGTGCAAATACCTGACAGAGAATTAAGACCAAAGGAGCACATATACAGGTGCACATGACAAATTGTCTAATACCTCCTGTACTCCACATCCCATCACTATACCAGCAGCATTCTTCTTCCTCTCTCTTGACACTCTCTCCCCCCCCAACCCCCACACTCCCCTACTACAAAGGATGTATGTGTGTATATGTGTTCATGTGTGTGTGTGTGTGTGTGTGAGAGAGAGAGAGAGAGAGAGAGAGAGAGAGAGAGAGAAAGTGTGTGTGGGGGTGAATAATGCCTACATGTCTGAATCACCTTGTAGTGAGTTGACAATAAACCAATCAGAAGAACAGGTGCACACAGCCTTAAATAAAAAGACGATCACATAGACCAGAGTAATGAGAGGGCAGAGACTATCAAAATGTACAGGAAAACAGAAATAACAAGTCTGGGTTCAGTGTCAAAAATCTGAAATGCCATCCCAGTCCATTCCTCCATTTCTAATAGTCAGTGTCATGCCGCACTTCTTTGATGCCAGGTTTGTCCTGAATCACAGCTTATACATGAAAAATCTTAGCCAATTTGTGTCAAGTGTTTACCTTGCCAACATTTTGTCCACCTATTTCTTGCGAAATCAGGGGCTGAAAATGCACTTTCGTTATGCTGGAGGAAACAGAATGGCATAGACGAGGGAGAATACACACACACACACACACACACACATAAACACACACACACACACACACACACACACACACAAACACACATACACACGCACACACACACACACACACACACACATTTCAAGAGAGCGAGAGAGAGAGAGATTGGTACAAGTCAAAGAGTTACATATTTCATAAAATTTTGATAGCAGGATACAGCCGAGAATGAGAAACAGTGTTTAGGGGGTTTCTCTACACTAACATTCATATAACAATTAAACAAATGAACATTTGCATGTATGTTTTACATAACTTGTTTTGAAAATATCAACCAAAAATTGAATATTTCAATGTAGCATTGAAGCCATCTGTCATGTTAAGGATATAACTGTCATGAACATGATAAACTGAAAATACACCACTGTTTAGTTTTTGCTCCTTCAGTGCAGCGTTTTTATTATTATTATTATTATTACTGACAGCAACAGCACTGCATGCTGAAACTAACGAGACTGCAATGCTCAAAAAACAGCAGTTGGCAAAAATGGTACGCATCACAGTTGGAAGACTAAGATTGACAGTAACCTTCAAACTGAATCAACATCATTCCAAAACATCCCTTAAGTATTTCCCCCCCCCCCCCCCCCCACACACACACACACACATGTGCGCACATGCATGCACAAGCACATACATAATACAAACACACACATATGCATACATGTGATGCATACAAAATACACATACACACACACACACACACACACACACACACGTGTGCACATATTTTCGCACTCACACACGGTCTCACTCTTGCACATTCTAGTTCTCTTTCTCCAAAGATAACATAACTCATATATGTTGACAACGGTGAATTGCAAGAAACTGTCCAAGCAAAGGTAGGAGCACACTGTGTACACGCAATGGCACAAAACAAGCACAAGGGTGTGTAGTTAGTGTGGGAAAAAGTGAAGAGAGAGAGGGAAGGGATTAATTGGGAAAGAGAGTAAGAGATGACATTGGAACAGATCCAGCCAGAGAGAGAGACAGAGACAGTGACAGCGAGAGGAAACTTAAGAGACTGAAGAAGGAGGGAGTGACTACGTCTGAAAAGAAAAAAAAAAAGAAGAAAGTTTTATTGTGCAGTTTGGGCCATAAATCCACAGCAAGCCTTCATTGATCTGTCTGCCAACTGAAAATGGTTCCCAGTGACAATGTTTTGCTTGCTGGGAGAAAGCTCAATTACCACAGCTGAACAATACTTAACATTTGAAACATTTAACGGGGCAAGCCAGAACTGGGGTACGGACACACCAACGGATGGACAAACAGACAAAAACACACACACATACATGCAGAATTTCAGAGATAACTTCCATCTGGGTATGTATATGCTTGGGCGTTTGTGTGGGTGTGTGCATTCACAACGTGTGTGTGACATATGCACATACTAATTACGATTGAACATGCATGCGACTATGCATATGTATGTGAGTGTTCTGCCCCCCACCCCCTCCAACCTCCACCCTTAACTCTAAATCATATTATAATTACAAATATGAAAGGTAATGATCAAAAGGAAATAATGGTGTTTTTCTTTTTTTCTTTTTTGCTGCGGGTATGAAGGGCTGTGGTATGCCGTTCTGATAACCATGGCACCACCGCAAGTGTGTATACATTTATACACACAAGAGTGTGACAGATAAACACACACACACACACACACACACAGAGAATGTGATTCTGAACCCTGTTGTCAGAATGGAAAAAAAAAAAGTGTCTGTAGCTTTAAGCATCGACGAACACAAGACCACGCAACATTTTAACACAGACTGCTCCAGTAAGTTTGGCATTGAGCACAGCGGGTGGCACCAAAGATGTACACAGTCGATGTAGTCACTGCCAATGTCTCACAGCAAGAAGTCTACCTCAGTAACCGATGGCTTGAAAAGAAGTGGGGAAGATGGAAGGGGTGTGAAGTGAAGTTTGGAGGGAGTAGAAGGAAGTGGTGGTTGGATGGTGTGTGTGGGGGGGTGAGGGGGGGGCATGGGGGGAGAGACACATACACACACACACACTTTGGACAAGACATGTTACATCTATTTTTGCCAAGGAACATGATGGAACCATTTTCCCTCACAGTGGCTCCCTCCTCTCCCCTACCCTTCTGATGCATACTGAGACATATCTCTCTCTGTCTCTGCTGGTTTGTGACTGACAGTCATGTGGCATCTGCCACGCTTGGAGTAAAATTTGTTTTAAACTCCTTTTTCATAACATAAAACCCATATCACTGTCAGACAAAACTATTGTGTTTACTTTATTCTTTCCCCCATACCCACATTAGGCATTTTATTTACCTATCAGTTTTATCTTCTTTTGTATAAAACTTCACTTATTGTACATAAAAAGTCCAAAAGGATGTTTTATTTCATTAAAAAAGATCAAAGCACAAAGGAGCAGCATTGACTATTATTATGTTCTTTCCTTTCTGTTTCTTCTGTTCACTTCTGAGTTGTCACTCTTGCTTTCTCAGTTTCAGATATATATATATATATATATATAGAGAGAGAGAGAGAGAGAGAGAGAGAGATGTGTGTGTGTGTGTGTTTGAGTGTGTGTGTGTGTGTCTCTGTGTGTGTGTTGATGGGTGTGTGTGTACATGTGTGTGTGTGTGTGTGTGTGTGTGTGTGTGTGTGCTTATCCACTTGTACTTTTGAGGATGTTATTCTGACAAACCTTTGACGGTAAACTTTCACACATATCAGTGAAAAGCCGATTATATTTCCTTCATCCGGGTGCAGGCTTTCAATGAACAGACAAGTCATCTTTTCTTTCCTCCAATCAAATGTCTTGTTTCATATGGCCCTTGCAGATGTACACCAATGAACAAAGGGACTCAGCAAGTTTCCTTCTCGACTGTAATTCCCCTACCATGTGCTGACTGTTCACACCAATGAAAAAAGGGACTCAGCATGTTTCCTTCTCGGCTGTAATTCCCCTACCATGTGCAGTGTTCAAATGACGTGACATGTGATCTTCCGGAAATGCGTCTTTTCCTATCACACTAATGCAAACACAATGTCCTCACAGTCTGACAGGGATCTGGTTTCAAATGAAGATGTCTTTCTATACAGACAGTAGAAACTGTTGCAGGCATTTACTGTGTGCACATGTCCTCACCCACACACCACACACACACACACAAGCACAAATACATGCTATACACATGATCACCAAAGAGCGCTTGCACAAATACCCATGCATGTGCACACAAATGACATCAAGGTCTTTATTCTGCTTTTGTGTCTTTATAAAGGTCTAACTGAAAAAAAGTTTCATTGTACATGGATAGGTAAGTTAAAACACACATTATTGTAACATGCACATTCTGAGTATCTGCACACATGCACCAAGTAATGCAAACACACACACATTTGGTCACGCTCAAATGCTTATATACACACAAACATACACACCCACTCACACACCCACACCACACATGCACACCCCCACACCCACACACAAATACCACCACCCACACACACAAATACCACCCCCCACACAAACTATTCAACTCTATTGTCTACCAATTTCTTTGTCCCCAATTTCCAGTTTAAAAAAATAATAATAAAAGAAACCTATAAATGACTGCAACAAAGGAAGGGTGCACATTACAGCAGATCCCTTTATGGTAGGCAAGAAACCTTTAGCCGGCTGAGGCCTTCTTCCCTGTAAACAATCGATAGCATCACCTTGGCTCTCATCAATCCACTCCATCAGCGCTGGCTTTTAGGCCTGAAATGGCACCGCCCTGATCAAAGGACCCTCGCCTGTCTACAGCTGCTGGCACCGACTATGCTGCTTTCTTTTCCTTTTTTTTTTTTTTTTTTTTAAACTAACATATCTAAATGTCCGTTACACTCTCTTCATTTGATTTTGTTTTGAAAACTTTTTTATCTGTCCCTTCTTTTTCTTTTTTTTTTTTTTTCCTAAGTCTGAACAAATTCCACTGGCACTGACTATGCTGTTTTCTTTTCCTTTTTCCTGTTTTGTTTTTTAAACTAACATGGTTAAATGTCCTTTATACTCTCTACATTTTAGTTTGTTTTGAAAAACTTTTTTTCTGTCGCTTCTTTTTTTTTTTTTTTTTTTCTCATCTGAACAAATTTCGCTGGCACTGACTATGCTGCTAATTTTTCCTATGCTGCTGTCTTTTCCTTTTCTTTTTTTTTAAAAACTAACAAGGTTATATGTCCTTTATACTCTCTTCATTTTATCTTAGTTCAAAAAAAATTAAACTAACTTTTTTTTTTCTGTTGCTTCTTTTTTTTCTCTTTTTTATTTTTAACTAAGACCTTTATTTAAAAAAAGAAAAAAGAAAAAAAAGACCTTTAAACTCTCTTCATTTCGCTTTCTTTAGAAAGCTGCTTTTTTTTCTTCTGTTGCCCCCCCCCACCCCCCTCCCCCCCCCCCCACACACACCCACCCTTTCCAAGTCTGAACAAATTCCTGTCACAGCCTTTGGGGAAATGTCAGGCTAACAAGCTTCTCCCTTGTTGTTGTCTGGGGCCATCGAGTCAGTTTAAGCACACCCAAGATGGCTCATGGGTTTAGGTGAATTAAGTTTCCATAATCATAAGCACAGAACTCGGCATGACATTTTTGTTCTTCCTTTCTTTCTCCTTCTTCTCTCTCTTTTTTTTCTTTTTTTTTCCTCTATTTATTTGGGGTTTTTTTGTTTGTTTGTTTGCTTGTTTATTTTCTTTGTTTTTCAGGTGTGCATGAATATGTGACTCGATGCAGAAATAAGAGGCGATCTGTAACTCTGTGATCTTGTGAAAATAACTCTTTCCATTGAATTGTGATCAGCAAATAACTCTTTCTGTCTGACTGTCTTTTGTTTGCGTGCATGTGTTTGTTTGCGTGCGTGTGCTTGCTTTTCTTTTCTTTCTTTTTTTTTTTTTTTTATCCCCCATACAAGACTACTCCAGGATTTAGATAAATTCAGTTCAAATTCTGTTGAGACAAATAATCAAGGAGGACCCCATGCTCCTACTCTCTAGCAAGGTGCTGACTCAGAAGAAGTGTGTGAGTGTGTGTGTGTGTGTGTGTGTGTGTGTGTGTGTGTGTGTGTGTGTGTGTTAGTTGGCCATTCATTTAATGTGTACAGACTTATGCGCTTATGCGAGTGTAGTGTGTGTGTGTGTGGGGGGGGGGGGGGGGGGGGCGGGGGGGTTGAGGTGTATATGGTGTGTGTGTATGTGTGTAAAAATATGTGAGAGCGAGAGACAGACAGACCGACAGACACAAAGAGAATGAGAGGCAGAGAGTGAGTTGGGCAAGACAGACAAAAAGAGGGACAAAGAGAGTGACAATAAAAAGGGAAGAAGTGAGGAAAGAAGAAACTCTGATGGAGAAAAAAATGAGGAAAAAAAATGGAGTGAGTGAATTAACAGAAGAGAAAGACAGAGTCCAATCGACAGACAGACGGACAGAACTGATAACAGAACTCACCCTGTGTCTCCAAGCCCATGAAGGAATATCAACTGCACACAGATAAAAGATGGTACAAATGAATACCAACCAACATTAGAATAAAATAGAATTGAATATGTCTTTATTACCAAGTATACCGGGGTCACAAGGAATATAGGGGGGGATAGTACATAAAAAGGTACAAACATAAATAAATAAAATATATAAGAATTTGTGGGCACGCGCACACACACACACACACATACATTTGAACATAAGCTGCATATCACATGTGGATGGGACTGATGACTAGATCTTCTGGTAAGTGGCTCTTGATTGCACAACTCTCTTTAATCATACTGGATTTGTTCAAGAGACAGGGTATTGACTGCTTTTGGGAAAAAGCTATTGGCGAAGCAATTGGTTTTCGTCCTTATACTTCTGCACCGACAACCAGAGGGGAGCATCTCGAAAATCCCAAATGCTGGATGTGATTCGTCCTGACTGATTGATAAAAGTTGTCTAGAGAAGGTAAATCATTGTAATGGTAATGATGATTATCATTATTATAAAGAAATCCAGATCATACTGAATTGGTGAGCATCTTTTTTTTTCCTGATATATATATATATATATATATATATATATATATATATATATATAAGCACAGCTCAATGCTCACCTTGTATCAGAGATTGACAGAAGGTTACAGTTGGGCCAACGGCGAATTGAGAGCTGTGTGATCAACTGTTTCTACACTGCAATGGGAAATTATTCACAGCTTAGTCTTTTGTGAAGGACTTGTGTTTCTAAAACTTGGAGATTAGATTGCTCTGGCTCGTAGTGCTGCAGCCTTGGAGGCTGGTTGGCCTTTGGGAATAATCCCCAACACTTAACTGTCCGAAGCCTCTTGGCTGAAATAGTGGGGATGTAACGTGGGCATGACACTCTCCACAGTAATCAAACTTGCCTCCTAGATCTCTGATGTTCTGATCATCATAGTCAGACACAACTGACTATTATACAATATCAAGATCTGTGTTGATCAGTAGTGACTACTGCCTGTTTTACATTGAAAAACTCAAAAAGATATGGTTTCTTGTGGGGGAGGTGGCATGGGGGAAGAGAATGAGAATGGAAATTTCATCCAAAAAATTTACAGGCACTTTCAAAGGTAAACTCATACTGTATCTTTATTGTTTTTTGCAACAAAATGTCAAATTCATTCAACATTCAGCTTGTCTCCATCATTTCACTTCTTTCAGAAGAAACGCTCCTGTATAAAACCTTCCCACTGATGCCGTTTCAAAAACAAAACCAGACTGAAATGATATGAATTCATAAGGGCAATATGTGGTTTAAAAACAAACACACGCACAAACAATGCACATTAACTTTCACCCCTGACACACAACTTTCAGCATATTTATGCAAGTCAGCATCTCTCCTGATGCTCAAAAGCTATCAAACAAGAAAGTAAAAATTTACCTAAAAACAAACCTGGAAAAAAAAAAAGTCCTCAAAACTTTTGTTGTCTACTGTGTCAGTTGTTGATTGTTACAAGCACTGACTCTAACCATATTTTTCTGTCTGCAGTGACTATTGATCACAGTCTCTGCGTGTTAATGGTGGTGACATTTTACTTTGGTCGAAGAAATTCCAGGCTTTCAGGTCTTCAGAACTACCATACTTTTCCTTTTCTTTAGTACTTTGATATGTAATACATGTGCAAACTGAAGGCTGGAACTGATGACATGGTCTTCTTCCCCAACAGTAACAACACCAGGAAAACAAGAGAGGCAAGGCCTTCAAGACTCACTTGTGATACACTTAAAAAAAAAAAAAATTCTAATCCTTAAAATGTGTTCTGTATTTGTTATTATAAAGCTTCGGGTTAAAAGAAAATGAAAAAAGAAAAAAAAAAGTCCTAACGGCAGATTCGAATCCCGCGTGTTCAGATGAGAAGAAACTGTCTTATCCATTACGCTATCATGGCTCCTTAACTGACGTTCAAAAATATAATATTTAAACATGCTTTTTTTAAAGGGCGATAAATCGATTGCGGTATTCGCAGTGAGAACACTGTTCAAATCATATTATTCTGGTGTATCTTGGGCATTCAAGAAATCTTTAAGGACAATTAAAAATTCTTTTTAAGTCTGCGGTAAAGGAGATGTGGCTATCACCGCAATCACACTGCAACAGTTAGCCGTTTTCTCTGGATCAAGATAGATGTACAAGTTTAGTTACACCTGGTTGACACGGTCGATTCAATTTCTCTTTTCTGTTCATTCTAGTATTATAGTTTTAAAGTTGATATGAAAATTGAGTATTTTGTTAAACTAATAACATGTAGAGCCAAGTACAAGTACTTCTAAACATATGAAGTAAAAAGGACTTCATTTTGAGAAAAGTCAAGACTGGAAATTTTTGCGTTTCAACAATTCAAGGGTATTAACTCTCATGGTTTATTATCTTTAACTGACTTCCGACTGATTCTATGGATATCTTTATGGCAGTTTGGGGCATAATCCAGTAAGTGATGAGGCCTTCACAAATCTTTCTCTGAATAAATATTTAATGGTCTCCTTCTCCAACTTTCCATCACATGTTACCGTGTATTGTTGATTGAATATAGGACTGAACGGGCAGGTCAACAACTTGAAACAAAATGGCGACGTTCGCGTTCGTGAAGAATATGAGCACGCGCTTTGAATGTGTATAAATATGTGTATGCAATTGATTTTTGCCCATGACCTTCTGGGCTCAGCCAATAGATCTATAAAGTCCACTCGTTGTATTGATTTTAGTATTTTCCGAAAAAGACCACTTGGGTGAATGAACATAGTGAAAGTCCCGTACGCTGAGAGTAAAACACACAAGCTTTCTATGTATTGAGTATAATTTCAAAATGTAATGTTTAAGATGAGAAAGATCAGTTAAATGCAAGTTAAGTCCCCTAGCATTAATTACAGATTAATTTCCCTTTTTCACTATCTGCACCAAAACGTTTGCAAAATAAATATAACTGCCATGCTTAGCAAAAGAAGTTCCTGTTTGAACAAAAAATGATAAAAATGACTGCTCTTGTTGTAGTGTCAGAATATCAGATCAAAGCGCCAAGTTTAGAGAATACAAAAAATATAAATATAACAGTAAATGCAGTTTGCACATAATTTGGCTTCTTTTTTTAAATTTTTTTGTGCCTATCCCAGAGGTGCAATATTGTTTTAAACAAGATGACTGGAAAGAACTGAATTTTTCCTATTTTTATGCCTAATTTGGTGTCAACTGACAAAGTATTTGCAGAGAAAATGGCAATGTTAAAGTTTACCACAGACACACAGACACACTGACACACACACACACACACACACACACACAACCAAACACCAGGTTAAAACACAGACTCACTTTGTTTACACAAATTAGTAAAAAAATAAAAAATAAAAAAAAGAACAAAAATTCAAGGAGGTAGTGACAACAGATCGATCCACATGTGCCAACAAATGAAATGGATGACCAGAGAGAGAGAGAGAGACACTGGGGGGTAAAATGTGTTGATAAATCAATCTGAACTCCCAGAATGAACTGTCTGTGACCCGAAGACCAAGAAGATCAGGTGAGGGGGAAGTCATTTCTTGACAGGAGGTGTGGGTGGATCAATAAATGTCCACACACACTGCTATGGCCACTCACTGCCCGGTCATGAGTCAAGCCCCACTCCAGGCGAGATCAATACACTGTCCCCTACCCTTCTTCCCTGGTGCCGCCTTCTGCCATATTTCAGTGCCTTTACCAATAGGAAAGTGCCGCATATAACCATCACTACGCCCTAAGTGCATATAACCACCACTACTCTCAAAGAGTGCATAACCACCAAGACTCTCAAAGAGCATATATATATATATATATATATATATATATATATATATATATATATATATATCCACCACTACTCTTTAAGAGGATATCACCACCACTACTCTCTAAAGAATATTATATATAACCACTATTACTCTCTAAGAGTATATCACCACCACTTCACAGGAAGTCTACGTAAGAGACTGATACAGAGATTTGTTAAACTAACACCAAAAACAATATGAATATCTTAATAACGATCATACCATCTCCCACATAGGTTGTCAGGTTTTGCAAAAGATTAACTGAAAAAACTTTTCTCCATTCATTCTTTCTTTTCTTTTTTCTTTTTTTGGGGGGTGTGGAGGGGGGAGGCATGGGGGGCCGGGGGGGGGATCAGCTGATGATGAACACACATACCTACGCCTACACATGCACACCAGGTCTATCTCAAACATATATAATGGTCCTATCCCGGTTAAAGCTTAATATTCTTGAATCACAATACTTCAACAACCCTCAGAATAATCTCCATTGTCAACACACCACATGCAGGGTGTTGAAAACAGCAGTAAAGCAAACATTAAACAACAGTTTAAACCTAGTTTGAACAGTTGTAGAACTTGTGTGGTTCGTAACTGCATCAGCAGAAATGTATTCAAAAGTAAACTTATCAGACTCAGAGTTCTTATATATTTTTCACAAAAACATACCTCCTTAAATCTTAAACACTGTATACAATAACTACATAACTTACCTCTCTATATAAGAGATTATACAAAACAAGTGCAAGAATGTGTGCAGTACATAACTTACCTCTCTATATAAGAGATTATACAAAACAAGTGCAAGAATGTGTGCAGTACATAACTTACCTCTCTATATAAGAGATTATACAAAACAAGTGCAAGAATGTGTGCAGTACGCAGTCTGTATGAATTCCAATCTCACTGGCACATTTTCAACTCTTTTTTTAGTAATACAAGTCAAAAATATAATTCATCTTATTTCATTTCACTCAGCAAATCTGTTACTAGTGTCAGGCCACTACTGAGCTTGTTTCTCATCAAATTCACTTAGTTCAAATTAATAAGGCCATTACTGAGTTTGTTTCTCATTAAATTTAGTCAGTATAAATTAATCTTTATTGAAAGTATAGATAATCATAATGATACGACTCCTGTAGACTAATGGCAGACTAACCTTCGAACAAAAAAACACACACTTAATCACTGATCAAAGTAAACACACAACTACAGGTCAGTGCAGACTCAAGACTATAGAGTATAGTGTAAGATCTGCCATTTAAAGTAAATTTGTCAAATGAAGTAAATTCACTGTTTCATGCATGGCCCACTTTACTTCTACTTGTCACCAATGTCAGTGTCATAGATGGATATCTATATATGGCTGATCAATATGAACATCATTGCCCTGGATTTTAACCCTGGCACAGAACCAAAAAAAACCTATGTGTGTGTGTGTTCACTTTGTCCTATGCACACCACATGGGGAAGTGGTGTTTTAAAATTTGAAGCCAACAGTGTTAGGAGTGACTGAATATACTAGCCTCTGAGCTTGAGAAAACACAATTTAATGCTTTCCCAGATTCTAGGATTTCTACATAAAAAAAGAAGTCAATAAATATAGTCCCCTGAAACAAAGCTCATCTCCCCCCCCCCCACCCCCCCAAAAAAAAGAAAAGCCGCAAAGTTCTTCAAGTAAAATGTAGAAGTCTATATATATATGCACATGTATACACACTCTCTCTCTTTCCTATTTGCATACATACACACAGCAAATCATACAAGAATCCACACAAACAAGGGCGAACAATACAATGTCCTGCAAGTCTGACATTAAAGACATTAACCCATTTAAGGCCATGTTAGGTAGAGTGCACATTCAAATACTCTGACCCCCCGCCCCCCTCTCCCACATTCACTGGTCCCTACAGGGTAACAATAAATTGAATAATGATTCATAATTAACTGATGTGAGGGAAGTGTTGAATTGTATTGTATATTACTCTTTTCTTCACTACAGATTTCTCTGTCTGAAATTTGGGCTGCTCTCCCCAGGGACAGCGTATAACTACACTGAGAACACCACCTATTTTTTTCTGCCTGCAATATTTTTTTTTTAATTTTCCTATCGAAGTGGATTTTTCTACAGAATTTTACTAGGGACAACCCTTTTCTTGCCGTGGGTTCTTTTACATATGCTAAGTGCACGCTGCACACAGGACCTTGGTTTATCATCTCATCCGAATGACAAGCATCCAGACCACCACTTGAGGTCTAGTGGATGGGGAGAAAATATTGGCAACTGTGCCAGGATTTGAACCAGTGCGGTCCCATTTTCTCGCTTCCTAGGCAGACGCATTACCTCTGGGCCAACACTCCACTCTTTGTCACTTTATATGTTTCTGTTATTAGCATTAACACTAAATAACTGGTACGTTACTGACGCTGTGACCCATGAGGCAGGAAACGAGGGGGTCAGTGTTTCTGACCCCCACTTTCCCCCCTCTCAGCCTCAAGTGACCGCCTGGCAACAGATTTCTCCTTCAACTGACATGATCCCAGGCAAGATGCTGGGGCTATTAAGTCCTCCTCAGACTTAAGAACTTGCGCCCAGCTCTGCAGCATGAGGCCTGGAAAATGTGTGTGTGTGTGTGTGTGTGTGTGTGTGTGTGTGTGTGTGTGTGTGTTAGTCTGGATGTGTGTGTGTGTGAGTGCGCGTGCGCACAACACTGACAGCACTCGCTCCATCTTCCCATTCCACTCACTCAAATGGACCAGTTTCTAACTTCTTAAAATTTCAGTCATTACAGTCATGTTCTGATCTCTGAACTGAAGTATGGATATTTCTGGTTATGAATCAAACTATATTAATGTTCAATCTTAAACAGAATCAAAAGTTTCAAACACAACTCACAAGATAACTAGAACCTCAACAGCCCTCAGCAGCAATAATATCATCAATAATCACAGTGGTAGAAGTGCATATCTGCATATATAATGTATATATTGAAAATGAAAGCAACACTAATGGGTTTGCTGTGAAAGAGTACAACTACAAAGCCTATACTGACTGCAACAGAATGTGGCACAGATGGTAAAACCCAACACGGATATAACAGATTTTGTTTTGTTTGTTTGGGTTTTTTTTTTGTGTGTGTGTCTGTTTAGACAGGAATACACTACAGGACATAAAGATGGGGAATCTTCAGGAAGGCAAAACAAAAGACCACTTGTCATTTTTAACGGTAACACTCAGGACATAACTTCACAATATTTTTGCTATCAAAAGTCCTAAGCTATTATACCAATAACACTGGTGCTATATATATCCTGTCAGTACTACCAGTAAACATACTGATGGTACTGCTGTCAAAACTCTTTCCAATTCAGACAAGTCACTTTCGATATATGTAAAATTTTATCATGTCTATACTTTCACAGTCTGGCATTGGTATGGGAGAAAATCATCTTTTCTACATAATTAATGCCGAATTATACATATCAAATTTAAAAAAACCTCACCAACAACAACTCAACAAACAAATGCTCACATAGATTAATTCAAAAGAAATAAACAGAATAGTTCATTAAAAACAAAGTGTGAAATGGATACCATGGGTAAGTAAATTCTTAAGTATATACATATATTGGGGTTGGTGTTAAGGAGTCGAAGAGAAGCAACATTGTGGACAGAGGGGATGAGTGCATTACTGACAAGGGTCTATCATTGGGTGGTGATTGAGGAGAAGCAATGTCAATGTGCAAACAGTGTCACAGTTGGTTTCTCTTCTGTTCTCATGTATGATGAAAGGAGCCACACTATCATAATCCATTCCTGCCACACGGTCATAATCCATTCCTCTATCTCTTCTCTATCTCACCTTCACTTTCCTTCTGAGGCATAAACTGATTAAATATCGTCAGAAGAAAGACATCTGAGTAAAAGAGTTGAGAGAAGGTGCAAGATAAGCCAAAGGGAACTGGGAAGATTGAATGCGGAGTTCATTCACACAGCTAACAAGGGCAAACTGATTTTCAATCAAGTTATTGTATTTCAAACTTAATTTTTTTCAATCATACATGACATGCTGTAACAGGAGGAGAACTGGAACTTTCCTTGCTTGCTTTTCTTTGGGATTGTTCAGAATCATTCTTTTTAATCTATTTTTCTTTTTCAACATTCCAGAAACTTCACAGTTCAGATGGGTGTTTGCTTTCAAAACTTTTTGTTTGATTGTTTGTTTTATCTTACTTGGTTTTGGGGGGAGGGGGGTTGGGGGAATTAGTATGTTTGGGTTTTTTTTTAAATACTAGAATAGTTTGCTAAATAACTTTTATCATGTTCTCTGCTCCATCCTCACACCTTTCATTGTAGTTTGTCTTTCCCTTGAATTTTCTGTTTTGTCTCAAACCAGACAGTGATAATTCAGACTAGGGAAATTTAACTTTAAACTATATCAAAGCCATAGAACTAATTGGGAAATAATTAAATTCTAGAATTATGTTGGTGAACATTGACCATTTTATATAAGGTATAACACACGAACAGTAGGACACCTTTTTTGGGAGGTGGAGGAGGGTGGCGGGGTTGATGCTGGGTGGGGCCTGGTTTCCCCTGGCTGAACTAGGGGGCTTAACGGTCATACATCAGCATCAGATTATTAGAGCGCATACCCCATTGTGGATAGTTGCCCTGTACAGGGATTACCACATGAGAATAGACAAAACATGTACACATGGTGCACTGCATGCACAAGCATCCTCTCCTGACCAATCACTAATTTCCAACTATTCTTTTCAGAATGGAAAAAAAAAAATAAAAAAAAAAAAAAAAAAAAAAAAAATATATATATATATCCTCAGCTTTTGATTTTGAAGGAATCAGATTCAAAAGGTACCATAACGAACAACAACAATAACAGTTTCAGTTTCAGTAGCTCAAGGAGGCGTCACTGCGTTCGGACAAATCCATATACGCTACACCACATCTGCCAAGCAGATGCCTGACCAGCAGCGTAACCCAACGCGCTTAGTCAGGCCTTGAGAAAAAAAAAAGTGAATAAATAATAGATAAGCTTACATAAATAGATAAATAAATAATAATTATAATATAGAAAAAGGTAGTAGTAGCAATAATAATAATAATAAAATAATAATAATAATATTATTATTATTTTATTATTATTATTATTAATATTAACAAAATCATTACAACACATTTTCATTTTCACTTTTTATTTTACTCCTTAGTCCTTGGTAATTCACTTCGAGCTGAGAAGACTTGATCTGAGACAGAGCAGACTGCTCCCAATTACTGATGATTAATTACTTTAAAAGACTGTTGGGAGTTTTTCTTTTCATGTATTTCAATTATTTGACACTGTCACTGTCACACAGACAGACAGACAGACAAACACACACACACATACACACACTATGATCACATGAGAATGGTTGAAAACAAAACAAAACATATACACACGTACACAACACATAATTTTGAGATCTTCCCCTAAAAATGCTGTGATGACATATAAGCATGTTCACTTTCTCAGTTTGCTTAAAGTCCGTGTGTGTGTGTGTGTGTGTGTGTGTGTGTGTGTGTGTGTTGTGCATCCTGTGTTGTGTGCAGATGACAGATTCAATTAAACATTATCATTATATTCATCATCATTACAACTGCAACTGTCCATAATGTGTTACTACTTGAGAAGATCTAACTATGATCTGTCCTAATGTTATCTTTGATTATCAGGTATATATATATATATATATGAAATGAACATCCATCGCTTGTGATTATAATGTGAATAAAACTTGTCTCTTTCCTTCTTATAAAGGAAACTTGGAAAATATGCACAATGTCAAGTATTTACTAACAGCATCTCGAACACGATCGAAACGAATTAGTGATTTAGTCTTCCAACAGTCAAGTTTTCCCCCTTCAACTGTTTCAGAAATTGACAGAAAAAACGAGATCGGTCACAGACTGTTACTAAAGAGGATCTCTCTATCTTCAGTCAAACAATCTTAAACTCTTTACGGTGTCTTGTTCATTTTACAAAATTCATTCAATCAATGGTCAGTAGACTCACTGTGGCTGTGTGATCCTTCTGAGGCTGAACAACTGCGGGTGGGTTCATCTCCTGCGATGAACGTGCGCCCATATAACGTCTAGCAGTGGCCAGGTACGCGATGACAGTAAGTGAAAATAGAGCGACAGCAGCGGTCAGTACACGGTTCGGTTTCTGATCAAGCAAAGGAAACCCGTACATGAAAACAGAACCAGCCGATGATGTGTTGACTCGCCTTCTGACGCAGACACCAGTGTGCGTCACGTGTGAACTGGCGAGACTTCTAGCAGACGGCAAGAACCCAAGACATGGCGAGAAATGGTTATGAGGCTGCTGCGTCTGTTTAGCTGTTTTGCTTCGAGCACTTGGTGATTTGTCCCAGGCTGAGATAGACTGATGACACAATGGCTCCTCCAGAAAGTGATAACAGCACGCCTTTGAAATATCAGGTAGAAGAAAAGAATGGAATGAAAACGGTTTTGTCCCCAGAATTATCATTTCTGCAGACGGGCACATAAAAAATGCACGTGATTCAAATCGGTATGACAGATTCTGTAAGCCCACGTACAAAATATTTTGACTAAAAAATAAACCGCCCATATACAGTTGTTGCTTTTTTTTTTTTTTTTTTTTTTTTTTTTTTTTTTTTTTAGTATCATCATTCAAAACACCTTTGCGGTAATGTTAACAAATACAGTAGCTGTTATGAAATAGAAATTGAGGAGATGCTGAATTTTCAGGAAGAACGTTACTTTCTTGGTTTTTACACACATACACACGCACACATACACGCACACACACACACACACACACACACTTTTTTTATTGGCATATATATAACTGTCAGAAACTTGAATTTTTTGTATGATCCAGATGTGTGTGTTGCTTACAATTCCAACTGAGCACAAGAGATACCCCTACACACACACACACACACACACACACACACACACACACACACACAGAGGGATGAGAGAGAGATCTGTCAAAAATAGAATGCGGCCTTTCATTTTCTCTTGATTTTCAACAGAATCGAAGTATTCCCTTTCAATTTCAATTAACTATTTCATTGTCACTCCATATTTCACCTGTCTTAGAAGACTGCATATATATGATACTCATTGCCTGGTGAGTTATGGAGTTGAAAGTGATAATTAAATAATGCAACAAATGTGTGAACCCCTCACCCCCCCCCCTCAGACTCCCCACCCCTCCACCCCTCCCCCACCCCCTACCCCTTGCTCCCCCCCACCCCCACTCCTGATACACACACACACACACACACACACACACACACACACACACACCACGCTGTCTCTCTCCCAACCACCATCTCTCTCCCCTCCTCTCCTGCCTCTTTCATTCAGTAGTACTCAGATTATGGTATACTGCTATTTGAAGAAATTCACCTATACACTGCAGTCTCTGAATAGTACCCCAGGTGTGCTTCAGGGTCGTAAGTTCTCCTTTGGCTGTTCTGCGCCAGGTGTTCTTTGGCCTTCCTCTCTTTCATCTACCTTCTGGTATCCAGTGAAAAGCTGTCCAGGTGATGTGACCTTGTTCTCTTTGCATGATGTGTCCAGTCCATCTCCACCACTTTCTCATAATGATTGATGGTTTCAAGTTCTCTTGAATGCACATACTGGGCTAGTAACTGGTTATGGCCAAAACATAATAAGGCTTTCAGAAGTCAAGGTTAAGAATCAAAGGTCAAGATTACAGTACTGTGCAGTCAAGAAAGGGTGTCTTGTTTCAGAATGAAATGCTTTACACTGTCCTTTTCTTTTCTATTTTTCCTTTTTTTTTTCTTCTTCTTCTTTTTTCTAGAACTCCTGTGTTTGATAAAGTGGGTACCACACACAAAGTTTGAAGGCCTTTCCACTCTTGTTGACTATAACTGAACTGAACGGAGCTTTGGTGCTTATGAACATGATGGGGTCCAGCATAAGCAGGTTTGCACACATATTGGCCTTGGAAACATCTCAATGTTTTTTTATTCTGTTGCACTCTTTGTCACAACAGATTTCTCTGTATGAAATTTTGGCTGTTCTTCCCAGGGAGAGTGCATTGCTACAGTGCAGTGCACCATTTAATTCTTATCTTTTCTGTGACTACAAGTGTATTTATTTTCCTATCAAAGCGGATTGTTGTACAAAATTTTGCCAGTGTCATTAAGTGCATGCTACACATGGCACCTTTGTTTATCATCTTGTCAGAATGATTGATAGTAATAGTGATATTTATATAGTGCTGAATCTTGTGCAGAGACAAATCAAAGACATTTCGCACCAGTCATTTACACGATTGCATAACTCTAGAACTGGAGAAACTGAAAACAAGGAAGAGGCAGGGAAGGGAGGCTACCTTGGGAAGAGCTGGGTTTTAAGGCCAAACTTGAAAGAACTGAGTGCAGAGACCTGACGAAGCGAAAGAGGGAGTTCATTCCAATTGCAAGGTCCAGAGACAGAGAAAGAACAGCGGCCAACAGTGGAGTGTTTGAATCTGGGTATGGGTAAACAGTGTGGATCCGAAGCCGATTGTAGAGAGCGAGATAGAGTGTACAGGTGAAGGCAGCCACAGATATAGGAAGGGGCAGATTTGTGAATACATTTATAACGTAGAGTGCTGATCTTGTACTTTGTTCTGTGTGAGACAGGGAGCCAATGGAGATGTTGCAAAAGAGGAGTGATGTGCTCAGATCTTTTCTTTCTGAGGACGAGTTGGGTAGCAGAGAGTTGTATGCGCTGATGGGACTGAATGGATAAGCAGGCAAACTAGACAATAGAGAGTTACAGTAGTCAAGGCGAGAGAGAATGAGAGAAACAACTAGTCTATATGTTGTGTCGGTGGACAGATATTTCCGAATGGAACCGATGCATCGCATTTGACAGTAGCAGGATTAACAATAATATGTCTGACTGATAAATTTTTGTGTGGACAGTGTGTTGTCAAGGACAACACTGAGGTTCCTGATTGAACTGGAAAGAGGGATGGATGTACTGCCAACTTTGATTGTGTCAGTTGTGATGAAAGAGTTTTTGTTTAGTTCCTATGATCATTGCTTCAGTTTTGTCTGTGTTCATTTGTGATGTATTTAGTTTCATCCAGTTTTGAATGCCCAGGAAGCAGTCAGATGTTTCTTGCAAGAGTGACGACAATGATTAGTGTCTAGGCCACTACTTTGGGTCAGGTGGATAGGGAGAAAATACTGGCAAGTGTGGAATTCAATCCTGTGTGCTCAGATTCTCTCACTTCTGAGGCAGCTGCATTACACTGGCCACCACGCCACCACATTTGACCTGTCATGAGCTGCCAGATGTATCCATCCCCCCCACTCCCCCCACCCCCAAAGAAAAATCACAAATGTGCAAAGAAAATCGACCAAAGGATGGAAGTGAACATGGCGCCTGCTACATTACCTTCCATGCCTCCCCCCCTCATAGTCATATTCCTTACCTTTATATCAGAACTTTTTTTTTTAACTAAATTTCATTTAAATCAAAGATAGAATTGGGCAAGCAATCACAATCATCTGCCTGTTCTGTTTTGCTTTGTTTTTTGTTTGTTGTTGTTTTTTGAAAATATGCATACAATTAACACAAATACAGGAGGGGGGGGGGGGAAGAGAAAAAAAATGTAAAGCAAACAGAACATTTATATATGAGTTGGACTTAAAAGTCCCCCAAACAGTTTTCTGGTGCAAAAATGCTTTTGGAACATGTCTGAGTATCCTTGCAGGGCATATATTGGTAATAAATGCAAACATTATCATTATCAGCTTACCTTTTAAGTCATTTAATATCCCCAAAAACATGATAGGCGTGTCACATTCATCTGCCTGTTTTGTTTTGCTTTGTTTTTTGTTTGTTGTTGTTTTTTGAAAATATACATACAATTAACACAAATACAGGAGGGGGAAAAAGAGGAAAAAAATGTAAAGCAAACAGAACATTTATATATGAGTTGGACTTAAAAGTCCCCCAAACAGTTTTCTGGCGCAAAAATGCTTTTGGAATGTGTCCGAGTATCCTTGCAGGGCATATATTGGTAATAAATGCAAACATTATCATTATCAGCTTACCTTTTAAGTCATTTATATCCCCAAAAACATGATTGGCGTGTCACTTTCCTTGGCTTATATTTAGCAGCCATTACATTGTACATTGTGCACACATTTTCTGGCCTCAAGAGTTGTACCTCCTTTGACGTCAGGTTGAGACAGTGTTTGCTAAAATGATCTAAAAAATCCATGTGTGAGAGTGAGGAAGGAATACCTGTTAATTGCAGAGCAAGTGTATCCTGCTCCAAAATTTACACCAACATGATTACATTTGCAAACAATCTGTTGATATGACCATTTCATGATGAAATAAAATCCATCATGTTATAATATCCAGCATTGGAATAAGTGGGCAAATAGCGAAGTATGGTGAAAGTTAAAAAGAAATTGCTATAATGTCAAAACATACTGTAGATTTGTGGAAGTCCATTAAAAGTATAAGTTAATTCTGAATTACCTTCAGATTAACATCCCCAGGAACAAAAGTCAGGATACAAAAGTACTTCCAGTTCTAGCAAGCAGATTGCATGAAACCATCCTCATAAGATGTCTGTAGTCTGCATGCAGTGTTCTGTTGTATGCACAGTCTCAAAGTGACACATTCATAATGCATACTGTCAACTGAACATGTGTAGATACCTAAGGTTTTAAATAATTAATCCTTTTCAAGACCAGTCAGTAACTGGCATTAATCATAAAGTGGATGGCCCAGGTGGTACACTGGGGGTGATCTTTACCACAAAAGCAGTGTGATGTCTGAATGAAAATCAATAATCGCATTGTGTGGCCCATAACACTCAATGACAGCTCGGATGGTATAATTGGGAGGAGTGTCCTCTAGTGTCTGCCCACCTCACTTAGTTAATTACCCGAATTTGTGCAGGGTCTGTGTGTACTAAGTGTAGGTGATGGGTAATTACAGGGAGGCATGTATGTGTGTGTCATGCCCTTCACATTTATGCTGGTGAGGGGAGGACAGTCACTGGCCTGGTGCGTGGGTTATTCATCAGACGAGTGACACCAGTTTGTGTGAAAGATGTTGCTTTCCATTAACGTATCTTTCTCTAATGGAACTGACTTTGCTAAAAGTGATCAGGAGAGTCTCACAATTAAGGTCAGTTCAGAAATACGTCTTGTTTTTATACTTGGCTATATGCATGGACGGTTCTGTGTTGCTGTGTTAAAAGTGTTCGTTCCATAGCCAGTTAGCAGCACAAAGGGTTACTTTTGTACTGCAGTATTTATCTTCTGACATTTCTAGCTAAGAGTACATTGACCAGTAGCCAGTCAGTAGAGGTTTGTGGTTGACTGCCCATGTTCACACATACGCATGAGGTTGCGTGGATTGAGATGTTAGTTAAGCTTGCTATGGAACCTATTTACTCTAAAACCATGTTGCTGTAACTAAATAATAATCTGATGAAAATATGAAGTGTCATTATGTTCACAATAAAGAACAGTTCAAGTTGTTGTTTGTTTGTTTGTTGTTGTTTTGTTTTATTGTTGTTGTTTATAAAGGTGCTGGTAGATGTTTGTGAATTTTTTTTGCAAAGTACTCTGTAAACTGATATTCAGGTTCAAGCCAGCATTGTGCATCAGCCCATTTATGTGTCTGTCTGTCGTTTTGACTTTTTGTTATCCCACCAGTTCAAATAATGCATCTTTATAAATCTGTGTTTCAAAAAGAATGCCATCGTTTATGATATAACTTATATTTTAAAGTTTATTTGATTTTAATTCTTGACCCACAAAATAACAATGAGTGGATAATAATTATTGTAACTTTGCATGTATCATGTACCTTTTACACTCTAACATTATGCTTCTATCATTCTCCCATGATGTTTTTTGTTATAACCCAAACCATTAATATTGCTCCATGTCAGCACAGTTCTGAACTCATTATGATTATGGTACTTTGTATCAAGAGTGAAAGGGTTAGGAAATACTAACAGCTTCAAAATAACATTTTGCTGTTGCTATTATGCGTTATCATGATGGTTTTGTGTTGCTGTTTTGTCACACAATTACACTTTTATGCTATTGTTTCATGTTTTGTAATAATTTGTCATCAATCATACTCAATTTTTGGTCACACAAACACAAAAAAAATAATTATTTTGCTGTTTAATGATTTAGTTTGTTCAGGAGTACTCTTGATATTTTATTTTTAAGTTGCTCATTGTGTTTTGTTATTTGGTAACAGACTGTATTTTGATCAGTACCTTAATTGTTTGGGCAGAAAAAGTAGAGTCCTCTTCCTGACTTTGCCAAACACAACAAAAGAAATACACAAATATTATGCAAAATATTACTTTCCTTAATTTTTAGTATACGTGCAGTGATGTGATGGTATAAAATTTGTCCAAAAGCTCAAAATGACGCGCAAAATGCTCAATTTCAATGAACGTCAATTGGCTGTTACTTTGGTTCTAATATAGATAGAACCATAATTTATTATTGTGGGATGTGTGTTTTGACTTAGTAGTTTTAATCTAATCTTGTTTTAATGCTGTTTCAACACAACTTTAATTTTTTTTAATAAAGGTTACTGGTACCTACAAATACACTTCAGGGTCTGTTCTGGTAGTTGTCATCAGCTTTCAGCTCCGTCTCTGGCAGTTTTCAGTCAGATAAAACCAAGGAGTGAAAATGAAAAGGCATGAAAGGAAATGGCTTGATTTCAATGGGAACTGAAGTTTGATGAAAGATAGAGGGCTAAGACCAAACTTAAACGTTTAACTCTAAAGGATGTTCATTTTCTCTGTAGACCCCCTTCACCCCCATTTAAGTTTGATCAAGATGCAGTGGTTGAATGCAGTCAAAGCAAACTCAGTTGTAGGGTACCTTTATAAAGAGCACATACTCTGATATTTCATATTTTATATTGAAATTCATTTATCACAGGATGAGCTTTGTTTACATTGCTGTTTAGTGTTTTACCATGCTATGTATGTCTGTTACAGGATCTTTTCCTTGGCAGTGGTTTGGCAATATGTGGAAACCTGTTGATCAGTGTGTCTCTGAATGTTCAGGTAAAAAAAAATTTTTGAAATGTATATTTCATTCAGAATAATGATAATAATAATAACAATAATAATAATAATAATAATAATAAAACAAATTAGTGGAACATGACATATTACCAGGTCAGGTCTGCCTGTGTCCTTTTCACTGTTGTGGGTGCTTATTTCTTAAGCTGTCAAGCTGAAATTTTTACAAAGTATGTGCACTATTTGCTAGGTTTCAGGCTGTTATGGAATGGATCTATTGTTTGATGTAGGAACAACAGGTCATAGAAATGGTGAAGTGATGCCGCAAGTGATCCCTGTGTGGAGGCTCCGGGATTAAATCTATGAAAGTTCAGGTGACTGTTCCATCATTCTTGGATGTGGACCTTTAAAAAGTACCACTTGGGAGTGTCTGCTTTTCACTTGCATTGGGTTTTCGCATCGGGGTGTCAGGGAGGGGTAGCACCTCTGATGGTGGAACACGCTGTGCTCTGCAGAGTAGTTTGTCTGCTTTGGTCCCCACCTGGCACCCAGCTCTCACCTGTGGCTTCCTGTAGATGTTTGCATGCAACAGTGGCCAACCCCCAGCAACAGCTTCCACTGGCTGGCAGAACCAGGTGAGAGTAGCCAACAGCTCATCAGCCCCTCAGTGAGTTAGGGCTTGTCTGCCTACTCATGCGAAGACTGGCTCCAGCAGGTCCAACAACTTGGAAGGTGGTTCCAGCAGGTGCTGTGGAGCGCTTAGAGCAAGGCGAGACACAAAAGGAGTCTTGGTCATCCACCGCAGCCGGGGAAGTCTCCAGGCGTGACGCTTCTCAGTGCCACTAGATCAAGATTTCTCCTGCCAAGAGAGTGGGATTGCCCCTGTGCAGCGGCTCTTCCACTTAACCCTTTGATGCCAGGAGCTCACCTGGTACCTGGAGTTAGTCAGAGTTCATGCACAGGTGTCTGTGCAACCCAGGTAGTTGTGGATTTCACAGTGCCTGCACCTGATTGATTGTAGAAGTACACCCACATGAAGAACCCACAGAGAGAGGGGATGGGGTGACATTGTATAATCACAGTGCCTGCACACGATTCATCGCAGAAGGTGGAAGAAGATGGCAGAATGGTTAAGACGCTCAGCTGCCAATATAGAGAGTCCATGGGGGTGTGGGTTTAAATCATGCTCTCACTCTTTCTCCAAAGTTTGACTGGAAAATCAAACTAAGTGTCTGGTGTTTTGGATGAGACGATCAACCAAGGTCACATGTGCAGCATGCACTTGGCGCATTGAAAAAGAACCCATTGCAAGAAAAAATTATGTTAAAAGAAATCCACTCTGATAGGTACACAGTTATATAAGCGTGCACTCAAGGCCTGATAAGTGTGTTGGGTTATGCTGCTGTCAGGCATCTGCCTAACAGATGTGGTATGGCATATATGGATTTGTTTGAACGCAGTGACACCTCCTTGAGAAAGTGAAACTGAAACTGTATAATCATTCTAGATCTGGTAGTTGTGGATTTCACAGTGCCTGCACCTGATTCATTGCAGAAGTATGTAATATTGTCAGTTGTTTTCGACTATGACCATCAGAACAGCAGAGGAGGTAACTGCTGTCCCAACTATCTGGGCTAGTATTTGACAAAACTGGAGAGTGTCTTGCCCAAGTTAAATCCCCGCTCTCTCGGCCAAGAGGGTTTCAGGACAGTAGGTGTTGGGATGATTCCCAAAGGCCAACTAGCCCCCAAGGCTGCAGCACTAAGAGCCAGTGCAATTTTGCCTCCTAGTTTGAGAGTCTTGGTCCTTCACAAAAGATTAAGCTGTAAATGATTTCCCACTGCAATGGAGAAACCAGTGATAATACAGCTCTCACTTTGCTGTTGGCCCAGCTAGCTGTAAACTCACGTCAATCTGTGATACAAGCTCATACATGCTGGCCGTTGCAGAAGTACACCCACATAAAGAACTCGCAGAGAGAGGTGGAGCGACACTACACGCGGGACCCCCTGTGGTGGTTGGGCCTGTTCCTGATGGGGCTGGGGGAGGCTGGCAACTTCACTGCCTATGGCTTCGCCCCGGCCTCCTTGGTGGCCCCGCTTGGCACCACCACTGTGATCGGTGAGCATTTGGAAACTGTGCGGGTGAGGGTTCGATGAGGATTTGTCAAACTGGGTGAGGGTTCATGAGGGTTTGTAAACTGTGTGGGGTGAGGGTTTGGTGAGGGTTTGTAAACTATGTGTGGGTGAGGGTTCGGTGAGGATTTGTAAACTGTGTGTGGGTGAGGGTTCAGTGTGGATTTGTAAATTATGTGTGGGTGAGGGTTTGGTGAAGGCCGGCCTCGCAACAGCTGGAGGCGAGATACTGAGGCAGAGCTGAAGCAGCAAGGGACCAACTGGACTGGAATGGCCCAGAACAGCCCAGAACAGAGTGCGTTGGCGAGGGGTCGTCAATGGCCTATGCTCCACCAGGAGTGATGGGCAAAATGAATGAATGAATGAGGGTTTGGTGAGGATTTGTAAACTGTGTGTGGGTGAGGGTTCAGTGAGGATTTGTAAACTATGTGGGTGAGGGTTTGATGAGGATTTGTAAATTATGTGTGGGTGAGGGTTTGGTGAGGATTTGTAAAACTGGGTAAGGGTTTGGTGAGGATTTGTAAACTGTGAGGATTTGTAAAACTGGGTGAGGGTTTGGTGAGGATTTGTAAACTCTGTGTGGTTGAGGGATCGGTGGGGATTTGTAAAGTATGTGTGGGTGAGGGTTTGGTGAGGATTTGTAAAGCTATGTGGGTGAGGGTTTGGTGAGGATTTGTAAATTATGTGTGGGTGAGGATTTGGTGAGGATTTGTAAAGCTATGTGGGTGAGGGTTTGGTGAGGATTTGTAAACTATATGTGGGTGAGGGTTTGGTGAGGATTTGTAAAGTATGTGCGGGTGAGGGTTCAGTGAGGATTTGTAAAGCTATGTGGGTGAGGGTTTATGTGAGGATTTGTAAAGTATGTGTGGGTGAGGGTTCGGTGAGGATTTGTAAAGCTATGTGAGTGAGGGTTTGGTGAGGATTTGTAAACTATGTGTGGGTGAGGGTTTGGTGAGGATTTGTAAACTGAGTGTGGGTGAGGGTTTGTAAACTGTGTGGGGTGAGGGTTCAGTGAGGATTTGTAAAGCTATGTGGGTGAGGGTTTGGTGAGGATTTGTAAACTGTGTGAGGGTGAGGGTTTGGTGAGGATTTGTAAACCGTGTGTGGGTGAGGATTTGTAAACTATGTGTGGGTCATGGTTGTGGTACATTGTTGTGCTTGGGTGAATGGATGCTTGGTTGTGGGTGTGGGGGGAGGGTGGTAGGGTGGGTGGAGGGTGAGTAGTGGTAGAGTAGAGTGGGTGGGTGCAGTGGTGAGAGTATGTGCCTTTAGTGTGTGTGTGTGTGAGCATGTATGTGTGTGTCTGTGCATGTGTGTGTTTATTTGTGCATGTATGTGTGAATGAGCATCCTTTGTGCCTGTACTCTTGGTTGTGTTTGCCTGAATTTATGTACATCTGTGTCTGTTACTTTAGAGTCACACTTTTTGTTGTTCAGACCATGTTGTTTGGAGTGTGGTATGTTGTGTTTTTGGCATGAACAGGATCAAACAAACACCCACATGTGACTTTAGAACCCCATTGAGATGTGCTCAGCCTGTCAAGTATGGGAGATCATTGTTTTGGAGTGGATGTAATTTTCACTCTGCAGCTTATTTAGACCTGCACCTTCTTGTGCAATGTAGCTTTTGTTTATTGATCAGCTGTGTGTGATACTGTTGTCTTATCTGTCATTTACATAAGATTTATTTGACCAGGTGTTTGTTCAGTGCAGTTTTTGTTTTTGCTCTGTTGCTGTAGGTAGGCATTCACTGATGATGATGATGATGATGATGTTGATGATGACATGGATAGGGTCTGTCCTCAGTCTAGACCAAGCTCTAAGCACTCTGCAAACATCGAGTCATTTGCACAACCTGAATAAACAATAAAATTAATTATCTGGGTAGAGCCGACTGACAGCTGCTACTGGGTGCTTATCATTCATTTCCTGTGTCATTAACTCAGGTTTCAGTCACACACACACTCACATTGACATGTAACATTTTATGTGTATGACAGTGTTGTTTATTTACCCCACCATGTAGGCAGCCGTACTCTGTTTTAGGTGAGCACATTCTGGGTATGCTCTTATTACTTTTACCCACTGAGTGCTGACATGGATTACAGTATTACAGGATCTTGAACGTGTGTATTTGATCTTTGCGAGCATGTACACTCAAAGGTGGTTCAGGCACCAGCAACCCTGATATTGATTGATTGATTGATATCATGGATACTTATATAGCGCCTATCCTCAGTTGGAGGCCAAGCTCAAAGCGCTATACAAACTCGGGGTCATTTACACAACAGGCTGCCTACCTGGTTACAGCCGACTGACGGCTGCCATTGGGCGCTCTTTGTTTCCTGTGTCATTCAATCAGATTTCAGGTACGCACACATACAGACTCAGACAGACACGTAACATTTCACGTGTATGACCGTTTTAATTATTTATTTACCCCGCCATGTAGGCAGCCATACTCCATTTTCGGGGGTGTGCATGCTGAGTATGTTCTTGTTTCCATAACCCACTGAGGGCAGACATGGATCACAGGATCTTTAACATGCGTATTTGATGTTCTGCATGTGTATACACATGAAGGGGGTTCAGGCACTGGCAGGTCTGCACATACGTTGACCTGGGAGATCGGAAAAATCTCTGCCCTTAACCATACCAGGTGTTACAGGGGATCAGACGCAGAAAACTTTGACAAGAATCCAGCCCTCTAACCATTCAACCACCACACCCGTCACCCATTGACTCTTGGTATTTTGATTACATGCTCTGCTGGAATTGGATTTGTCATTGTTTGCTTGCACGCAGCTGAGTTTTATCAACTGATAGGGTTCATTAAGGTTTTATAGGCCAGTATTGATCAGTGAGAGTTTGTGTTTGGCTCACAGAGTTTTGTTGCGTTTGTGGATGGATGCAATGGTGTTAGTGCTTGTTTTCTCCATTGATCAGCTGGTTATTCAGTTTTTTTCTTTTCTCTCTTTCTACTAAGTCGATGTGATGTTGTGTACGGACCAGTCCACATGCTTTGACATATCCTTGAAACTGAAAACTGAACTGTTCCATTTCGTTGTCAGCTGGTGTGTTTGAGTATGTGCATATATGTGTGTGAGTGCATTGGTGAACGAGTGTATGCATGTGAGCATGTCTTTGGATGCAAGTGTTTTCTTTATCAGTCAACTTGACCTGGTGTTTCGCTCAACTTTGAGAGAACACTAGATAGTTTGAAGGATGATATTAATGATGACACATGTCTCCTGTGTGTTCCAGCCAACCTTTTTCTTGCTGCCATCTTTTTGAAAGAGAAGATACGACCTGAGAATCTATTTGGTGAGCACTGTGCTTATGCTATCATGGATATAATCTGCTCTGACTGAAAATGATTGACAGTTTTTCACTCGCTTTGAGAGCTTGCTAAAAAGGTGACATACATGAAATGAAGTTAAATATGTGATATATTGGTTAAGCTATCATTAGTGAGATGTGAATTGAGATGTGACATACAGTATAACAGCTGTTTCTCTGCTTCTTCTTCTTCCTCTCTCCACCCAAGACGAAAGGTCATTTTTGTTGTTCTTTGTTTGGGGGGCTTCATATCCTCCGATGTACTCATATCTACAACAGGGGGTTTTATGTGTATAAGTGTTGTGTTTGACCCTTTCCATCCTGCTGTGTAGGCAGCCATACTCTGTTTTCAGGCTGTTTGCTGGGATATATGTTTTTCCTCAGCCTGCCAAACATCAGCTTGGAGTACGGCATTTGTTTCAAGTCTGTTTGATCTTTGCATGTGTCTACACTCAGAAGAGGTTGACAAACTGCCATGTGAAGTGACACAAATCTCCTCCCTTAACTCCTCAAGAGCTGTCCACATTGACAGTGTAGACCTTACAGACCTCTGGGATGGAAGTCCCTCGCTCTACCCTCTCAGCTATCACTGTGTTTTAAGTGTGCTCTTGTACAACAGATAGCATGCAAATTATATTTGTATAGTTTTATTTTCTGTTTTCTAACATGTCTATCTTGTCCTGAATCTCACCTACACATTTATAGCCTGATGACTGCTTTTTGACTCACATGTGCAAGCAAAGTGGGTGTGTTTTCATCTAGCTTCAAGACTGGAAACTGTTGATCATTCAGATCAAAATTACTTGATTAAAGGAATTTTTTTTCACTGCAAAGTTTATGGACATGTTATCTTGAAGCACACTTCAAAAACTCCACACACAAAAATCTGGCCAGTGCACACCTGCACAAACATAATATTGCATGGATCAGAGCCAAAGTGGAAGGTGAAACTGATTTCATTCTACTTATCAAGCTAGGGAAGAGTTTAACCCATTGAAGAGTATAGTTTGATAACAGATTCTTTTTTCATACCTGAATCTTGAAATGCTTCTTTCTTGTCTTAAAGTGAACAACCTAGTGTATACAATCATGTGCATGCATGTAGACATGCACACACACATGCACACATGCATGCTCACACAAAATCTGTACCTCTGTGTGTTTGAAAATCGGTTTTATGCCAGATGCTTGGTGTATTTCCTCACAGGCTGTGCTGTGGCAATCATCGGGGCTTTTCTGATTGTCACCTTCTCCTCGCAGGTAAATACGCAATATATATGTTTTTTTTGGTTTTTTTAGCTGAATCTGGAATACAGTTTCAAGAGAATGTAAGAGGAGATATATGAATGCATTGTTTCTTTAGCTGACTTGGGAATAGAGTTTAAAATCAATTGTGAGAGGAGATATGTGCATGCCTGCATTAATTTGTTTCTATAGCTGACTCCGGAACAGTTTCAAATAGAATGTAAGAGGAGATATGTGCATACCTGCATTAATTTGTTTCTTTAGCTGACTTGGGAATAGAGTTTCAAATAGAATGTAAGAGGAGATATGTGCATGCCTGCATTAATTTGTTTCTTTAGCTGACTCCGGAACAGTTTCAAATCAAATGTAAGAGGAGATATGTGCATACCTGCGTTAATTTGTTTCTTTTGTTGAATCCGGAACAGTTTCAAATAGAATGTAAGAGGAGATATATGCCTGCATTATTTTCTTTTTTTATTACTTATTGTTATTTCTTTCATTCTTTTGTGGCTGACTCATGGGTACAGTTTCAAATAGAATGTAAGAGAAGATGATGATGTGCCTGCATTAATTTGTTTCTATAACTGAGAAGTAGAGTTTTAAATAGAATGTAAGGGAGATATATATATGCTTGCATTAACCCATTCAACCATGGGGTGTTTACAGCCTCAGCAGGTTTCCATGCCACGCTTTTTGGAAAAAAAAAAAAAAAAACCCACACCCAAAAACACAGAAAATATACTGTTGTTCCTCCAGGTTACATGTGGACACATCTGGAAATACTGTAGAAGTTTGTTCCCTTTCTTTGCGATCTGTGCATGCTTATGTTTGAACATGAAAACTGTATCATTTAGACGAATTTTGACGCCAGAGCAATGGTTGTGTGCAGGGCTCAATGAGTTAATTTGTTTCTGTGACGAGTACAGTTTCAAACAGAATGTAAGAGGAGATATGTCAGCATTAATTTGTTTCTGCAACAGACTGTTGTTGTTTTTTTCTTTTGCAGCATGAAATTGTGATGAGCGCCAAAGAAGTGATGGCAGCACTCCAGCAGCTGTCCTTCATTATTTATGTGGTGAGAATCCAGTGCTTTTTGTCATTTAGATTATTTACCTATTTATATATTTGTTTGTTTATTTATTTATTTATTCCAGTGCAATTTGGCCTCCTAGTTTGAGAGTCATAGTCCTTCACAAAAAAAACTTAGTGCTGCAGCTTTGTGGGCTAGTTGGCCTTTGGGAACCATCCCAACGCCGACTGTCCTAAATCCCTCTTGGCCGAGAGAGTGGAGATGTAACTTGGGCAAGACACTCTCCACTATAATCAAATTCTAGCCCAAATAGTCGGAACAGCAGTTGCCTCCTCTGCTGTTCTGATGGTCATAGTTGGACACAACTGACTATCATATATTTATTTATTCATTCATTCTTTCACTTATTTGTGTGTTGTGTTTTGTTTGTTTGTTTCGTATAATATCCGTTGAATGTCTGATACACAATTACTAAACCAAAGGAAAGGAGAAACCGTTATTGTTTGTTGGTATGGGTTTACTCAATCACTGACTGAATATAGTTCATGCCAAAGAACCTTTGTCGACTTTGTTGTGGGTTTTTTGTCTTTTTTTTTCAAACTAAGTAGAAGATAACACCAGGAAACAAATCAGTCATGCAAACAAACATTTACTGCTGATTAAGTAATTTCAGAAAGTCACAGTCAAGAGAATATGTTGGTGGGCCTGAAAACTCTTGACTGAACATTGATTTTATTGTTAAGTCATCATCCATTCTACCATCATGGTGCCTTGCAACAGGGATGCACTTTGTCTTAAAGATCATGAACCATGATGTGAATGAATGAATGATATGATTACTTATAGTTATATAGCATCAGTTTTCATTAAGAGAACAAATTCTAAGTGCTTTCCAAAGATGGGAGTTGTTTGCACAACAGGCTGCCTGGCTGAGTAGAGCTGATGGACAGATGCCTTTGGTTGCTCATCAATCGTTTCCTGTGTCATTCAGTCAGGTTTCAGTCACACACACACACACACAAACACACACACACACACACAGTCACACAGACATGTAACATTTTTTGTGTATGGCCATTTTGTATGTCTATCCCATCATGTAGGCAACCATACTCTGTTTTCAGGGGTGGCTGTGGTGTGTGCTGTGTATGAGTAGTGAACAGATGTGTGTCCATGATGCCTGCTGTATGAGGTGAACAGATGTGTGTCCATGATGGGTACTGTGTGTGTGGTGAACAGATGTGTGTCCATGATGCGTGCTGTGTGTGTGGTGAACAGATGTGTGTCCATGATGCCTGCTGTATGAGGTGAACAGATGTGTGTCCATGATGCGTACCGTGTGTTTGGTGAACAGATGTGTGTCCATGATGCGTGCTCTGTGTATGGTGATCAGATGTGTGTCCATGATGCTTGCTGTATGAGGTGAACAGATGTGTGTCCATGATGGGTGCTGTGTGTGTGGTGAACAGATGTGTGTCCATGATGTGTGTTGTGTGTGTGGTGAACAGATGTGTGTCCATAATGCGTGCTGTGTGTTGTGGTGAACAGATGTGTGACCATGATGCTTGCTGTATGAGGTGAACAGATGTGTGTCCATAATGTGTGCTGTGTGTGTGGTGAACATGTGTGTCCATGATGCGTACTGTGTGTGTGGTGAACATGTGTGTCCATAATGCGTGCTGTGTGTTGTGGTGAACAGATGTGTGACCATGATGCATGATGTATGTGGTCAACAGATGTGTGTCTGTGATGTGTGCTGTGTGTGTGGTGAACATGTGTGTCCATGATGCGTGCTGTGTGTTTGGTGAATAGATATATGTCCATGATGCATGCTGTGTGTGTGGTGAACAGATGTGTGACCATGATGCGTGCTGTGTGTGGTGAACAGATGTGTGACCATGATGTGTACTGTGTGTGTGGTGAACATGTGTGTCCATGATGTGTACTGTGTGTGTGGTGAACAGATGTGTGTCCATGATGCGTGCTGTATGTGTGTGAACAGATGCGTGTCCATAATGTGTGTTGTGTGTGTGGTGAACAGATGTGTGTCCATAATGTGTGCTGTGTGTGTGGTGAACAGGTGTGTGTCCATGATGCATGCTGTATGTGTGTGAACAGATGTGTGTTCATGATGCATGGTGTGTGTGTGTGTGAACAGATGTGTGTTCATGATGCGTGTTGTGCGTGTAGTGAACAGATCTGTGTCCATGATGCGTGCTGTGTGTGTGGTGAACAGATGTGTGTCTGTGATGTGTGCTGTGTGTGTGGTGAACAGATGTGTGCCCATGATGTGTACTGTGTGTGTGGTGAATAGATGTATGTCCATGATGCATGCTGTGTGTGTGGTGAACAGATGTGTGACCATGATGCGTGCTGTGTGTTGTGGTGAACAGATGTGTGACCATGATGCATGATGTATGTGGTCAGCAGATGTGTGACCATGATGTGTGATGTATGTGGTGAACAGTGTCTGGAGCTTGGTGTTCTGGGGGTGCTGTTCTTTTTGCTGTATGGACTGAAGATACAGCATGTAGTCATCTACCTGCTCATCTCCTCTGTCACTGGTACGTATGTTCATTGTGTGCGTTTGTGTGAGTGTGTGTAAAAATGGGCGTGTGCATTTGTTTCCGGCACCTGTGTCCTAGCGCTCACTCACACAAGCACACACATGCGCACACACACACACACACACACACACACACACTGGACCACACTGCACATGCATGCACTCATGCAATCGTCAAAGCTCACAAGGTTGGAGTCAAGTGGGTGAATGCTTTGAGTGTACTTTTCATTTGTGTTTGTATATTTAATTTTATCTTATTATGTCATGTATATGCTACTGTGTGGTCATTCACAGACCACAAACACACACACCACTCCACCACAGAGCTCAGCACACAGAGTTCACTATCATGCAATAATACATGTGCTTAAACATGTATGCGCATGTACAGACATGCACATATGCACATGTACTTACACATGCATATATACAGAAATGCACGCGCACACCCCTCGTTTTTATGTGTGTGTGAATTAATTTTAAAGTAGTTGTGTCATTGTGATAAAAGTTGAAATGAATGGATGTTTGCGAATATGAAAGACAAGATGATATTTTGCATTTCTGTAAACTGTAAAATACTTAAGATTGGACTTTTAGAAAATATGTAGCAAGACTTTGTGTTTTAGTATATTTAATCATGTCCATTGTCCATTGGACTTTAAAAAGTTGTGGCATGACTGTGTGTCTAAGTATTTTTATCATTTCTATTGTTCATTGGATTTTTTTTATGTAGCAAGGTACTTTTATCATTTCCATTGTCCATTGGACTTTTAAAAGTTGTAGCAATACTATGTGTCTAAGTATTTTTATTGTTTCCATTGTCCATTGAACTTGAAAAAGTTGGTATAATGTTTCTAGATCAGTATATTTATCAATTCCATTGTCCATTGGACTTTAAAAATTGTACCAAGACTGTGTGTCTGAATTAGTATCGTTCTCATTTCCATTGTCCATTGGATATTGAAAAACTGTAGCAAAACTATGTGTCTAACTAAGTACTTTTGCCATTTCCATTGTCCGTTGGACTTTGAAAAGTTGTAGCATGACTGTGTGTCTGAGTATTTTTATCGTTTCCATTGTCCATTGGACTTTATATAAGAAAAAAACTGTAGCAAGACTATACGTATAACTAAGTATTTTTATCATTTCCAAGGTCCATTGGACTTTATATATATTACTTTATATATATATAATAAAATTGTAGCAAGACTGTCGAAGTATTTTAATCATTTCTACAGTCCATTGGACTTTGAAAAAATGTAGCAAGACTGTGTGTCTAAATAAGTATTTTTATCATTTCCATGATCCATTGGACTTTATACAAAGTTACGGCAAGGCTGTGTGTGTAAGTATTTTGATCATTTCCACTGTCCATTGGACTGTGTGTCTAACTAAGTATTTGTATCATTTCCATTGTACCCCCCACAGCCTCCTTCACGGTGCTGTCAGCCAAGGCGCTGTCTGGGATGATTCAGATCTCTGCCAGCGGTTACAGCCAGTTCCACCACCCCGTGTTGTACGTGATGCTGGTGCTGATGGTGGCTACTGCCGCTGTGCAGATCAAGTACCTCAACCAGGCCATGAAAAAGTTTGACTCCACTGTCGTCGTACCCACCAACTTTGTGTTCTTCACTATCAGCGCTATCGTTGCTGGTAAGATCAAGCAAGGGGACAACTTGAGGGGCGAATGTTAGGTCTTTTGCGTTGTGCCGGCTGACCTAAAGCCTTATGGGCCGAGAGAGTGGTGATGTAACTTGGGAAGACACTCTCCACAGTCATCAAATTCTAGCCCAGATAGGCAGGGCAGCAGTTGCCTCCTCTGCTGTTTTGATTGTCACAGTCGGACATGACAGACTTTATACGTATGTATTTAGGAGGATTTTGTTGAGATGAGGCGGTGCAGTTGAGTTGTTACAATTCTTTTTTTCCTTTCTTTTTTTATGTATAGTTTTAGGTTTTTGAATTTTTGTTTTGTTTTCTAGTTGTGCAATTCATTCGTGGTTAGTAATAGTAATGATAGTATTGCAGAGTGACATTCTCACACCTCCCAAGCAGAGAGCATGTGGCATTCACAATAAAAAGTTATACTTACAGAAATATACGTCCATAAAGTATGACACACAGTACACAAACAAATGTGTGTACATGCAAACAAACACACATGAAGAGGCACACACACACACACACACACACACACACACACACACACATGATCTGCAGAAGGAAGGGATGAGGATGGTGATGCTGCTGCTTTGGAGGTCCATTTTTGGAACTCTGAGCTTCCTGTCATACTGTATCAACCAGGTTCTAGAGATGCTGACACCTGCAGTGTTGATCAGGAAATTTGAGCGACACTCCCCAAACATGCATTTGAAAAGTGGATACTGCTTGATTGTGTGGTTCCCAATCTTCCCATTTTAGCTCACAGCACACTCAGCTCAGGGTATGAGCATGCCACAGGCTGAAAAATCCCACCTCTGTTGGGACTCACGCCCGTGTCCTCCTGATCATCAGAGTGCTACGCTAACCACTTTGCCACGGCTGCTTGCTGTTTTGTTACATGTCATTAGGATTTGTTGAAAGGTGACTGAAAAAAGTTTAATTGTGTTTTGTATAAGTAGAGTACTTTTTCAACATGCTGTGGAAGTTCTGGGCTGTTGATGAAAGTTCCATTTTGATCTGTCTCAAAAGCAAAATTCTTAGATCAACATTTGTGTGCATGTTAGTGTTGTAGCGAGGTGGGAGACTAACTAGCGATGGGGAACGATGTATATATTTTCATTCTGTTATCATGAACAACCAATGAATTTCTCTTAATTTTGCAGGCATTGTTTTCTACAAGGAGTTTTACGGAATGTCCAGCATGGACATTGGCATGTTTCTATTGGGGTAAGGCACTTTCAGCAACACATCTAGAAACAACCCCCCTACCCCCCCAAAGTGCCAGTAAAACAGTCCATGTCTTTGCTTTTAGTCACTTAATTTTCATCAGCAGGCATTGAAAAAGAATATAAATTAGGAAATGACCAGACAGGATGAGGTCATGAAGTTAAACTCATTTTCTGACATGAGGTTTTACTCATTTTCTGTGCATGTGTGACAAAAGTGTGGAGTTTGGAGTACCCATGGACTTCTGTGTTTCAGGAATGATGTTATAATTATTTCATTCAGTATAACAGCGGTTTTCTGTGTTGTACTGTGCCAAATCAAGATACAAACAATAAAATAAGTGCTTTTTTTTTTGCTTTTTTTTTTAATGAACCTTTTTTAAAATTTCATTTCAGACAACGAAACCGAACATTGACACACGACCAGAAAAACAACAACAAAAAAACAACAAAATGGATAAACATCATCATTTCCTTACACTGACTATATCATTCAATTATCCATAAAAATACATACAAACTCACACACATGCACACATACGTACATACGTACACATATAAACACAAACACACACTGCCACAAGCACACAAATCCACAGACATGCACACAAACATATCAGCACCTGTATACACGCACCTTCATCCACCGATGTCTGCATGTAATGTATACATTAAACGTCATAGAACACAGCACCCATACCTCATAGCATGTTCAAATAATCAATGCTGTCCTTTTGTGTGTTTTTTTTGTTTGTTTTTTTTCCTCTGTATTCCACTCATGCCCCTAAAATAAGTGCATTATTTGTCTCGGAGTATCTGTATAAAATCCCTGATTTATGTAACTGAGAATATCCATACAAAAGCCTTATATGTCTCAGAATGTCTGTATAAAATCCTTATTTATCTCAGAATATCCACATAAAAGCCTTATTTATCTCATGATATCCATATAAAAGCCTTTTTTATTTCATAATATCCATGTAATAGCATCATCTCTGTACCCATTGTCTCTTATCTGTTTCAAGAATGTCAAACACGAATGAATATCTGACAAAAAGACCAGCAACATTTGTGTATAAAGCACTAGACTTACGACAAAGCTGCATTGACAGTATGAAGCAAACATAATAGAAAAGTTTGTGTATAAAGCACTAGACTTAAAACAACAAAGCTGTATTGAGAATACGAAGTGAATATAATAGAATCTAACGTAATTGCCATTTGGTGCATTTTCTCACCCCATTGTGAATGGGCCAGAGGCCTCTACAATTAAACCATGCTGAGTTCTGTGTTCCTTTGTTTCAGGTGCGTTTTGTCATTTGTGGCTGTGTACTTCATTACCGTGGGAAATCTGCTGGATGCGGCTAAACAGGGTCTGGCGAACCAACAGCGTGTCTCTGCCGACATTGTCCCCTGTGAGTGTGTTTTCAGGCCTTTAGTGCCATAGACATTGTCCCCTGTGTGTTGTCAGACCTTTAGTGCAGTAGACATTGTCCCTGTGTGTTGTCAGACCATTAGTGCCATAGACATTGTCCCCTGTGAGTGTGTTGTCAGACCTTAAGTGCCATAGACATTTCCCCTGTGTGTTGTCAGACCTTTAGTGCCATAGACATTGTCCCCTGTGTGTTGTCAGACCTTTAGTGCCATAGACATTGTCCCCAGTGAGTGTGTTCTCAGGCCTTTAGTGCCATAGACATTGTCCCCAGTGAGTGTGTTGTCAGGCCTTTAGTGCCATAGACATTGTCCCCTGTGAGTGTGTTGTCAGACCTTTAGTGCCATAGACATTGTCCCCTGTGTGTGTTGTCAGACCTTTAGTGCCATAGACATTGTCCCCTGTGAGTGTGTTGTCAGACCTTTAGTGCCATAGACATTGTCCCCTGTGTGTGTTGTCAGACCTTTAGTGCCATAGACATTGTCCCCTGTGTGTTGTCAGACCTTTAGTGCTATAAACACGGTCTCCTGTGTGTTGTCAGACCTTTAGTGCCATAGACATTGTCCCCTATGTGTTGTCAGACCTTTAGTGCCATAGACATTGTCCTCTGTGTGTTTGCAGGCCTTTAGTGCCATAGACATTGTCCCCTGTGTGTTGTCAGACCTTTAGTGCCATAGACATTGTCCCCTGTGAGTGTTGACAGACCTTTAGTACCATAGACATTGTCCCCTGTGAGTGTTGCCAGACCTTTAGTGCCATAGACATTGTCCCCTGTGTGTGTGTTGTCAGGCCTTTAGTGCCATAGACATTGTCCCCTGTGAGTGTGTTGTCAGACCTTTAGTGCCATAGACATTGTCCCCTGTGAGTGTGTTGTCAGACCTTTAGTGCCATAGACATTGTCCCCTGTGTGTTGTCAGACCTTTAGTGCCATAGACATTGTCCCCTGTGAGTGTGTTGTCAGGCCTTTAGTGCCATAGACATTATCCCCTGTGAGTGTTTTTCAGGCCATTAGTGCCATAGACATTTTCCCCTGTGAGTGTGTTGTCAGACCTTCAGTGCCATAGACATTGTCCCCTGTGAGTGTGTTGTCAGACCTTCAGTGCCATAGACATTGTCCCCTGTGAGTGTGTTGTCAGGCCTTTAGTGCCATAGACATTGTTCCCTGTGTGTTGTTAGACCTTTAGTGCCATAGACATTGTCCCCTGTGTGTTGTTAGACCTTTAGTGCCATAGACATTGTCCCCTGTGTGTGTTGTCAGACCTTTAGTGCCATAGACATTGTCCCCTGTGTGTGTTGTCAGACCTTTAGTGCCATAGACATTGTCCCCTGTGAGTATGTTGTCAGACCTTCAGTGCCATAGACATTGTCCCCTGTGTGTGTTGTCAGACCTTTAGTGCCATAGACATTGTCCCCTGTGTGTGTTGTCGGGCCTTTAGTGCCATAGACATTATCCACTGTGTGTTGTTAGGCCTTTAGTACCATAGACATTGCCCCCTGTGTGTTGTCAGACTTTTTGTGCCATAGACATTGCCCCCTGTGTGTTGTCAGACCTTTAGTGCCATAGACATTGTCCCCTGTGTGTGTTGTCGGGCCTTTAGTGCCCTAGACATTGTCCCTGTGTGTTGTCAGACTTCTAGTGCCATAGACATTGTCACCTGTGTGTGTGTTGCCAGACCTTTAGTGCCATAGACATTGTCCCCAGTGAGTGTGTTGTCAGCCCTTTAGTGCCATAGACATTGTTAACCTCTTCAGTTCCAAGCATTATTTTGACTCTTGCTTCCTTAGGTGTTTTTGGGTTGTGGAGGCTAATAATTAACAAAAAATTATAGCATGTAAACTAATGAAAGAAAGTATGCACATAACCCAGACTTTTCTGAAAGGAAAATGAACAGACGATCAAATTCTGATAGTTAGAGGTTCATTTAACACAATGATTTTAGATATATATATATACTCACTCTATGTTCACTTTCAGACAGCATTGAAGAGGTTTACAGTGACCCAGTTAGCTCACAGTACAAAGTGGAATGGGGGTGAGCACTGTTGACAAGGTCGCTTGCAGACAATGGCTGTTTGATCAGTGCTAGCCTGCTTTCCTAAAACCATGCTGTACACGTAATTCACGACTCGCAGGAAACTGTTCACCCCCTTCACCACTCTCTCCCTCCCTGCCCTGAATAAGTGGATGGTTTGAATTTGGGGTCAACTCCAGGTCTGCCACAGAGCTGTACTAAGCATCCTGCACCTCAACATAAGTGTTGTCCTCTGGCTAAATTCTGTAGGTGAAATCAACTCGTAGATACACAGATATATATGCATGCCCTCGAGGCCTGACTAGAGCACTGGGCCATGCTGCTAGTCTGGCAGTTGTGTAGCGCATATAGATTTGTCCGAAGGCAGTTGATGCCTCCATGAGAAACTGAAACTGGTTGGTTGAAGGAAACATAAACATAATATCCTTGCTGTCCCAACATTTGTGTGCATTCATGTGTGTGTCAGTGTTTGTCTGTGTGTCTTGTGTGCTTTGTGTCTGACTGATGTGTTATTGTAAAGAGCTTTGAGAGGTTTGAAAGCACCATGCAATGTACTGTTGTTGCTAATATGATGGGTACAACAGCAGAATCATTAAAGTGTTGGACCTTCAATCTGAGGGTCCCAAGTTTGAATCCCATTCACGACATCTGGTAGGTAAAGGGTGGAGATTTTTTCCGATCTCCAAGGTCAACATATGTGCAGCCCTGCCAGTGCCTCTACCCCCCTTTTGTGTGTATTCGCATGCAGAAGATTAAATACACAGGTTAAAGATCCAGTAACCCATGTCAGCGTTCAGTGGGTTATGGAAATAAGAACATACCTGGGATGCATCCCCCAGAAAACAGAGTATGACAGGGGTAAAAACGGTCATACATGTAAAAGCTCACTCATGTATACGAGTGAACATGGGAGTTGCAGCCCATGAACGAAGAAGAAGATTATTAGAAGTAGCAGTTATTCCGATGAGAAGATAAACTGTCTCATCCAAATGCACTTAGTGCACGTAAAAGAACCCACAGGAACAAAAGGGTTGTCCCTGGCAAAATTATGTAGAAAAATCCACTTCGATAGGATAACAAATAAAATTGCAGGCAGGGTGAAAAAAAAAAAGGGTGGCGCTCTTAGTTTAGCAACAATCTCTCCCTGCTCCCTGGGGAGAGCAGCCCGAATTTCACATGGAGAAATCTGTTGTGACAAAAAAAAAGAGTAATACAGTACAATACAATACAATACAATACAGTACAATACAATACAACACAACACAACACAACACAACACAATACAATACAATACAATACAATACAATCATAGCAGTAGCAGTATTACTATTTATTAATATCATTTTCATTATCCCACGGTGTGTGTGGCATGTCCCTTTCAGCCTGGATGCTGGCCAACGTGCATGTGGGGCGGGTGCAGCCGACAGGTGACGTGGAGCACCTGGTGAACCCCCCCCAGGGCGGCGACCAGGCCCCCATCCTGGGCCCCCAGCACCTGCCCCCCATCACACTGGCCGATGAGCAGGACGACAGCCAGCCGGAGGTGCAGGACGTCTCGGACACCACAGACCTCGTGTCCTCCGCAGCCCTGTCCAGCCCGCTCAAGACGTATGGCGCCACACACTAGTCACCGGCCATGTTGGAGGCTTTTGTTTCAGCTGCATGAGCTGTTCGCTTATTGATGCTCCATATCTCTCTGTCTTTTTTTTTTTTGTCTTTTTTTTTTGTCTTTTTTTTTTCTATTCATTAATTTTCTTCTTTTTAAAAAAAAATTATTAATTTTTTTCCTCAAGGCTTGACTAAGCGCGTTGGGTTACGCTGCTGGTCAGGCATCTGTTTGCAGATGTGGTGTAGCGTGTATGGATTTTTCCAAACGCTGTGACGCCTCCTTGAGTGTCTGAACTGAACTGTTTCACTGTCAGTGTAAGGTGTACGCTTTGTCGCTGCTCAGTGTTTCGCTGTCAGTGTAAGGTGTAGGCTTGTTTCTGGTATGTGTTTTGCAAATTGTATGTGTTTTGTAGTTCATCAGTTTTGTCAGTTTTGTCCGCCAGCCCTCATCAGATTCTCATTATTATGATTTGTTTAAACTATAAAACCAAATCTTTGTCCACCCCCTGTTACTTCCTCAGGGAAGTATGTGGGGTATCTTTAAAGTGGTAAGAGTGTGATTTTGGGGTAAGCCCCTTGTGATAGAAGTGCTGTCCATAACCGTGATGTAATGGAAGACGTATGGCGCCATGCACTAGTGGGCGGCCTTGTTGGAGGCTTTGTCACACAAAGGGGGACAATGTCTGTGGCACTGAATCGCAGGAGAATTTTTGTCAGCGTGAGCTTACGCTTTGTCGTTGCTGCTCCATGTTTTGCGTATGGTAAGTGTTTCATAGTATAAAGATTTGTTTAAACTTTTAGACCGAAACTTGGTCCACCCCCTGCTCCATGTTTTGCAATCAGTATGTGTTTTGTAGTTCATGAGGTCTGATTATAAAGATTTGTTTCAACTTTAAAACCAAAACTTTGTCCGGGCCCCCCCCACCCCCCATCCGCACCCCCCGCCCCCAATCCATGTTTCTCGAATGGTATGTGTTTTGTAGTTCATGAGTTCTGATAATTAAGATTTGTTTCAACTTTAAACTGGAACTTCGTTCCCCCCCCCACACACACACTTTCTTAGAGAAGTATGTGGGGTGTCTTGAAAGTGGCAAGAGTATAATTCAGGAAAGGCCCCTTTTGTTAGAAGTGGTAATGATGATGTAATTGTACAGTGCCATGCATTATTTGGCGATGTGGAAACTTCGTCTGTCTCCTGACTTCCCTAGAGAAGCATGTGGGCAAAGAGACGCTAGGGGGAATCCCCCACCATCAGGAGTGCTGTCCTGTAATGGTGATGTAATTGTGTTATGTTGCCTTTTTTTCCCACCTACTTCAAAGTGGTAAGGGGCGTGCGTGATCTGGGGAAAACCCCTTGTGTTAGGAGAAATGATTGTAAACGTGATAAAATTCTACGGTGCCATGCACTAGTCGGCGCTTTAAAAACTGGAAGTGCCTGCTAACTTTCCTGCTGCGTTTCTTGCATCAGGTCAGAGCAGAATGAGGGCATTATCAAAGTGGTGAGAGACCATGGGGGTATGGGAGTGTGAATACAGCAGAATTAGAAGTACTGTTGGTAGCAGTGATAAAACTGCGTTATGTAGCTTTTTCTTCGTTACTTTATTTTTATACAAATATGTGTGTGGAATAGGGCAACACTTTCTGCAGCAAGCATTCTCAGAAACAGCGAAAAGCAGACGATTTAAGCATGGGTCGCTGATCTTTGACACATTGGTCAGGAATGGAGCAACACTTGTACTCATTATGGAGCTCTGTCGTTCTCAGTCAGCTGTGTCAGGAATGGTGAAGTTTCGCCTGCATGTGCTTATCAGAGAGCTGAGTCAGAAATGGTATGGTAATAGGAATCTTTCTGCCTGTTTTTAACAGCATGGGAAAATTAATTACATTACATTAATCAGTGTAATTTAGATTAGAAGAGTGCCTTTGTGCACCAGGGTGCTTTCTCAGAAAGGGCAACATGCACACTCACACACACACACACACACACACACACAAAACACATGCATGAACGCACACAGACATTATCAAATGATACGATTTCAAGTGTGTTGAGCCCATTTGTGGCCTCCATAGTCAGCTGGGTTATAAGCATAGCCCAACAACAGTGACTGAATCAATTCTGCTGTTGCTTGCATCATTCACATTTTCCCAGCAGTTTCAAGAGTCAGTCAGTTATCTGTAGGCTGCTCCTAGTGAAAGTGGTATCATGGCCATGCAATGCATGAATCTTTTTTTTTTTCTTCATTTGTGTGTGTGTGTGTGTGGTTTTTGGTTTGTTTTTTCAGTATGTACGGACAAGATTATGCTAACTGTTTAAGCAAAGGTCAGAATCTCTTTGTTGTTTTTTTTATGCAAGCTGTTGTGATTATTTATTGGTGATCTGTTTGCTTGTTTGTTATTTCAGTAAGATGTAAATGAGTTGTGATACAGAGATCATATATCAGGGTGAATAATTGATTTGTGATTATTTTTTTCTTTTCCTTTCTTTCCGTCTTGTTTTCTCCTATTCTTTTTGCCTTATTTAGCCATGTATAACTGGACTGTGACTCTTATGGCATTTGGTTTAAGATGTGTACCACAAAAGAGTTGTGTTGGTTTTGATTTTTTGTTTGTTTTTTTCACTTTCAGTTTTGTGTGTTTGTGTGAGTCTTACATGAGTGAATTGTACTTGATTTGTGACATGTGATAAAATCCATGTTGAGTCTTTCCCAGTGTAGCAAGTTCTCTGTGTGTATTTTTTTTTTTTTATTATCATTGTTGAAGCACTGTTTTATGTTTATGCCCTATCAAAATATGTTCCCATGTGAACAGATATAGACTGCATGAAAGCAGGTATGGACAGGTACACATAAGCAGTTCCCCATCACTCCAAAAATGACTTTGCACAGTTTTCATTTTTTTAATGTGGTAGACGTTATTTGTATAAAAGGGAGATAGAAAACTAAAACCATTAGCCTTTGCAATGAAAGCCATTAGAGTTAAATGATTTGGACTTTATTGTGCTTCTTCCTATGTAGCACCATGACCATTCTGACATTAGAAGAGCATCATCCATGGCAAAATCTCCAGGAGAATATTCAGGGCAACAGGAAAAGAAAAATGTGTGCAGACAACAATGTATAATGTAGTATGATAAATCTACTGTAAGTTATTTGAAAGTGATTTTTTTTTTTTTAAACCAAATGTAGTCAGTGCGAGCTGCAGCAATGTGCCGGTGCATATACCATACCCAAAAAGACAACAACAACAAAAACCTCCCCCATTCCGCAAGAAAAACCACACTTATAATGTTCAACATTTTTGTTAATTCAGATTCAGAACATTACCATTAACAATTTCCGAGAAGACAAAACACACAGTATACAGTTGCATTTGTACTTGCAGTTATTGTTGTTGTTTTTTCTGGAATATCTTTTAGGCATGGTTTGAATAAAGTCCTGTCCATATCTTCTTGTGGTTAGATAATCCGCTTTGATCCTGTCAACAACAACCAAAAGAAAAAAAATTATGGTCCTATGTTGAACGGCGTGACACTCCGCTTAGCTAATGATAACAGTGGTTGTGCCATGTCAGATAACATTCACTCACACAGACAGGGATTTTTCCACAAATTGCCAAAATGTTTGGGGATACACAGACTGGAACAGCGAATTTACCGCTGTTGTTATCGATGAGGATATTTATTTTCATTGAAGTAGTAAACAATCTCAAATCTCAAAGGTTCACAAGAAGTTGTTTTTGATTGGATGTTTTTTTTTTTGCAGTGCAATGGAAACTAACTCTTCTAACAAAAAAGAAAATTTGAATTTAAAAGACGCCCAGAACATTTTTTTTCTTCAGCCTTAAACCAGATTGTATGCAGTGTACTATAGGAGAAGTTGTGGAAAATCAGATGTGAACATAGATGAACATATTATCATTATTATGAGCATTTACACCTAATCTTGAAAATAAGCCCAAGGCATTTACAAATAGAACACATATGTAAATATAAAAAAAAAAAAAAAAAAAAGAGTACAACATATGTTTTGAGGGAGATGTAAATTGATTGGGTGCTGAAAATGATACATTTCTGATTTGCTGTGTCAGTAAGGCTCAGTAAAGTTATACATTTTCTGATTTGCTGTGTCAGTAAGGCTCAGTAAAGTTATACATTTTCTGATTTGCTGTGTCAGTAAGGCTCAGTAAAGTGATGCATTTCTGATTTGCTGTGTCAGTAAGGCTCAGTAAAGTGATGCATTTCTGATTTGCTGTGTCAGTAAGGCTCAGTAAAGTGATGCATTTCTGGTTGGCTGTATCAGTAAGGCTCAGTAAAGTGATGCATTTCTGATTTGCTGTGTCAGTAAGGCTCAGTAAAATGATGCATTTCTGGTTGGCTGTATCAGTAAGGCTCAGTAAAGTGATGCATTTCTGATTTGCTGTGTCAGTAAGGCTCAGTAAAGTGATGCATTTCTGATTTGCTGTGTCAGTAAGGCTCAGTAAAGTGATGCATTTCTGATTTGCTGTGTCAGTAAGGCTCAGTAAAGTGATGCATTTCTGGTTGGCTGTATCAATAAAGCTCATTAAAATGTTACATTCTCTGATTGGCTGTATCAATTAGGCTCTGTAAAATGATACATTTCTGACTGGTTATATCAATAAGACTCAGTAAAATGATATGTTATCTGATTTGCTGCGTTAATAAGGCTCAGTAAATGATATATTTCTGATTGGCTGTATCATTAAGACTCAGTAAAATGATATGTTATCTGATTTGCTGCGTTAATAAGGCTCAGTAAATGATACATTTCTGATTGGCTGTATCATTAAGACTCAGTAATCTGGTTGGCTGCAGAACTGAATTATGCTGAATAAATGAAAACAATGAATAAATAAATAATAGATAAAATTAAATGATAAAGAGTGAAGAAAAGAAAAGATCGAATATCATTGGATATACCAAATAAAATAGTCATTCAGATGAGACGATAAACCAAGGTCCCATGTGCAGCATGCACTTACGCACGTGAAAAAACCCACAGCAACAAAAGGGTTGTTCCTGGCAAAATTCTGGAGAAAAATCCACTTCGATAGGCAAAACAAATAAAACTGCATGCAGGAAAAAATACCAAAAAAATGGGAGGCGCTCTCAGTGTAGCGACGTGCTCTCCCTGGGGAGAGCAGCCTGAATTTAACCCAGAGAAATCTGTTGTGAGAAAAAAAAGAGAAATACAAATGCAAATACAAATATTCCAAACTTCTGATTGGACACATCAACATATTACTAAAGACATTCTGACTGGGTGCAACAGTATATTATTACAGTGTTCTGATTGCCTGCAGTGCCATTGTCCTGAAAGCGGGTGCTGCCAGCACACAAATATTTAATCCAATATTATTTGACGCACCAGATGTATTCCAACCTTTTGACACGAGAAAGATGTTCCAGTGCTTCCCCAGAGTGCAGCAACATATTCTCAACATTGTGACTGGTTTCCGCTGTGTGGAATTACATTGTGACCTACCAGAGTATCATGCTGTTGCCAAATACTGTGATTGTACAATATGACAGGTGTGTTTAGTTTGTGATCACGCCACAACTCTCTCTACAATGACAGGTGTGTTCAGTTTGTGATCACACCACAACTCTTTCTACAATGACAGGTGTGTTCAGTTTGTGATCACACCACAACTCTCTCTGCAATGACAGGTGTGTTCAGTTTGTGATCACACCACAACTCTGGTGTGTTCAGTTTGTGATCACACCACAACTCTCTCTGCAATGACAGGTGTGTTCAGTTTGTGATCACACCACAACTCTCTTTGCAATGACAAGTGTGTTCATTTTGTGATCACACCACAACTCTTTCTGCAATGACAGGTATGTTCAGTTTGTGATCATGCCACAACTCTCTCTACAATGATGTGTGTTCAGTTTGTGATCACACCACAACTCTCTTTGCAATGACAAGTGTGTTCATTTTGTGATCACACCACAACTCTTTCTGCAATGACAGGTGTGTTCAGTTTGTGATCACACCACAACTCTTTCTACAATGACAGGTGTGTTCAGTTTGTGATCACACCACAACTCTCTCTGCAATGACAGGTGTGTTCAGTTTGTGATCACACCACAACTCTCTCTGCAATGACAAGTGTGTTCAGTTTGTGATCACACCACAACTCTCTCTGCAATGACAAGTGTGTTCAGTTTGTGATCACACCACAACTCTCTCTGCAATGACGAGTGTGTTCAGTTTGTGATCACACCACAACGCTTTCTGCAATGACAAGTGTGTTCATTTTGTGATCACACCACAACTCTTTCTGCAATGACAGGTATGTTCAGTTTGTGATCACACCACAACTCTTTCTGCAATGACAGGTGTGTTCAGTTTGTGATCACACCATAACTCTCTGCAATGACAGGTGTGTTCAGTTTGTGATCACACCACAACTCTCTCTGCAATGACAAGTGTGTTCAGTTTGTGATCACACCACAACTCTCTCTGCAATGACGAGTGTGTTCAGTTTGTGATCACACCACAACGCTTTCTGCAATGACAAGTGTGTTCAGTTTGTGATCACCACAACTCTCTGGTAATTCTTGTTCAGCAGACTCTGACTGGAGAGGGTGTTTGGTGATTATGCAGGTGGTCCCTTGCTTGGAAGAAGTGGTCTGTGACTGTGAATATACCTGCTTATATATAAAGGTCCAGGGATTTTTTTAATAGACTTTTTTTTTTGTTTCTTATACAGTTATTTATGGATTTTTTTAATCTATATATTAGTGTCTTTAGTCATTGTAGTTATGCATACCTATTGAACATAACTGTCATTTTTTTCAAAATGCAAACAATCTTCAAAGAGTATTTCAGAAGGAAAAGAATCTGTAGATTTTTGCTTGTTAAAGATACATGTTCTTGAGGAGACCAAAATTTTTTTTATTGATCAAATGAATCAGTAACTTTGTATTTGCTGAATATCATATTGAGATTTGCTTACGTGCTAGTGCGCTTGTTTGTCCAGCATATGTATGTATCTTAACTCTGTGATGATGGCCCTTTTTTTTTATAATGTTTTGACCTGTGTTTTCCCATCCATCCTTACACCGTTTCCTGCCCTATGTGTGAAAATTACATGATATTCTTGTGATGTAGACTTTATGATATACCCATGTTATAGTTGTGCTCATTGATTAGCTTATGGATATGTTGATACGGCTCAAGCACACACTGTTTCCCCCCTTCGTGATAACTGAACATGTTTTAGAAATCCACAGCTCAGATGTACATATATTGTTCTGCTGTTGTTGTTCACAAGATCAGAAGCTGATCAACCAGCTAATGTAGATGTGCGGATCTTTATTGTTATTCTTGTGATTTTTCTTAGATTTATCAGAATCGCAGCACAGTGAATTTACTTTTGTTTGAAATGTGGTGATTTTTTTTCTGTTTTTTTTGTTTGTTTGTTTGTTTGTTTTTCTCTCTCTCTTATTTTTCAATGTTTGAGTGTGTGTGTGTGTGTGTGTGTGTGTGTGTAGATTACATAATGCTGTGAATCTGGCCAATCCTTTTATGCATTAGTCAGTTTATCTGTTTTCCCTGTCTCTGTGTTGATCAGTCTGTTGGTCCATGTATTCCATATCTGAAGTCTGGACCCATTTAGTGTGTGAAATGTTTGGTGACTGTAACAGTTCAGCAGTGCTAATTTTTAGTTATTCTTTCCCTGTGCATTCCATTTCTGAAGTCTGGACCCATATGAGACTTTTGTTTCGTGTGTGAAATGTTTGGTGATTGTAACAGTCCAGCATTGCTAATTTTTAGTTATTCTTTCCCTGTGCATTCCATTTCTGAAGTCTGGACCCATATGAGACTTTTGTTTCGTGTGTGAAATGTTTGGTGATTGTAACAGTCCAGCATTGCTAATTTTTAGTTATTCTATCCCTGTGCATTCCATATCTGAAGTCTGGACCCATATGAGACTTTCTTTGTGTGTGAAATGTTTGGTGATTGTAACAGTCCACCCTTGTTAATTTTTAGTTATTCTTTCCCTGTGCATTCTGTTTCTGAAGTCTGGACCCATATGAGACTTGTTTCGTGTGTGAAATGTTTGGTGATTGTAACAGTCCAGCATTGCTAATTTTTAGTTATTCTTTCCCTGTGCATTCCATTTCTGAAGTCTGGACCCATATGAGACTTTTGTTTCGTGTGTGAAATGTTTGGTGATTGTAACAGTCCAGCATTGCTAATTTTTAGTTATTCTTTCCCTGTGCATTCCATATCTGAAGTCTGGACCCATATGAGACTTTCTTTGTGTGTGAAATGTTTGGTGATTGTATCAGTTCAGCATTGCTGATCTTTAGTTATTCTTTCCCCCATTTGGATCATAAATCCTATGAGCCAGGAGAAGACTTCTGCAAAACAAAAAATGAAGGTGGTGTCTTTGTTAATGGCCAAGTGATTCATGTAGTTGTTGAAAAGTTTTAAAAGATTTTTTTTAATGCAGTAATTCTCTCTCTCTCTCTCTCTCTCTCTCTCTCTCTCTCTCTCTCTCTCTCTCTCTCTCCCTGTGTTTCTGCCCTGGGAAAACTGTGTACAAAAATCCACTTTGATAGTATAACAAATACACTCGCAGAAAGGAAAAAGAAAAAAAAAATGACAAGTGGCGCTGCTCTGAAGCAGCATGCTCTCACCAGGGAGAGCAGTACAAAATTTCATTGCAGGGAAATCTATTGTGACCAAAGAGTAATACAATACAATATAATACAATGCATTGCAATGCAATGCAAAGCAATGCAGTACAATACCTACTAGCCTCCTGCAGACATTGAGACACATAATTTTGTTTGGTGGTTGGAACACTTCGGATGTTCCGTCATGTTGGTTTGTCAACGTATTGAAGCATTTTGCAGCATTAGACTGAGAAACGTTGTTTGTTCATCCTTGAAGCATATTCCATGATTGTGATGCTGCTGGTATTTATGTCTTTATGAATTATATGTTATTGCCGCTTGCTGCCAAAAACTGTGTGTATGTATACACATGTACTGTTTAGTGTTGTAGCTGCTTGGTCCACTTGCAGGAGAAGGAGGAATTTTGTATTATTGTCCCGTCACACATATTGGTGATTGTGAACATTTTGTTAGATTATTGATTCTTACATTTGAATGTTATTGTTTAGGACAGGTTGGGGAGGGGGGAATGAATGGTGAGTTGGGGGGAAATGGATCAGTGGAAGGTGGAATTATTTGAATGTTATTGTTTAGGACAGGTTGTGCAGTGGGAGATGAATGGTGAGTTGGGGGAAATGGATCAATGGAAGGTGGAATCAAAGATAAACATTTGAAATAAGTATTTAAGTCCAATTGAGGAAAATTACTTAATGGACTTTGTAAAAGAGAAGTCATTAATCTAACAAGAGAAACGACTGATAATGACTGCAAAAAGGTCGAAAATATCAGTGTTCCCAGTCACTTGTGATGACACACTTTCATGCAGGTAACACTTTATTTCACCAGTTTTGGTATAGAGGAAGATGGTAGAATGGTTAAAATGCTCATCTGCCAATATAGAAAGTTTGTGAGGGTCTGGGTTCAAATCTCACTTTCGCCCTTTCTCCTAAGTTTGACTGGAAAATCAAACTGAGCATCTAGCCATTTGATTGAGATGATAAACGGAGGTCCTGTGTGCAGCATGCACTTGGCGCGCTGAAAAAAGAACCCATGTCAACAAGAGTGGTGTCCTCTGGCAAAATTCTGTAGAAAGAAATCCACTCTGATAGGCATGCACTCAGTCAGTGCCTGACTAAGAGAAATTGAAACTGTTAGAGACGGGCGCAATAGCCGAATGGTTTAAGCGTTGGACTTTCAATCTGAGGGTCCCGGGTTCGAATCACAGTGACGGCGCCTGGTGGGTAAAGGGTGGAGATTTTTACGATCTCCCAGGTCAACATATGTGCAGACCTGCTAGTGCCTGAACCCCCTTCGTGTGCATATGCAAGCAGAAGATCAAATACGCACGTTAAAGATCCTGTAATCCATGTCAGCGTTCGGTGGGTTATGGAAACAAGAACATACCCAGCATGCACACCCCCAAAAACGGAGTATGGCTGCCTACATGGCGGGGTAAAAACGGTCATACACGTAAAAGCCCACTCATGTGCATACGAGTGAATGCAGAAGAAGAAGAAGAAACTGTTAGAGAATAATATGATGATGGATCTGTGCTGGCTGCTGACAGTGAGAGTCCTTGTGACTGTCTACCCTTCCCAACAGTGTTAGGTTTGTCTGAATGATACACACAGTCCTCCAGGGATGGTTTCATTCCTTTTGCAAATGCCTCTTTAGCAACATTGTAAGTGTACTGTTGCTGTTTGAGAATACCATGTTTCTTTTGGTTACCCCAAAACTATTTTTTGTGAGTAAAACAAGTGGTTTTTATCCACACAGATGAGAAACAGAAATTGGATTCTTCTTACATCATCAAAGGACATACAAGAGAGAGAGAGAGAGAAAGAGCAGTTTATAGTTTTATCATCATTACATAAATCTACACAGGAGAGATATGTTTTGATGAGAGATAATTACCTTGTGTCTCAATAGATCTGTGATGATGGCTACATTGATATTAATGTTTTGGATAAGGGAAATTTATTTTTAGAGAATATATTATAGTCTGTCAACAGACAGTGCTGTGCTTTGAAAACATTTTCTTACAGAGGACACTTTCTTAAATTCATGAAATCAATCCTATTCATCACTCATGATTTTGTTCAAAAATGCATTTTGATAGTTATAGGTAAAGAGAGATTTCGCAACAAAGATGAAGTATTTCAGTGTCTGTTGTTTTTTTTTGTTTGTTTGTTTGTTTTTGTGTTTTTTTTGTTTTGTTTTTTGTTGTTTTTTTCTGTCTTGCAGTGTTTTCAGTATAGCTTTGATCACACATTGATGTATGACTAGTCATTTTGATCCTCTTTTTTTTTTCTTTTCTTTTTTTTTGTTCACATTGATGAAGAAACATCAACATAAAGTTTCAGTATGAAAACCACTGGGCACTTCTTTTAAGAAGATATCAATGAATCGTTGAGATGTTGCTGATAGTGTAACGAATAATGATATCACAATAATCAAAATATCAAACAAAGAAAAAGAATCTAACGTTTCATTGAGTAAAGGTCACATTTCTGCTGCTTTACAGAGCATTGTTGGAAAACACCTGTAGATGTCGGATCACATATAACATTTCAGTTGTTAATCTCTCAACATATACATTGCACAGCTAAATTGTCTGAACCAGTACTGCATTTCCACAGTGTTTAACCTAATGTCAGATCACATATAACATTTCAGCTGTTACTCTCCCAACATATATACATCGCACAGCTAAATTGTCTGAACCAGTACTGCATTTCCACAGTGTTTAACCCAATGTCAGATCACATATAACATTTCAGATTTTACTCTCCCAACTTATATACATTGCACAGCTAAATTGTCTGAACCAGTACTGCATTTTCACAGTGTTTAACCCAGCATAAAGTCTCCTGTTCTTACGTAGTCTTGTGCATAGTTTACATAGACTGGTGCTTGTTGAAAGCAGTAATCATATTTACAGTTATGTTTGAATGTACTTTGCTCATCCTTTGTACTGTAGTCTGTTGCTGCTTTCTAGACAAGACCGATGGGTTTGGGTGTTATTTTGGTTTTTTTTCTTTTTGTCTAGCAAGACATCATTTTCATTATACAGTTTCCTTTTCATTTCTTTTTTTCAGCGAGGAATATAGATCTAGAGAAGCAGGAATGTGTTCTATACATTTTCATGTACATTGTTCTGATATCTTATTTACATTGTGGTGCTGAAGAGGATGCATATTGGGTTTTTTTTACATATTTTGTGTACATTCAGTGTGCTTATTATAGGAGTGTGTCTGCATGCGTGCGTGTGTGTTTGATACTCTCTTTAGAGTTCAAGGGCAATTATCTTGTCATGAAATGAGCAGTTTTTCAGCAGTGCAAGAATCCGTTTCTTTTTTTCAAATAAGTTCAAACAGTTTTAAAAAAAAAAAAGAAAAGTCAGAGAAGTCTGGTTTATTCGTTTAACACCAATACCATGAAAAAATCAGCTTAAAACAATCTGTGTGGTCATGATGCAAATATTTGCCAGTTAAAAAACGTTGGTGTGATACTGTTAATTTAACAACCAATTATCTTTGTTCCAAACTCCTCAGCATGCACATTAGTGCAGGCACTATATCACTGAGGTCAGATGATTTTCGTTATTTTGTTCATTGTTCAGTATAAGAAAATTTGATTAAAAAAATGATTTGTACAGAGATACTGCAAACAAGGAAGTTCACACATGGAACAGTGTCCCCTTTGCTGCGACATTGTCAAAATCATGCTATTAAGGAAACGTGCATTTGTGTTGTGCTGATCCTGCAGTTCTGAGCACATTTGACAATGTATGTGGTATGAATAAGACACAGATATAGAATAACAGTTGTTAAAATGCAAGCTTGCTAAAAGCAGTATTTCAAGAACTGCGTAACATCGGTCGCAACTAACACCTCCCACACCTCACTCCCCCCTCCCCAACACTCCCCCACCCTGACGCCCCCGACCTCCAGTGTCAGCACAAGACCGTGTAAAACTAAGGGAAGCAGATGAACAGGACTCAAGACTGTCTTGTCAGAGGGTGTCCAGTGTACAGCTTATATTCATTTTTTGTACTTTGTATTGTGAAACCATGTAAAGATTCTCAATTCTGGATTGAGCGTTATTTTGTTTAGGTTTTTCAGTTTGGCATTGGCAAATATATGTGTTTCAGATATTTACGCATTCGTATTAATTATTTGGCACTTACTATTTATTTCAGACATTTGTTGTTGTTTTTTCTTCTTTTTTTTTTAAGCACACAATACATTCCAGGTATTCGTATCTTCAGTTGTTTTTTTATTTGACACAGATATATTTTACAGACTTACATCTATCTTCAAACAAAATAACATTTTATCACAAAAAAGCAGGTTATCCTTTTGATTGTACTTGAGTTCATGTTCACTTGGTGTTTCAGACTGAACGTCAAGCAGTTTAAGAAAATGTATTTCAAGGGTTGATTTTTGTTTGCTCTGTATTTGTGTGTGTGTATGTGTGCACGCACACGCGTATGTGTGTGTGAAATTAATTGGGAAAATTCATTAGTTTTTTTCAATTTTGGTGTAGATTGCTCATATGACTTCTGAATCTATTGGTGTATACTTTGAAACATACATCTGTATTCGGTGTCCATAGAAATTTATGTATATGTATACTCTGTATAGAAAAGTAGAACATTTTCTAGTCACAAATTCAGTGGGTAGTGTTAGTTTGTCTCCAGTGTTTTGATGTGCTGTCAGATGGGAGTTTTGGGGAACGTATTGAAGAAAATTGGTGAACAGAAAAGAGAGAAGAAGAAAAAAAAAAAAGAATTGTGACTAGTCAGTTTACACTTCCAGTGAGCTTTCCTATTCCTTCTCTCTCTTGTTCATTTGACCACAGCTTGTGAACATTGCTATAAAGGTGCTTTACTACAAATGTCGAGTCTTTGTTCCAGTGCTGCGTGTTTGGTGCAATATGAGCTTGGTTTAATTTTTTGTTATTTGCCAATTTATGTACATACTTTTGTGTTGAGAGTCTAGCGATACAACCGCTGCAGAGTTTGTTGTGATGTCAGTCTACTTCTGACATGTTTTTTTTCTGTTTGTACAATGGAAAAAAAAAAAACACTTAGTGATATTTCCTGTTTATTTACACACTTATTTTTGTGAGTAAAGTGATGTGGCAGTTGCAGATTTTTGTTGTGACTTCTACTTCTGACATATGTTTTATATATTTTTGTGATGAAAAAAATATTTTGTGATATTTGTTTTACTTTTGAGATCTGGTGTATGTCTTTAAGTTTCTTTTTATATGTGCTACTGTGTGGGTCACAAGTTTATGATTTTTGTTGGGTTTTTTTTGTGTGTGTGTGTGTCAACTGTTGTACTATTAATGATTTTGCAATGTAAATCATAATCAAATGTTCTTTGGAGTCTTGTTTGGAGTACAGAACACCAAAACACCATTCCTCTTAATTGAAGCCTGCATGTATGCTGTTTGATACATTCTTGTACTTAAAGGGGGTGGGGATATATATATATATATATATATATATATATATATATTGTAGCAGATCAGTTGTAGTATTTGATTTTGTTCTCACTCACTGTTAAAGTTGTGTGTGTAAATCACACTCAAAAATCCGAAAATGGTGCATCAGAGTACTGGACTAATGATTTAACTCACTCAGTACAGCCAGTCCTCTCTTCTCCTCTACACAGACCCCTCGGATGTCCAGTGGGTGTCTGAATGACCCAACCTTTAGCTTCCGTCGTCAGAATTGTGGTATTCTTTGTCAACATTCACCTCTTCGGTATAAGAGCCTTCCGCTTGCAATATTTTGATGATGGTAATTGGGGTGAAACGCTGTTAACGTCGTCTCTTTCGCCGTTCGTATGGAAAGAGTTAAACTGATGAACAAGTGACACAAGAAAACAGAGATTAACTCTCTCCATACGAACGGCGAAAGAGACGACATTAACAGCGTTTCACCCCAATTACCATCATGAAAATATTGCAAGCGGAAGGCTCTTACACTGAAGAGGTGAATGCTGACAAAGAATACCACAATTCTGACGACGAAAGCTAAAGGTTGGGTCATTCAGACACCCACTGGACATCCGAGGGGTCTGTGTAGAGGAGAAGAGAGGGCTGGCCGTACTGAGTGAGTTAAGCAGCAGAGTTCTGTTGGATGTCACTACATGTGATCTGTAGTATATGCCTTTGGGTTTGTTTGATTTTTATATGTTCTCATTTGTTTTCCAATAATGTTGTTTCCCCGTAAGATTCAGTAGCACTTGAAACATCTTTTCATGTAGGAAAATTGAACTGTGAGTAATCTTTTTTTTTTTTTATGTGAAAAGTTATCTGTCACTTAGTGTTGGAGGACATCTTGTTTTCTTCTTGATGCAGTCCTTCATTAATTGCATTCCTTTTATTTTGATGTGGATGTGTTTTGTTTTGTTTTTCTGGGGTGGGCCTGGGGGGTGTTAAAGGGAGGTGGGTGCGGGGGGGGGGGGGGGGGGGGGGGGTTCTGATGTAACATCTGCTGACACCAAAACAAGTAGCAGCAGATACTGAATTGATAGTAAACCAGAATTTGGAGTCCAGAGATTCAGAAATTACAAAAAATACTATTTGATCTTAATCATCATTATTTTATTACTTTCAGATATTCTGTGGATTGTATTAACCCTTTCTATACTGAAGTAAATTGATGCAATACTTTTTTCTCTCTTTATATATATATATATATATATTTTTTTTTTTTTTTTTTTTTTTTTTTTTTTAAACAGTGATTAAGTCAAATGTGTACTTTTTCTTATCTGACAAAGTGACTATTCTGTTCTGCTTTCAGTTTGTGTCAAGTATTCTCAGTTTCTTATTTACTGCAACATTCTTGATATTGCATTAATTTCTACGTTTCAAAGAAAGATTTTTTTTACCCTTTTTCATAAAGCTAAAGAAATACTGTATGCTGTGTACTTGCATGTTTGTGTGTAAATATATAAATGTGTGTATAGTCAATAAAACAAAGAAAATGTCATGTGTGATATTCTTAATTCTTTCATCAGAGATGATGGCAGTAAGATTTGTGTGTTAGCAGACTTATTGAAGACATGGACTGATACACACAAAAACTAAAGCGCACGCGCGCGCACACACACACACACACACACACACACACACCCTATCACACACACACACACACCCTATCACACACACACACTCACACACACACACGCACACTCACACACTCACACACACACATACACAGCTGACCATCCAGGGTACGAAACACCCTGAAACTCGCAAAAGCCTTGACACACAAACAATCCTTTATATCTTTAAAGAATGTAAGAACTGATATGAGATCATTAGAATGTAAGGATCACTTCGAAGATTAACTAGAAGCAAAATCATAATTGTAGTAGTACATTTACGCAGGGATTTCAAACCTCTGAAATCTTACAACTGCTGAAATATTTTCACCAGCGTATCGATATCTGACCTTTCCACAGATTTGCCACTGAGCAGCACATGACCATTTACATGCATTGTTTTGCATTAATCATTCTCTCATGAATTTGATCAAATATATCTTGAACTTGAACTTGTGGTGCTTGATGTCTTTTCTAAGGCCTGTTCACCGTCAGATTTGAACTATTACTTGCATGCATATCGGTACAGGTCTTACTGTCCTACCTATTCCAGGAAAGCAGGATTGTACTGAACATTTCGGCAGGTTTGCCCACTGGGCATCCACTCGGGTCTTAAAAGTGTTGACTGTTGCCGCTGTAACTACATCGCCTGGAAGGCTATTCCAGGTGTTGATGACACCTTCTGCGAAGTAGTTACTTCTGATAAGCAAACGGCTATGTCCCTTGTAGACATTTAGGCAATTGCCCCTTGTGTCCCTACCTTCCAGTAGTTGAAATTCTGGATTTTGTACTTTGCAAATGCCATGGATGTACTCATAGGCAGGTCTATCATATCACCAGGGGCGCGTCGATGCTCGAGTGGGGAGACAGAGGGCAGCTAGGCGTTCTGAGTTTGGTTTGTCTTTGAGTGTGTGTGTGCACTGTGTGTGCATGTGCGCGCGCGCGCGCGTGTGTGTGTGTGCATGCGTATGTATTTATGTGCGTGTGTGTGTGTGTGTGTGACCTTCACATTGTTTTGCTTATCTTTGAGTCTGTAGCCTATAACTGAGTTTGTAAATGACCAAGGAGAAAGAATTTAAATGTGTACGTTTTGACGTGCGAGCACAAAATGAAGTTACATGACTCCTTACAGACGTGTGTGAAAGGATCTGTTTCGTAGATTCCCGTTTTAGAGTTGTGAGTTTCCTGAATGCCATAGGCGTGGCTATGATTATGTAGTAGTCCCTATACGTGAACTGGAAGGTTTAATTAATTTTGCTGTCAACAGAACTGGAACCAATGGGATGACGTCAGTCGATGGAGGTGAGCGCGGTTGCGTGGGAACTGTGTGGATGTGTTGCTTTTAAGAACTTCTTCTTCGTTCGTGGACTGCAACTCCCACGTTCACTCGTACACGAGTGGGATTTTACGTGCATGACCGTTTTTTTTTTACTCGGCCATGTAGGCAGCCATACACCGTTTTCGGGGGTGTACATGCTGGGTATGTTCTTGTTTCCATAACCTACCGAACGCTGACATGGATTACAGGATCTTTAATGCGTGTTTATGATCTTATGCTTGCGTCTACACACGAAGGGGATTCATGCACTAGCAGGTCTGCACAGATGTTGACCTGGGAGATCGGAAAAATCTTCACCCTTTATCCACTAGGCGCCGTTACCGAGATTCGAACCCGGGACCCTCAGATCGAAAGTCCAACGCTTTAACCACTGATCGGGTATTGCGCCCATCGCTTCATTAAAAACAACAGTATGTATGGCAACAACAGCAGTAGCAGCAGCAACAGCAACAACAACTTTTTTTTTTTTTTTTGTTTTTAAGAACAAAATGCGCAACACAACGGTCTTGCAGTCACCTGTAGGAACACAGATCCACCCGTGTGTACCGAATCACGATCAGTTCCAGAGTTAGATGAAGGGAAAAGATTAACTACCTGATTGTGTTTTGTTGTTGTTGTTTTTTCACACGTACGCTTTTCTGGGTTGGAAGCAATTGAATTAACTGAGCACACACGTACTACTGGATCATAATATTTGACTGAAAAATGATCGATTAAAAAAAAAAAAATCAGACTTTCCTCGAACTTATAACACACACATATATAGATGAGTTCAACAGAATGGGGTATGTGCGCTTGCCGGTTGTGTGTGTGTGTGTGTGTGTGTCTGGAGTCCGGAGTCTGTGTGTGTGTGTGTGTGTGTGTGTGTGTGTGTGTGTGTGTGTGTGTGTGTGTGTGCCAGTGTTTGTGTGTGGGACGGGGGAAGGAGGAAGGGGGAGGGGGGTGACACTGGATCTGGCGAATATTCAAGTTGAATGTTTGTGTCATGCTTCGAAGGGCACGCATACTCACTCAGCTGTGAAACAGACATCAATTGGCAACGCCCGTTACAGTCCGTCACAAAAACTCTAAACTCCATGGGACTGATTTCCCAGGACATGCTCTCTCTCTCTCTCTCTCTCTCTCTCTCTCTCTCTCTCTCTCTCTCTCTCTTTATCTATCTAGCGTGATGATAAATGTGTGTTGGTGTGAATGCGTGTGAATGCATGAGTGGTTCTGCGTCAGTGCGTGCGAGTGTGGATGGGCACATTTTGGTTTATTGTGGATTCGCGGTTTGCTCAGTTTTGGATACGTGTTTCTATTAATTTTCAGCCGAATAATTTTGGCCGATGATTATCGGCACTATATATGTATTGTGTAACGCCCTTACCCAAGGCCTATCTTTCCCAATGGCAATAGAATAGTGTCAACGCTAGTGTCAGTCTCTCTTCGTCTTTCTCTACATATACATTTTTTGGGGGGAGGGGGGGGGGAGAGTGGGGGGGGGGGGCGCGGGGTGTGGCGGAAGGGGGAGGGGAGATGGGTGGGGGGGCTCCATCTCTTTCTCACGCTCCCTCCCTCTTTCTCTCTCTCTCTCTCTCTCTCTCTCTCTGTGTGTGTCTCTGTGTAACCCGCCTGCCACATAGTGGACTTTTTAAACAAATAATGACAATTATAAGTACCAAAGTGCCGCTTATCCCTGAGTAGTTTTAGTTTGTTTTTGATTACGATGTTTTTCCTTTCTGTTCCATTTTATTTGTTTTGCCGCACCTGGGCCATTTTTGTTCTGATTTGTTACCTTTACAGCTAATGACATCAAACATTTCAGTGTTCAGTGTTGTTCAGTGTTCAGCTAGTGTTCTCTCTCTGTGTTGTATTTGTGTACTGAAGACCAGGCCTGTTTCAGGGCGGGGACTGAAAAAAAAAAAAAAAAAAAAGAAAAAAAAAAAAAAAAGCGCGACATGCAGTGCTTATCTATTATCCTCGAAAATAGAGAATTTTATCTTGAATTTTGTCTTCTCTCTCTCTCTCTCTCTCTCTCTCTCTCTCTCTCTCTCTCTCTCTCTATATATATATATATATATATATATATATATATATATATCACTCAGTCTCTCCCTCTTTGTCTCTTTTCTTGTCCCACGCCACCTCCCCCCTCCCCTTTTTCTCATGCCTTACCCTCTCTCTCTCTCTCTTGCCCCACCCCCTCTCTTTCTCTCTTGCCCCCCCTCTCTCTCTAGCCCCACCCTCTCTCTCTCTCTCTCTCTCTCTCTTGCCCCACCTCTCTCTCTTGCCCCACCCCCCTCTCTCTCTCTTGCCCCACCCCCCTCTCTCTCTCTTGCCCCACCACTCTCTCTCTCTCTCTCTTTTCCCACCCTCTCTCTCTGTGTCTCTTGCCCCATCTTCTCTCTCTCTTGCCCCACCCTCTCTCTCTCTCTTGCCCCACCCTCTCTCTTTCTCTCTTGCCCCCCGCTCTCTCTCTCTCTTGCCCCCCCTCTGTCTCTCTTGCCCCACCACTCTCTCTCTCTCTCTCTCTCTCTCTCTCTCTCTCTCTCTCTTTTCCCACCCTCTCTGTGTGTCTCTTGCCCCATCTTCTCTCTCTCTTGCCCCACCCTCTCTCTCTTGCCCCCACTCTCTCTCTCTCTTGCCCCCCCCTCTCTCTCTCTCTAGCCCCACCCTCTCTCTCTTGCCCCCACTCTCTCTCTCTCTCTCTTGCCCCCCCCTCTCTCTCTAGCCCCACCCTCTCTCTCTTGCCCCCACTCTCTCTCTCTCTTTGCCCCCCTCTCTCTCTCTAGCCCCACCCTCTCTCTCTTGCCCCCACTCTCTCTCTCTCTTGCCCCCCCCTCTCTCTCTTGCCCCACCCTCTCTCCCTCTTGCCCCACCCTCTCTCTCTCTTGTCCCACCCTCTCTCTCTCTCTCTCTCTCTCTCTCTTGCCCCACTCCCCTCTCTCTCTCTAGCCCCACCCTCTCTCTCTCTCTCTTGCCCCACCCTCTCTCTCTCCCTCTCTTGCCCCACCCTCTCTCTCTCTTGCCCCACCCTCTCTCTCTCTCTTGCCCCACCCTCTCTCTCTCTCTCTCTTGCCCCACCCTCTCTCTCTCTCTTGCCCCACCCTCTCTCTCTCTGTCTCTTGCCCCACCCTATCTCTCTCTCTCTCTCTTGCCCCACCCTCTCTCTCTGTTCCTTGCCCCACCCTCTCTCTCTCTTGCCCCACCCTCTCTCTCTCTCTCTCTCTCTTGCCCCACCCCCCTCTCTCTCTTGCCCCACCCTCTCTCTCTCTCTCTCTCTCTCTTGCCCCACCCATTCTCTCTCTCTCTTGCCCCACCCTCTCTCTCTCTCTTGCCCCACCCTCTCTCTCTCTCTTGCCCCACCCTCTCTCTCTCTTGCCTGCCCCACTCTCTCTCTCTCTCTGCATGCATGTTAATCACAACCAGACAAAAGAGGCAAAACACTATACATAATCTTCCTTCCATCCAAATTAAAGGCGAACCTATTGAACAGGTCAGTGATCATAAAGTTCTGGGGATAATAATTGACAACAATCTCACTTGGAATCCTCACATAAATTTCCTTTGCAAAAAGACAGCCCAGAAAACCCATCAACTATCCAAAATCAAACATTTTCTTGACCTTCATTCACGGAAATTATTTTTCCAAGCGCATATCCAGTCTACCGTCAATAGATTATGCATCAACACTATGGGACTCCGCAAGTGCGAATACCTTGAAGCCATTACAGAATCTTCACTGTAAACGGGGGCTTAAGCTGGTACTCCTTAAAAAGACTACCCTTTTAGACTCAGACTATAAACAAGCGAATATTCTCCCACTAAGCCGTAGATTAAAGTACAATAAAGGAATCATGATGAAAAGATTATGACAGGTAATGCACCACCAACATTAATAGACAAATTTTCTGTAAATTCATCAAGGAATCCCCCTAAAGTCCATATCCCAATTCCAAGAATTGACTTGTTCAAATCCAGTCTGGTTTACTCAGGCGCCACCCTATGGAACTCACTCCCAGAACCAATTAAACAACACCATAGCCCAACCACCTTCAAAAAACATTGCCTTTCCCACATTATAATAATAATAATAATAATAATAATAATAATAATAATAATAATAATAATGGTACTTATATAGCGCTGAATCTTGTGCGTAAACAAATCAAAGCGCTTTCGCACCAGTCATTCTCACGCACGCATAACTCTAAAACTGAAAACAAAAAAAACAAAAAACCCTAAAAACAAGGAAGAGGCAGGGAAGGGAGGCTATTTTGGGAAGAGGTGGGTTTTAAGGCCAGACTTGAAAGAGCTGAGTGTGGAGACTTGACGAAGCTAAAGAGGAAGTTCATTCCAATTGCAAGGTCCAGAGACAGAGAAAGAACGGTGGCCAACAGTCGAGAGTTTGAATCTGGGTATGTGTAAGTGGAGTGGATCCGAAGCTGATCCTAGTGAGCGAGATGGAGTGTAGAGGTGAAGGCAGCCACAGAGATAGGAAGGGGCTGATTTGTGAATACATTTGTAGCATAGAGTGCTGATCTTGTACTTTATTCGGTGTGAGACAGGGAGCCAGTGGAAATGTTGCAATTATGCCATAATGTGTAATGTAAATCGTTCATTTTATTGATACTGTTTGTTAAATGTGTATGGTTGACTGAGAACCCTCACCCTCTATCCCCCATTCTGATGTGTAGTGCGGTGTGTGTTGTATGCATTTTACTAACACCATGCTAGTGCCTATATGCCGTGTGTGTGTGTGTGTGTGTGTGTGTGTGTGTGTGTGTGTGTGTGGTTGTTGTTTTGTTTTGATTTATGAATATGT